>NC_068421.1:61553463-61913463 GCF_023373465.1 Oncorhynchus keta | reverse complement strand
ACACTGAGCCTCTTTGTGCCCCGGAGCAGGAGGAGATGGCTGCAACAAATAGCCGTTACGAGTCAGGGCCGGAGGGGCAAAGCCAGTGCCCCAGCCCAGCGGAATATCAATGAGGACAGCAGCGCCCCCCTGCCCATCCCTCCGGCCCTCTCACAGACACTGGCACCGTTTGGGACTGGGGCTGGGACCAGTCAGGGTGGTAGGCCAGGGATGGGCCGATAGGGCTGGGGCTGGGAGACTTGCATCATTCAGACTGCTATCACTTCTATATCCCTGCCTTTCAGCATCTATACACAAGGGACATTGGCTCAACAAAGCAAAGTAGAACCATATGGGCGTGGATTGTCTCCCTCCGCTCTCGCTCTCTGTTTGATGTTCTCCTTTTGTCTGCCTCTCTGCTCACTCCCCTGTCTGGAGATCCGGTGGCTTGTGTTTTTTCATCTGTGTCATGACTTGTGTTTGTGGATGCTGCTCTATTTCAGGCTACAGCGGAAGTTGTCCATAATCTCCTTGTTCTCCCCCTAGTTCTCTGACCCGGTACCCATTATCTGAGTGATTTCTGCCGCAATTCCCCAACATTCACAAATCAATGTTAACTGCACCCTCACCCTGAGCGCTGGTCGGCAACACGCATGGAAGCGCATAGACTGGCTTCATTAGTGGGTCTGTGGGCTGGGAGGAGGAGAGCTGGAGACAGATGGAGCTGGAGGGGCATGGGAGGAGCAGAGGCTGGGCTGATCTGGGTAGGACTGGCAGAGAGTGGTGTTAGAGAAACACACAACAGAGCCAGAGAGCATGAACATAAATCTTAGCAGAGCTTAAATACAAAGCTATGGCTACATTCAGAGCTGCTCTGAAACAGGGGGAGCAGATAGAGGGGAGGCCTGGCCTTGTATAGAAAGCCAGCTGTGTAGTGGGCTGAGGAGAGGAGCCAGGTTCGACGGTGGAATTGTTTATCTTAATGTAAAGGGCTAAACCACTGAGGTAGAATACTAAAAGAGATTCCTGGAGTGTAAACACATGATCAAGCTGGGTAAAAATGCCCACTCATGGCTGAGTCCAGGGAGACAAAGCAACAACTGAATGAGTGTGTATGCATGTGTGCCTTCATGTGAGTGTGTTGGTTTTTGTGTACTTGAAGTGCATTAGTAGTGAGTGTTGCCATGAATGAGTAAAGTAGTCGTGTGGGTTGGGGAGTATATTGAAATAGTACATTCCATACTGTAGTAGACAAAACCACTCCACGTTGTCGTCGTCATCCTCCTATCTCCAGAGTGTTGGTTGAGAGCATGGGGCCTTGAAGCAATAGTGGACCCCTGGTGCCCCCTCTCGTCTCCTCTTTTTCTCCCAGCCAGTGGTGTCCTCTCAGTGCAGTGAGTGAATGAGGCCTACTCTGCCTGCCCAGCCAGGCGTGCTCCAGCTCTTACACTGTTTCACTAAGCATGCTTGATTAGGCAAAGTACATCCCAGCCCCTAATGGTGTAATAGGCCCCTGAGAAGATTAGCACAGACACATCAAGAGGGTGACGGGCACCCACTCTCCTCTGCAGCTATCCCCCCATACACACACAATCACACAGTTACACACACATAAACATACACACACTCAGACACACACACTGCGCCCTAATCAAATTCAGGATGCAATTGAATTACGATCTGCTGTTATCCCCAGACCAGGGAGGAGGGAGGCCAAACTTGTGGCTCAGACCCATGGATTTGTTCATTGGAAGAGCCACACATGATTATCTTAGTCCACCATGACTAAACAGTTAAGGAATCTGTGGTTCCCCATAATACAACCCTTGCACACAGACAGACAAACAGACACAGACACACAATCAGCCTTTCCCTCTCTATATGTTGTATTAGCAGCTACAATCAAACAGAGGTAGTTTTAAATGTGTCAACACCAGAATGAGAAATCTGGGTAATTTACTGTGAAGCGCTCAAAAATCTTTGTTCTTTTGAAATCAGTTTTTAAATGTTTTAACCCTTTATCTACATTTGCAAATCCGCTGAGGCAGTAAATTACTTTCTTTGTCAGCCATTACTTTCTGCTGGACATGATATGTAGCTCACAGAGTGTCCCCCCCCACCCCACCACCCACCCCCAACCCACATGACCTGATCTGTGTGTATAAATATCATGGACTGTGTGTGTCCCTGAGACCATGCCATTGTTTGTTGTTGGCTTGTTTTCCTGAGTAACCCAGTGATTTAGCTAATGCCCCCCAGCCAGAAACTGCCAATGCCAGGATGGGATACTCTAGAAAGACTCAAACCAAATAAGAAGACATGTAACCCAATCTGCTGAGGAATAAACACGGGCAGCAGACATATTTATCATCGAAAGATAAGCACAAAAAAATGTTAGCATTTTTGTAAAGTTGTAGAGAGCATTCTATTTAGTCTGCACTGATCATTCTTGTCATGTTTTTTTTGTCTGTTTCTGTGGTAATATTTGGTTTGAGTTTTTGGGATTTGTTGTATTGGATTTTCTATTTCCTCTTTGGTGTGTGAGTTTGATGATGATGATGAAGTTGATGAAGATGATCATGATGAAGATTCTGTACTGTGAACAGCATCTCAGTATTTTCTCCCCACTCTGATGCCTGTGCTGTGTCTGAGTTGTGTCTGGGAGGAGAAGAGAAGGAGAGGAGGAGGCGATACAGACTGGAATCACAACAAAGATAACTTTGCCACTTTTCCACTCCTCCAGAGTCGAGTCTCCTGCTACAGTGACAGACTCCTGCAGTCCTGTGGCTCTCACCAGAGGCTGTCTGTCCCTGCCTGTGACCAGGGACACTGTCATTAAATGACACAGTGTGTCCCTGTGTGTACATAATCTCAATGCTTAAATGTAATTTAAGTGCAGTAGCTGCATGACACAGCCTCTGTGTGTACAGAAGTAGCAACGTGTGGATTTATACAGTACATGCAAGTGTGTGTGCTTGTGTCTGCAAATCTGTCCATCACACAAACACATGCATGCACCCTCAAACAACTGCACACACACACACACACACACACACACACACACACACACACACACACACACACACACACACACACACACACACACACACACACACACTTCAGCAGTTGAACACCATTTCAACATTGTCCTCAGCTCTGCCTGTCACTTAGCATGGAGACTTTGCTCTCTGTCAACTTTCTTATTCTAATAAACCACTCAGACATTAACTATCTTCTTGTATCTTCTTTTACTCCAGTTATTTTGACTATTTATTCTCCTCCTCGAGGATATATGTATATATACAGTTCCCATCAAAAGTTTGGACACTCCAACTCATTCAAGGTTTTTTTTTGTAAAAAAAAATACAACTATTTTCTACATTGTAGAATAATACTGAAGACATCAAAACTATGAAATAACACATATGGAATCATGTAGTAACCAAAAAGTGTTAAACTTGTGTCAAATACATTAGTACACTTCTCTTTGTAGCTATGGCGTTGTCTGAAAATACACCCCCTGTCCAGCAGATGGCGGTGTTGGTCCATCAACGGCCTTTGACAGCCATAATATTAGGCCTGGACCATACCTCTTCGTATGCCATGGCAGTCCGGTGTAGTCCTCCACTTTGCCAACATGAGTAATACCATTGTTGACAATTCTGAGGATTACCATCGAAAAGCATCAGAATGAATAATAGAAATAAACTCAAAATAGCTTTGTCAGTATTAATGATATGAGCACATCTCACTCTCTCAGGGGAGTGTATAAGACAGTAACACATCTGTTGACAGGTAAAGGGGCTGTCAGAGCCACCCATTCCCTGGTGCTGCTTTATGGGTCCTCAGCCCCTGGTGCTGCAGTGTGGAGCTGGAGCCCTGGAGTCCTGGAGCTGGAGTCCTCCCTCCCTCTGCCACCACAGCCCTTCCTATCACGTTATCATAAATCTTAAAATCAATCAGCTGAGCCAGGGGCACATTCATGTGATGAATCTGATTCATTAATGGATTGGACCAATGCCAGCCCAGCGGACACTGTCAGGTTGACCCACAGCTGAGCTCACTGCAGGCTAACTCACAGCTTCACAGGCCTGTTCTGTGTATTCAGATTCCAGCCACACCTTGTCTTTTTGCATTCATTACAGGGCTGAATGGTGTTAACATCATGAACATGATACAAGACACAGTGTGCAATTTGAGGCCCATCTATCTGACATATTTATCAGGCACCTCTGAGAGAGAGAAGGAAAAGGTCATTCTGTTTAATGCTCTATCTGTTTGCTTTCAGGCACCAACACAGACAATCAAGCACAGAGGGCCGGACAGATGTACAGTAAGCTTGACAACAACACATCCAGTAAAGGACTATAGAATTACACAATCAATATAAGTGTGGACATTGCCAAATTAATTCCTAAAATTAAGCACATAAATTCGCACTACAAGGGGTGTAGAGTCTAACTGGCATACAAGCAGTAGGTGAGTTTCAAGTTTGGGGAAGATCATTTTCACCATAGAAATGCACCTTTAGAATAAAAGCATTACATGCATAATCTCATTTGTGGTCACTTTTGTTAATAGTGTTTTCCCAGTAATGACACATTTGTGTGTCACGTTCTGACCTGTATTCCTTTGTTTTGTCTTTGTTTAGTATGGTCAGGGCGTGAGTTGGGGTGGGCAGTCTATGTTAGTTTTTCTATATTTTCTATTTCTGTGTTTGGCCTGATATGGTTCTCAATCAGAGGCAGTCTATCGTTGTCCCTGATTGAGAACCATATTTAGGTAGCCTGTTTTCCTTTGTGTTTTGTGGGTGGTTATTTTCAGTCTTTGTGTGTCTGCACCAGAGAACTGTTTCGGTTGTCACTTTGTTGTTTTGTATTTTTGAAGTGTTCAGTTTCTTATTAAAAAGATGAACACTAACCACGCTCTGCTTTGGTCCTCTCCTTCTTCCAAAGACAACCGTTACATTGTGCTTATAGCCTACTGCAGTGTGCGCATTGCTGCGCTTATAATGTGAAGAAATAGCCAAATAGTTCATTAACATTTTAAAGTAAATGTTCTGATCTGTTGCTTCAGCCTCAATGCGTAAAAACGTTTTTTTGATGCTAGTTGTTGTATTAATTTGGGATCTATTGCATCCCACAACTGTCCCAGACTACTTGTTGGAATATTTATTTCTCGCACAGAATAGAATAGGTGAATAGAATAGGTCAATTTTTGTACTATGAGGGATAGTAGATTGACATAGGCTAGTGCTTTTGTTAGGCCTGCTCATCTTGTTGGCTGACGAAAAGTAAATGTGGACAGTTCTTCTAATATCTTCAATATGCGCCTCGGAATTGGATAAGGACGTGTCTTCACTTGTAGCCTGTGAGAAAGACCGGTGCTTCGGAGTATGCAGCACTCAGGGAGATGGGAACAACGGCCTCTGTCTGCAAAAAGCATGGATTTTTTAGGGTGCATCATGGCCACACAAAGGAAATGCCGCCGGGAAATTCGAGGCATTACCAAGTGGTTGTCAAATTGTGAGTGAGAGACTGATGTGTGTACAGCCTGCTCAAAAAAACCAACTAGAGCTCATGTCTTTCAAGCAACCTGTTTCAAATCATCATTAGAGTCACATCATGCAGCCTTACAATGTATTAAAAATCAAAACATGTAGCCCAACATTTGCCCAACGTAGAACAACTAAAGTTAAAATAATACATCTAAATTTAGCATATAGGAATACCTATTTCTTTGTTAACCGCTCAACACAGAATAGCCACATGTGCACAGCACACTCCCTCAAATCATTTGGAGAAAATATCCTTTCTATTTTATTCAGCTTTGTTCAATTTTGTTCCTCATACTATAACATTATATATATATATATATATATATATATATATATATATATATATATATATATTTTAAATGCCACGGAATTCTAAACAAATCTTGTCTGCTTAATGAACTAGTGTAGCCCACAGCCACATGGCATAGCCAGATCAGGACCTAACATAAGGACAACTCAAGAGTATGCTATTCTGTTCTTCAGAAATAGACAACATTTTCTTCATATCATGTTTCCTTAGACCTTTCTAAAATAAATAATGGATTTATTGTGAAGGTGCAAGGTATATTACATAGATTTATTAGACTTTTTAAAATGTAAATGTTCCAAAGGTCTGCATCAGTGGCTTGTAGGCTAATGTCATGTGTGGAAGCCAGGAGGTGCTAAATATGTTTGTTAATTAGCGATCAATTACCGTGAGATGGACAGTTATTTACTTGACAATCACCGGCTGACGAAATTTCGTGACGCCCTAGCCAGGTGCACCGGTTTGTGTCAAGAATTGCAACGCTGCTGGGTTTTTCACTGGGTTTTTCACACTCAACAGTTTCCTGTGTGTATCAAAAATGGTCCATCCAGCCAACTTGACACAACTGTGGGAAGCATTGGAATTAACATGGGCCAGCATCCCTGTGGAGCGCTTTCGGCAGTGCAACTCAATATTAGGAAGGTGACATTAACATTTTGTTCACTCAGTGTACATGACTCTCTTTCAATGTTGAGTGTAGTTGAAGTTGGAAGTTTACATACACCTTAGCCAAATACATTTAAACTCAGTTTTTCACAATTCCTGACATTCCTGTCTTAGGTCAGTTAGGATCACCACTTAATTTTAAGAATGTGAAATGTCAGAATAATAGTTGAGAGAATGATTTATTTCAGCTTTTATTTCTTTCATCACATTTCCAGTGGGTCAGAAGTTTACATACACTCAATGAGTATTTGGTAGCATTGCCTTTAAGTGGTTTAACTTGGGTCAAACTTTTCAGGTAGCCCTCCACAAGCTTCCCACAATAAGTTGGGTAAATTTTGGACCATTCCTGATGTCAAGCAAAGAGGAACTGAGTTTGAAGGTAGGCCTTGAAATACATTCACAGGTACACCTCCAATTGACTCAAATTATGTCAATTAGCCTATCAGAAGCTTCTAAAGCCACAACATAATTTTCTGGAATTCTCCAAGCTGTTTAAAGGCACAGTCAACTTAGTGTATGTAAACTTCTGACCTACTGGAATTGTGATACAGTGAATTATAAGTGAAATAACATGTCTGTAAACAATTGTTGGAAAAATGACTTGACTTGACTTGTCACAAAGTAGATGTCCTAACCGAATTGCAATAACTATAGTTTGGTTGAAAAACAAGTTTTAATGACTCCAACCTAAGTGTATGTAAACTTCTGACTTCAACTGTATATCATTTTTATAAATTTTTTCTGATTTTAGAAGCCATGTCAATATCCATTATCCAATATAAACAATGTCAATATTGATTATTCAATATAAACCATGTAAATATCTATCGTTCAATATAAATGTGAATGTATTTTAGCATAAAGCAGGGTGTGAGGACCAGCCTGAACACAAGAGGGGGAGACAATAGCCTGCCAAAAGTTAAGTCCAGTAAAACAGAACCGTTTTTAACATAAACTACCCTTCAGTTGTTCAAAAAAGACGACACCAGACACCTACATAGCTGGAAAATATGTATATAATCCATATATCTGTATAACCATCAGATGTTGAATGATTTTTCAAGTGACAGCATTCACTAGGCCAAAACAGAATATACAGTAGCTGATAATTCCTCTCAATCCCTATTCGGTTCTAGAGAGAGCAATTCTCTCTGGAGAGTCTTGATTCTCTCTTTGCACTGTCTTCCCTGGGATCAGTTCCTTGCGGAACTCCTTTACCAAGAAGAAATATCCAATAGCATCTAAACAGCAGTTTGTTGTGGCAATCCATTCTGAGACATGATAAAAGTTATGCATCAAATGATACTGTTGGCAGTCAGTGGGGACTTTGTAGGCAACATAGAGTTTCATGAAAAATGCCATATGGATAGGAGTGTAACAGATGAAAAAGACTACCAAATTTGCTGATATTATTCTAATACTTTTTCTGTTGTCCTTATATGAGTGCATGTCCTTGTAGGCCAGCAGAGTGCAGATCGTCTGACATGAACAAAGCAGCATTGTGAGAAGAGGAACCACATATCCCAGTATCTCCAGAGACAGAATGTAGCCCAGTGGAAACAAATGGAATTCCCTCTCAAAGCAGGCCAGATTGTGCTCAGGTCTATTGTGCTCCCTGAATATCACACATAGGACCACAATAGTCACCCATATCACCACACACACTACAACAGCCACTTGCTTCTTGGAGCCCATTCTCCTGGAGTGGAAGGGAAACTGAATGGCGATGAATCTCTGAACACTGATAGCAGTAACAGTGAAAATACTAGCGTACATGTTGGTGAAATTAATGAAAACCAGAACAGCACAGAGGCCAGGAGAGGTAATGCTGAAGAAGGTGTGGTAGATCCTGAAGGGCAGGAAGGTGATGAGGGCACAGTCGGCCACAGCCAGGTTGAGCATGTAGATGTGTGTGTCTGTAAAGCTGGCTCTCTTACGGTAGAACACCCTAAGAGCAGAGAGGTTCAGGGCCAGACCCAGCAAAAACACGGGGCTGTACACAACCCTCTGGAACAGCCTCACCTCCTCCGACATGTTGGTCTTACAGAGGTGTGGTCCATATGAATGGTTGGACATCATTCTCACTATGGGGGAGAGCATGGTCAGTTAGTATGATATTGTGATGTTTTACTGATGAAGGCTAAAGTTGTGGTCTTTACGATCTTATGAAGTTGGTAATGTGTTACTATTTTAAGCGTGTATTACTAAAAGTTACAATTAACATCAGTGAACTGACTTCTGTTTTATGGTTCAGAGGTTAAGAATCGTGACATACACTTTAACAGTTTTCCCTTGGTCTGTACCTTCCACTTCAATTAAAAACACATCGTTCTTTCTGTTGGTTCTGACTGGGGCGGCAGGGTAGCCTAGTGGTTAGAGTGTTGGACTAGTAACTGAAAGGTTGCAAGTTCAAATCCCTGAGCTGACAAGGTACAAATCTGTTGGTCTGCCCCTGAACAGGCAGTTAACCCACTGTTCCTAGGTGTCATAGAAAATAAGAATTTCTTCTTAACTGACTTGCCTAGTAAAATAAATGTAAAAAAAATTTTAATTAATGTCCTACCTTAAAATGAGAGGAACTCAGACGAATGCAGTTTTTTTATTTGATTGACAGCCACCAAGCATACAGATGTTTTTCACCTGTAAGTTAAGAGTCCACGTTTACTGTCTCCTTCTTGAAGCTGTGTGAGAAGCTAGATGTTTCTTTCAAGCAGTTTCCCCTTGACAACAGAAAAAGGAAGTTGCGTCTGATAGACTGCAGTCTATTTGCATTTCAAAGTATAGAACTGCATAGGTATACTATCACCAGAGATGAACAATTTGACAGAAATACATTAAAGCCTAAGAATATTTCAACAATAAGGAAGAGCCAAAAGCTCTTTTATATTATATTACCTCCTCACTATACACAGTCACAATATGAGAAGTACTTTTTACTTAAAGACAATGTTATTTCCTTTATATGGTCTGTTGTGTAAATGGTTGGGAAATTTAGACTGTTGGTGAAATATTTGTGTCTCATCGTGGTTTGGAGATTCACTTGTAATGTCTTTCTGTTTGTTTTGAATGTTGACTGTTCAACGACATGTGACAAGATGCATGATCTATCAAAGTCAACTGGAGTAAAACGTGTTTCCAAAACAACTGTGGTCCATGATTTATAAATGCAATATATGCTACATTATGCATGTACATGTCTATTTACACGTTCTAAAATCCGGTGTTGGGGAAGCTACTTTGAAAATATAGTTTACCAAGCTACAATTACTTCACACTGGAAGAAGTTAAGCTACACTAAAGCTACCCTGAGGAAAATGTTTTGTTTTCTTAACTAAAGTTACTTTGAAAAAGTATTTCACGACATGCAAACAACTTTGTGAAACATGATCATGTGTAAATCTGAAATGTCATAGACGATAAATTGCAAGAGCAGATCACTTTGGGGTCGTATGTTAACAGAATGTGTAATTTAACCTATTAAACACAAAAACTATGTTTCAAGTGAGAATTAGGCAGGTCTGATGCCGAAAAAGAAAGGAAAGCACTGCCTATTTCACCCATATCTTATTTTATATAAAAAAAGAGTAATATGTAGTTCCAGTAGTTAGGTACACCACTACATGGAAAAAAGTTATTAACTACTACCTAGATTTGAATTGTATTAAACTACCACCAAGCTACTGCAAAATGTATTTTAATTACTAGTTGAACAACATGTAGTTCATTACTCCCCAACACTGCTAAAACCACATAGACCTAACATTGTAAACATTGAAATTAGGGTAAAACTTGACTGACTAACAGGTTAACAGCAATATAATGTCAACATAATCATCAGAACTATGTATATGTTGAAATTGCGTTGAAAATTCCAAGTAGAAACATAAAAAATGACATTTGATTAGAAATATTTTATTTGACCTTGTTTCAATGTTGATAATGAAATGGTATGTTTGAATCAACATCGTTTTAATGTCATGCCATCAATCTAAATAAAGAGATACATTTAAATAAAATGTGAAGCCACAGTCCAACAATTCCTTACTGAACAGTGACTCCGACTGGTATATGAGGGATAATGCACTTCAAGTCTACCATCCAGATGCCTACCTACGTGTTGCTTAGCAAACAAACTGTGTTTGATTCAGCTGACCTATCATGTCAACACATTTTGACATTCATTTTATTTGTCACATACACCGAATACAACACCTTACCATGAAATACTTACAAGAGATGGTGCCGGAGGAGATGGCTGCCGTTTTACGGTCCCCTAAGCAATTGTGCTATTGTGTGTGTTTTTTCACGTTATTTGTAACTTATTTTGTACATAATGTTTCTGCCACTGTCTCTTATGACTGAAAAGACATTCTAGATATCAGGACAGCGATTATTCACCTTGTACTGGAAGAACATGTTTTCTTTAACGAGTCGAATGCAAAGGATTTACCTCAGACACCCAACAAGACCCTTATCCCCGTCATTAGCAGGAGAAAGAGGCTGAGATATCGGGGACGTAGGTCTGGGTGCCTACGGCGAGTGGGTAATCTGCCTTCACCATCGGTCCTATTAGCCAACGTACAATCATTGGATAACAAAATAGACGAAGTACGAGCACGTATATACTACAAACGGGACATTAAATACTGTAATAATTTGTTTCACCAAGTCATGGCTGAATGATAACATGAATAACACACAGCTGGTGGGTTTTATGCTTTTTCGGCAGGATAGAACTGCAGCCTCTGGTAAGACAAGGGGTGGCGGTCTATGTACCCTGCTCAAAAAAAAACACTTAAACAACACAATGTAACTCCAAGTCAATCACACTTCTGTGAAATCAAACTGTTAACTTAGGAAGCAACACTGATTGACAATAAACTTCACATGCTGTTGTGCAAATGGAATAGACAACAGGTGGAAATTATAGGCATTTAGCAAGACACCCCCAATAAAGGAGTGGTTCTGCAGGTGGGGACCACAGACCACTTCTCAGTTCCTATGCTTCCTGGCTGATGTTTTGGTCACTTTTGAATGCTGGCAGTGCTTTCACTCTGGTGGTAGCATGAGACGGAGTCTACAAACCACACAAGTGGCTCAGGTATTGCAGCTCATCCAGGATGGCACATCAATGCGAGATGTGGCAATAAGGTTTGCTGTGTCTGTCAGCATAGTGTCCAGAGCATGGAGGCGCTACCAGGAGACAGGCCAGTACATCAGGAGACATGGAGGAGGCCGTAGGAGGGCAACAACCCAGCAGCAGGACCGCTACCTCCGCCTTTGTGCAAGGAGGAGCACTGCCAGAGCCCTGCAAAATGACCTCCAGCAGGCCACAAATGTGCATGTGTCTGCTCAAACGGTCAGAAACAGACTCCATGAGGCTGGTATGAGGGCCCGACGTCCACAGGTGGGGGTTGTGCTTACAGCCCAACACCGTGCAGGACGTTTGGCATTTGCCAGAGAACACCAAAATTGGAAAATTCGCCACTGCCGCCCTGTGCTCTTCACAGATGAAAGCAGGTTCACACTGAGCACATGTGACAGACGCAACATTCGGGAGACGCCATGGAGAACGTTTTCTTGCCTGCAACATCCTCCAGCATGACCGGTTTGGAGGTGCGTCAGTCATGGTGTGGGGTGGCATTTCTTTGGGGGGGGGCTGCACAGCCCTCCATGTGCTCGCCAGAGGTAGCCTGACTGCCATTAGGTACCGAGATGAGATCCTCAGACCCCTTGTGAGACCATATGCTGGTGCGGTTGGCCCTGGGTTCCTCCTAATGCAAGACAATGCTACACTAAAACTTAAAACTGTTTTACCTCATTTCTATCAGCATGTTAAATGTGCAACCAGAGGGGAAAAAACTCTAGACCACCTTTACTCCACACACAGAGACGCATACAAAGCTTTCCCTCGCCCTCCATTTGGCAAATTTGACCATAATTATATCCTCCTGATTCCTGCTTACAAGCAGACACTAAAGCAGGGAGCACCAGTGACTCTGTCAATAAAAAAGTGGTCAGATGAAGCAGATGCTAAGCTACAGGACTGTTTTGCTAGCACAGACTGGAATATGTTCCAATGAGGAGTACACCACATCAGTCACTGGCTTCATCAATAAGTGCATCGATGACGTCCTCCCCACAGTGACTGTACGTACATACCCCAACAAGAAGACATGGATTACAGGCAACATCCGCACTGAGCTAAAGGGTAGAGCTGCCGTTTTCAAGGTGCGGGACTCTAGCCCGGAAGCTTATGATAAATCCCAATATCCCCTCCGATGAACCATCAAACAGGCAAAGCGTCAATACAGGACTAAGACCGCTCGTCGGATGTGGCAGGGCTTGCAAACTATTACAGACTACAAAAATAAGCACAGCAGCGAGCTGCCCAGTGACACGAGCCTATCAGACGAACTAAATTATTTCTATGCTTGTTTCGAGGCAAGTAACACTGAAACATGCATGAGAGCACCAGCTGTTCCAGATGACTGTGTGATCACGATCTCCATAGCCGATGTGAGTAAGACCTTTAAAAAGGTCAACATTCACAAGGCCGCAGGGCCATACGGATTACCAGGCCGTGTAATCCGAGCATGCGCTGACCAACTGGCAAGTGTATTCACTGACATTTTCAACCTGTCCTTGACTGAGTCTGTAATACCAACTTGTTTCAAGCAGACCACCATTGTACCTGAAAATGTCAGTGAAGACACTTGCCAGTTGGTCAGTGCATGCTTGCAGTACAATCAATCAATCACATTTATTTATAAAGCCCTTCTTACATCAGCTGATGTCACAAAGTGCTATACAGAAACCCAGCCTAAAACCCAAACAGCAAGCAATGCAGGTGTAGAAGCACGGTGGCTAGGAAAAACTCCCTAGAAAGGCCAGAACCTAGGAAGAAACCTAGATAGGAACCAGGCTATGAGGGGTGGCCAGTCCTCTTCTGGCTGTGCCGGGTGGAGATTATAACAGAACATGGCCAAGATGTTCAAGTGTTCATAGATGACCAGCAGGGTCAAATCACAGTGGTTGTAGAGGGTGCAACAGGTCAGCAACCCAGGAGTAAATGTCAGTCCTAGGGACGGCATGGCAGAGCACCAGTAAGCCAGTGATTCAGCCCCTGTAATAGGTTTTGAGGCAGAGAATCTCAGTGGAGAGAGGAACCGGCAAGGCAGAAACAGCAAGGGCAGTTCGTTGCTTCCAGTGCTTTTCCGTTCACCTTCACACTCCTGGGCCAGACTACACTCAATCATAGGACCTACTGAAGAGATCAGTCTTCAATAAAGACTTAAAGGTTGAGACCGAGTCTGCATCTCTCAAATGGATAGGCAGACCATTCCATAAAAATGGAGCTGTATAGGAGAAAGCCCTGCCTCCAGCTGTTTGCTTAGAAATTCTAGGGACAGTAAGGAGGCCTGCGTCTTGTGACCGTAGCTTACGTGTAGGTATGTACGGCAGGACCAAATCAGAAAGATAGGTAGGAGCAAGCCCATGTAATGCTTTGTAGATTAGCAGTAAAACCTTGAAATCAGTCCTTGCCTTAACAGGAAGCCAGTGTCGGGAGGCTAGCACTGGAGTAATATGATACATTTTTGGGGTTCTAGTCAAGATTCTAGCAGCCGTGTTTAGCACTAACTGATGTTTATTTAGTGCTTTATCCGGGTAGCCGGAAAGTAGAGAATTGCAGTAGTTTAACCTAGAAGTGACTATCCTGACTAAACTGTTCCTGGGTTTAAAACTAAAGGTTAAATAAATTTTAAAAAGACAAATTTAGATATTGATCAGCTTCCACTCTCATTTCCATAGACAACCTAAATAGCATTGAATAGTTGAAAGTAACTCCTCTAACTTACACAAGCTGTATGTAAAAGTACATGAGGAGTGAGGTTGGCAGTGGCGATTTTAGCATGTAAATCCTTGTGTGGCAAAAGAAAAACAAGATGTGGGATGCATGCCAGTTCATACAGCCTCATTTACTGCCTTTAAAAAAAATAGCTGATATGGATGACGTGCTTAAACAAATGTGGTTTCTACTGACAATTGAGATGTACAAACTATGGCATAAGGGGACGACAAGCAGATAAGAGGCAATCCGTAATTTCAATTAAGACATTAATGAGCGAGCTAGGACAGACGTAGTCAGTATACCGATTTGTTCCGCACTTTTTAAATGTACAGCGACAGAATTCAGAACATGGACCGTTCTTACAGTATTCTCCCTGTACACCAAGTCAGAAGCTGCAACGATGTGCGCTGGGAGTCAGGAAGCAAGTTCAAGGAGTGAGTGTTTTAATAGAACATAATACAAAACAAGAAACACTAACAGCACACAGATAAGAAACAATAACGCCTGGGGAAGGGATGGACATATATAGGGAAGGTAATCAGGGAAGTGATGGAGTCCAGGTGAGTCTGATGACGCACAGGTGCATGTAATGATGGTGACAGGTGTGCGCCATAACGAGCAGCCTGGTGACCTAGACGTCTGGAGATGGCGCACACGTGACAGAAGCATAGGATAAAGAGGGCATATAAACAGACAATGCAAACTCTTAGAATATTCGATGATTACATTTCTCAAAAACAGATTACAGGCTACATGTGCACCACAGACTTGAGATCACACCACCACTCCACTGTATAGAAGGCTAATGATTGCTTTGCAATGCTTGCAGTTAGTCACTGATTCCACCAATACATTTTATCTATAATATCTCTTCATTATTTCTCCTCATATGACAAGGATTAAAAAGGATTTGCCAGTAGATCGACTTGATTCATGATGATGCTAGCTAAGATTTGAAAGTATGATGTTGACATGATCAGTCCAATCAAAGCTACTGTAGATATATGACTTGACATGATTTTATTTGTGGCCATTGACATTGAGCATTCTTGGATGGGCACTTCTAATGTAACTCTATGGCAGCATCCAAGGGGCTTGAATTTTCTAGCACTACCCTTAGACTTAGCGGTGACGTAGTGTCCCCATGAGTGACAAAATACTGAGCCAATCACAGCGCAACGCTCCATATTTTCTTTTCGCTGGCCCCACCACCACCACAGAAAGCACTGAGCTAGGCTGAAACACCCGCATTTTCGAGCTTCCTTACTCAAGAAAACATATAAGAGACCATGTTTGTATGCGGCTTTATTAACTCAATGATATATTGTTTGCATTGTTTGCAAACTGAAATGTGACACGAATGAATACCAAAATAACATGCAAAACAGGAAAGCCCTCCTATTTTGCTAAAAATGTGGGGCTCAAAACGGGTCGCCACTGAAGGTTGGGTTTATGAAGATTACATTGACATCCGATTTGCCCAACAAAGGACACCATCATTTCAACTTCAGCTAGGTATACTATCATTCGTGGTTGATTAGATCTTTGGAAGTTTAGAAGTAGTTACCATTAGCCCTAGACCAAAGGTTGGCAGATGATGATATTGATCTGGTATTGATGGCAGCTGGCAATACACTCATATCCCCCGTGGACAGGTTTGTACCTAAAACATTCTCCATTCAGACTGCATTGGATTTCCTCCTTAACTAGATTTAATGGCGAGAAGGCGGAAAAAAACAGGCAAGATATGCATACTTCCTTTATGAAACGCCATTTTCCACCTGCTTGCTAGTTGCTACTTCCTGATGTTGGGCCCTGCGTTCAGCCAGGGGTAAACAACAGACTGCTGCAACCCGATTTCCTGAATGTAATACGCAACATCCAAAGACTAGCGTTTCTAGGCATTAGCCACTTTATTATGGTGGTGGAAAATGGTGTTTCATATTGTGCCCTTTTTTCTGCCTTCTCGCAATTAAATCTAGTGGGAATTAGGTAGGTCTGATACCGAAAAAGAAAGTAAAGTATTGCCTATTTCAGCCATATTTTATTTTATTTTGGAAAACAAAGTGTGAAGTAACATTTTTCAAAGTAAGCTCAGTTAAGTAAACTATATATTTTTTTAAAGCATTAGTTTGAAGCTAGGGGGGCGCTGTTTCATTATTGGATAAAAAAAACGTGCCCGTTTTAAGCGCAATATTTTGTCACAAAAAGATGCTCGACTATGCATATAATTGCCAGCTTTGGAAAGAAAACACTCTGACGTTTTAAAAACTGCAAAGATATTATCTGTGGGTGCCCCAGAACTGATCTTACAGGCGAAACCAAGATGCAACTTCAAACAGGAAATTAGCAGGATTTTTGAGGCTCTGTTTTCCATTGTCTCCTTATATGGCTGTGAAAGCGCCACGAATTAGCCTGCCAGTTCTATCGTTTCTCCAAGTTGTCTGCAACATTGTGACGTATTTGTAGGCATATCATTGGAAGATTGGCCATAAGAGACAACATTTACCAGGGGTCCGCCCGGTGTCCTTTGTTGAAATTGTTGCGTAATCTCCAAGCTGCTCGCATTCATCCATGTGATTGAGACAGAGAGGAGACTTCCAGGAATGATATATCATGAAGAGATATGTGAAAAACACCTTGAGGATTGATTCTAAACAACGTTTACCATGTTTCAGTCGATATTATGGAGTTAATGTGGAAGAAAATTTGGCGTTTGGATGAATGAATCTTCGTTTTGTTTTGGTAGCCAAACATGACGCAGAAAACGGACCGATTTCTCCTGCACAACTAATCTTTCAGGAAAACTGAACATTTGCTATCTAACTGAGAGTCTCCTCATTGAAAACATCTGAAGTTCTTCAAAGGTAAATTATTTATTGAATGTTTTTGCTGGTTTTTGTGAAAATGTTGCCTGCTAATGCTAACGCTAAATGCTAATGCTAAATGCTAATGCTAAATGCTAATGCTAAATGCTAGTTTGCTATGGTTGAGAAGCATATTTTGAAAATCTGAGATGACAGTGTTGTTAACAAAAGGCTAAGCTTGAGAGCAAATATATTAATTTCATTTCATTTGCGATTTTCATGAATAGTTAACGTTGCGTTATGGTAATGAGCTTGAGGCTGTATTCACGATCCCGGATCCGGGATGGCTCGACGCAAGAAGATAAGTTTATAACTTCTCCAGTGTGAAGTAACTGGCAGCTTGGTGAACTCCGTATATTTTCAGAGTAGCTTCCCCAACAGTTTGATTCTTTGATTCAGTTTGACACACACAGGAGGATGTTGAGCGTGAACCACCCAGCAGCATTGTTCAAAGGCACTAATATCTTTTGTCTTGCCCATTCACCCTCTGAATGGCACACATACACAATACATTTTCTTGAACTGCACTGTTTGGTAAGTCAAATCAAATCAAATATTATTTGTTACATGTACCGAATACAGTGAAATGCTTATTTACAAGCCATTAATCAACAATGCAGTTTTAAGAAAAATAAGTGTTAAGTAAAAATAATAATAATAACAAAAACAAATAACAAATAATTAAAGATCAGCAGTAAAATAACAATAGTGAGGCTATATACAGGGGTACCGGTACAGAGTCACTGTGCGGAGGCACCGGTTAATCGGGCTAATTGAGGTAATATGTACATGTCGGTATAGTTAAAGTGACTATGCATAGATAATAAACAGAGAGTAGCAGCAGCGTAAAAGGGGGTGGGGGGGAGGGGGGGCAATGCAAATAGTCTGGTTAATCATTTGATCATGTCATGTCAGGATGAGGATGAGCCTGCAGGAAGGGTACCACATGAGGGGGGAGGTTGTCTTCCCTGTAACGTACAGTGTTGAGATTGGCTGCAATGACAACAAGCTCAGTCCGATGATGCTGTGGCGTACACATCATGGACAAACTGAAATGGTCCACCCACACAGACAGCGTGGTGAAGAAGGCGCAATAGCGCCTCTTCAACCTCGGGAGGCTGAATAAATTTGGCTTGTCACCAAAAACACTCACAAACCTTTACAGATGCACAATCGAGAGCATCCTGGCGGGCTGTATCAGGTAGGTGTCATTAGTTGTCTCTGATTGGGAACCATATTTAGGTAGCCTATTTTGTGTTGGGTTTTGTGGGTGATTGTTCCTGTCTCTGTGTTTGCACCAGATAGGACTGTTTAGGTTTTCGCACATTTCTTGTTTTGTTAGTTATTTCATGTCTAGTTCCTTTATTAAAGAACATGAATAACCACCACGCTGCATTTTGGTCCGCTTCTCCTTCACCACAGGAAAACCCTTACAGCCACTGCCTGTTCACCCCGCTATCATCCAGAAGGCGAGGTCAGTACAGGTGCATCAAAGCTGGGACCGAGAAACTGGAAAACAGCTTCTATCTGAAGGCCATCAGACTGTTAAACTGCCATCACTAACATTGAATGGCTGCTGCCAACATACTGACTCAATATCTAGCCACTTTAATAATTACAAATTGGATGTAATACATGTATCACTAGTCACTTTAAACAATGCCACTTTATATAATGTTTACATAGCCTACATTACTCATCTGATATGTATATCCTGAACTCTATACCATCTACTGCATCTTGCCTATGCCGTTCAGCCATCGCTCATCAATATATTTCTATGTACATATTCTTATTCATACCTTTACACTTGTGTGTATAATGTAGTTGTTGTGAAATTGTTAGATTACTTGTTAGATATTACTGCACATCGGAACTAGAAGCACGAGCATTTCACTACACTCACATTAACATCTGCTAACCATGTGTATGTGACCAATAAAATTTGATTTGACACACCGCCCCAGACCATGACGAACCCTCCACCTCCAAATCGATCCCGCTCCAGAGTACAGGCCTCAGTGTAATACTCATTCCTTCGACGATAAACGCGAATCCGACCATCACCCCTGGTGAGACAAAACCGCAACTCGTCAGTGAAGAGCACTTTTTGCCAGTCCTGTCTGGTCCAGCGACAGTGGGTTTGTGCCCATAGGCAATGTTGTTGCCGGTGATGTCTGGGGAGGACCTGCCTTACAACAGGCCTACAAGCCCTCAGTCCAGCCTCTCTCAGCCTATTGCGGACAGTCTGAGCACTGATGGAGGGATTGTGCCCGTAACTCGGGCAGTTGTTGTTGCCATCCTGTGCCTGTCCCTCAGGTGGATGTTCGAATGTACCGATCCTGTGCAGGTGTTACACGTGGTCTGCCACTGCGAGGACAATCAGATGTCCATCCTGTCTCCCTGTAGCGCTGTCTTAGGCATCTCAGTACGGACATTGCAATTTATTGCCCTGGCCACATCTGAAGTGCCTCCTTGCCTAAGCACGTTCACACAGATGAGCAGGGACCTTGGGCATCATTCTTTTGGTGTTTTTTCAGTCAGTAGAAAGGTCTCTTTAGTGTCCTATGTTTTCATAACTGTGACCTTAATTACCTACCGTCTGTAAGCTGTTAGTGTCTTAACGACTGTTCCACAGGTGCATGTTCATTAATTATTTATGGTTAATTGAACAAGCATGGGAAACAGTGTTTAAACCCTTTACAATGAAGATCTGTGAAGTTATTTGGATTTTTACAAATTATCTTTGAAAGACAGGGTCCTGAAAAAGGGGCGTTTCTTTTTTTGCTGAGTTTATCTAAGGATAACCACACAAAATTTGGTGAATGCAGGACACTTGTTGGCATGTGGGAAGAGTTTGACTTTGCGAAATGGCAGTTAAAGAGAAGTACAATGAATGAGCAGACACACACACACACACCATATAACGACTCTCTCACTCACAATATAGTTAATTAAAGAGCAGTGTTGTTGAGGCTGCTGTAAATGTGTGTCAAGGCTTGGCTTGCTGATTAGCACTGAGTGCTGTTGCGTTGTAATCTAATGAGGGTTTGAGTAATTGAAAAGCAATCCCCTCTGATTCATCAGGGATCATGAGATGTGGTGCACCTTTCCTCCGTCTCAACATAGGACGCAGGAAAGAACATTCAGAGGACACAGAGTTTGAGCGGGCAAAACCTATCCTGAGAAACACTTCATCCTTGTTTTATTATTTTGGGTGTCTGCTGTTGTAAAGCATCTTTTCGTTGAGAAATTAAAGTGATTGTTTTTCTTATGTCCTGTCTGACATTTAGACATAAAATAGAACAGGAAACTTGGTTTCTGCCTCTAGGTTTTCTTGTTGACATTTACTTTGATGAGGTGACACAATAAACCCCAACGAGAAAAGGGAATGAATCCCACTGCCAGTGCTCCACTTGGATAGATAATACCACAACAACACACAACCACAGCGCTGCCCTGTCTCACTGACAAGCACTTAGCATGATCAATGTTCATGTACTTTTGAGCCGATGAGCCACTCTCTTAGACAACTGCTAGAAGTTGAACCAAAAATCATGCAGTTTAGTAAGTATGAGTTAAATTGTCCTTGGCTAACATTTAAATCAAATGTTTTTCAATGTACTTCAAGCAAATCTTTATAATGGTTCTTCAAGCACTTGGCTGTTAGTCAAAAACACAGTGTACTCTAATTACCAGAGGTGGGACCAAGTCATTGTTTTACAAGTCACAAGTAAGTCTCACGTCTTAGCACTCAAGTCCCAAGTCAAGTCAGGCAAGTCCGAGTCAAGTCTCAAGTCAACTTTGAGTTTCGAGTCCTAAACAAGTCATAATGTGCTCTTCACCAAATGTAATACCATTTCATATTTTCAACAATAGTAATAGTTAGTATATTACATTTACATTTATGAATGCTTTAAAAAAGATCTATATATTTAATACTTAACAAATAAATGTTATATTTCCATGGAAATACATGGGTAGCCATAATAGCATCATTTTTAATATTTGGGCTTGGGGAGGGTATCAAGTCAGGTCGAGTCATAAGGTTCAAATCCAGGTCAAGTCACGTCAAGTTTTGCAAGTAGAAATACCTCACATGTGACTCGATAAGACTAAGCAATTAGCTCATTCAATGAATTAATTTTATCCACAGGATTTATAGGAATATGCAAGGAGACTCAAATCAAATCAAATTGTATTTGTCACATACACATGGTTAGCAGATGTTAATGCGAGTGTAGCGAAATGCTTGTGCTTCTAGTTCCGACAATGCAGTGATAACCAACAAGTAATCTAACTAACAATTCCAAAACTACTGTCTTATACACAGTGTAAGGGGATAAAGAATATGTACATAAGGATATATGAATTAGTGATGGTACAGGGCAGCATACAGTAGATGGTATCGAGTACAGTATATACATATGAGATGAGTATGTAGACAAAGTAAACAAAGTGGCATAGTTAAAGTGGCTAGTGATACATGTGTTACATAAGGATGCAGTCGATGATATAGAGTACAGTATATACGTATGCATATGAGATGAATAATGTAGGGTAAGTAACATTATATAAGGTAGCATTGTTTAAAGTGGCTAGTGATATATTTACATCATTTCCCATCAATTCCCATTATTAAAGTGGCTGGAGTTGGGTCAGTGTCAATGTCAGTGTGTTGGCAGCAGCCACTCGATGTTAGTGGTGGCTGTTTAACAGTCTGATGGCCTTGAGATAGAAGCTGTTTTTCAGTCTCTCGGTCCCAGCTTTGATGCACCTGTACTGACCTCGCCTTCTGGATGATAGTGGGGTGAACAGGCAGTGGCTCGGGTGGTTGATGTCCTTGATGATCTTTATGGCCTTCCTGTAACATCGGGTGGTGTAGGTGTCCTGGAGGGCAGGTAGTTTGCCCCCGGTGATGCGTTGTGCAGACCTCACTACCCTCTGGAGAGCCTTACGGTTGAGGGCGGAGCAGTTGCCGTACCAGGCGGTGATACAGCCCGCCAGGATGCTCTCGATTGTGCATCTGTAAAAGTTTGAGTGCTTTTGGTGACAAGCCGAATTTCTTCAGCCTCCTGAGGTTGAAGAGGCGCTGCTGCGCCTTCTTCACGACTCTGTCAGTGTGAGTGGACCAATTAAGTTTGTCTGTGATGTGTATGCCGAGGAACTTAAAACTTGCTACCCTCTCCACTACTGTTCCATCGATGTGGATAGGGGGGTGTTCCCACTGCTGTTTCCTGAAGTCCACAATCATCTCCTTAGTTTTGTTGACGTTGAGTGTGAGGTTATTTTCCTGACACCACACTCCGAGGGCCGTCACCTCCTCCCTGTAGGCCGTCTCGTCGTTGTTGGTAATCAAGCCTACCACTGTTGTGTCGTCCGCAAACTTGATGATTGAGTTGGAGGCGTGCGTGGCCACGCAGTCGTGGGTGAACAGGGAGTACAGGAGAGGGCTCAGAACGCACCCTTGTGGGGCCCCCGTGTTGAGGATCAGCGGGGAGGAGATGTTGTTGCCTACCCTCACCACCTGGGTGCGGCCCGTCAGGAAGTCCAGTACCCAGTTGCACAGGGCGGGGTCGAGACCCAGGGTCTCGAGCTTGATGACGAGCTTGGAGGGTGCTATGGTGTTGAATGCCGAGCTGTAGTCGATGAACAGCATTCTCACATAGGTATTCCTCTTGTCCAGGTGGGTTAGGGCAGTGTGCAGTGTGGTTGAGATTGCGTCGTCTGTGGACCTATTTGGGTGGTAAGCAAATTGGAGTGGGTCTAGGGTGTCAGGTAGGGTGGAGGTGATATGGTCCTTGACTAGTCTCTCAAAGCACTTCATGATGACGGAAGTGAGTGCTACGGGCGGTAGTCGTTTAGCTCAGTTACCTTAGCTTTCTTGGGAACAGGAACAATGGTGGCCCTCTTGAAGCATGTGGGAACAGCAGACTGGTATAGGGATTGATTGAATATGTCCGTAAACACACCGGCCGGCTGGTCTGCGCATGCTCTGAGGGCGCGGCTGGGGATGCCGTCTGGGCCTGCAGCCTTGCGAGGGTTAACACGTTTAAATGTCTTACTCACCTCGGCTGCAGTGAAGGAGAGACCGCATGTTTTCGTTGCAGGCCGTGTCAGTGGCACTGTATTGTCCTCAAAGCGGGTAAAAAAGTTATTTAGTCTGCCTGGGAGCAAGACATCCTGGTCCGTGACTGGGCTGGGTTTCTTCTTGTAGTCCGTGATTGACTGTAGACCCTGCCACATGCCTCTTGTGTCTGAGCCGTTGAATTGAGATTCTACTTGGTCCTTCTATGGTCCTTCTGTAGCTCAGTTGGTAGAGCATGGCGCTTGTAACGCCAGGGTAGTGGGTTCGATTCCCGGGACCACCCATTGTAGAATGTATGCACACATGACTGTAAGTCGCTTTGGATAAAAGCGTCTGCTAAATGGCATATATTATTATTATTATTACTTCGTCTCTGTACTGACGCTTAGCTTGTTTAATAGCCTTGCGGAGGGAATAGCTGCACTGTTTGTATTCGGTCATGTTACCAGACACCTTGCCCTGATTAAAAGCAGTGGTTCGCGCTTTCAGTTTCACGCGAATGCTGCCATCAATCCACGGTTTCTGGTTAGGGAATGTTTTTATCGTTGCTATGGGAACGACATCTTCAACGCACGTTCTAATGAACTCGCACACTGAATCAGCGTATTCGTCAATATTTTTATCTGACGCAATACGAAACATGTCCCAGTCCATGTGATGGAAGGAGTCTTGGAGTGTGGAGTCAGCTTGGTCGGACCAGCGTTGGACAGACCTCAGCGTGGGAGCCTCTTGTTTAAGTTTCTGTCTGTAGGCAGGGATCAACAAAATGGAGTCGTGGTCAGCTTTTCCGAAAGGGGGGCGGGGCAGGGCCTTATATGCGTCGCGGAAGAGTAACAATGATCCAAGGTTTTACCACCCCTGGTTGCGCAATCGATATGCTGATAAAATTTAGGGAGTCTTGTTTTCAGATTAGCTTTGCTACAATGAATGCAGCCTCCGGATAAATGGTTTCCAGTTTGCAAAGAGTTAAATAAAGTTTGTTCAGAGCCATCGATGTGTCTGCTTGGGGGATATATACGGCTGTGATTATAATCGAAGAGAATTCTCTTGGTAGATAATGCGGTCTACATTTGATTGTGAGGAATTCTTAATCAGGTGAACAGAAGGATTTGAGTTCCTGTATGTTTCTTTCATCACACCATGTCTTGTTAGTCATGAGGCATACGCCCCCGCCACTCTTCTTACCAGAAAGATGTTGTTTCTGTCGGCGCGATGCGTGGAGAAACCCGTTGGCTGCACCGCCCCGGATAGCGTCTCTCCAGTGAGCCATGTTTCCGTGAAGCAGAGAACGTTACAGTCTCTGATGTCCCTCTGGAATGCTACCCTTGCTCGGATTTCATCAACCTTGTTGTCAAGAGACTGGACATTGGAAAGAAGAATGCTAGGGAGTGGTGCACGATGTGCCCGTGTCCGGAGTCTGACCAGAAGACCGCTACGTTTCCCTCTTTTACGAAGTCGTTTTTTGGGGTCGCTGCATGGAATCAATTCCGTTGACCTGTTTGTAAGGCGGAACACAGGATCCGCGTTGCGGAAAACATATTCTTGGTCGTACTGATGGTGAGTTGACGCTGATCTTATATTCAGTAGTTCTTCTCGACTGTATGTAATGAAACCTAAGATGACCTGGGGTACTAATGTAAGAAATAACACATAAAAAAACAAAAAACTGCATAGTTTCCTAGGAAGGCGAAGCGAGGCGGCCATCTCTGTCGGCGCCGGAAGTTTAAGACTATGGTTGAGTTAGAGTAATAGGCTATCTAGAAATGTCTGAACGTGTCTGTATTTTGTTACTTCGTAAAATTAATGGATTCACATGCAAGGAACAAATTAAGTTACAAAGCATTAATAACAAGTATTACAAGGCATTATTCTAAGCATGGTCAGAAAGAGGGAGAGAAACCATAGCCTGAAAGGCCATTCCCCAAAAGTTCATGGGGTGGAGAGAGAAAGAAAGTGTCATGCATAGGTGTAATAGGTGGCAGGGAAGTCAAGCGCAGGAGAGTCAAATGGAGTGTAAAATGGAGTCTTTTAATAAAGTCCAACGAGTATGCTCCATATCACTAACTGTACATAAACAAACAAACATGGGTACGAGGACCCGAAGCGCACCTATACAACAATCACACTACACTGACAATAAAACAATCTCTGACAAAGACATGAGGGGAAACAGAGGGTTAAATACACAACAGGTAATGAATGGAATGGGATTGAAAACAGGTGTGTGGGAAGACAAGACAAAACCAATGGAAAATGAAAAAAGGATCAATGATGGCTAGAAGACCGGTGACGTCGAACGCCGAGCACCGCCCGAACAAGGAGAGGCAACGACTTCGGCAGAAGTCGTGACAGGACCCCCCTGATGCGCGGCTCCAGCTGCGCGTCGACACCGGCCTCGGGGACGACCCGGAGGGCGAGGTGCAGGGCGATTCGGATGGAGACGGTGGAATTCTGATAACATGGAAGGATCTAACACGTCCTCCACCGGAACCCAGCTTCTCTCCTCCGGCCCGTACCCCTCCCAGTCCACGAGGTACTGAAGGCCCCTCGCCCGACGTCTCAAATCCAAAATGGATCGAACAGAGTACGCCGGAACCCCCTCGATGTCAAGAGGAGGCGGAGGAACATTACGCACTTCAGCCTCCTGGAGCGAGCCAGCCACCATCGGCCTGAGGAGAGACACATGGAACGAGGGGTTAATACGGTAATGAGTGGGTAGTTGTAACCTATAACATACCTCGTTCACTCTCCTCAGGACTTTAAACGGCCCCACAAACCGCGGACCCAGCTTCCGGCAGAGCAGGCGAAGGGGCAGGTTTCGGGTCGAGAGCCAGACCCTGTCCCCTGGTGCGAACACTGGGGCCTCACTGCGGCGAAGGTCTGCGCCAATTTTCTGGCGCCTTATGGCACGCTGAAGGTGGACGTGGGCTGCCTCCCAGGTATCCTCAGCGTGCCGAAACCAATTGTCCACCGCAGGGGCCTCGGTCTGGCTCTGATGCCAAGGAGCCAGAACCGGCTGATACCCTAATACACATTGAAAGGGAGTAAGGTTAGTGGAGGAGTGACGTAGCGAGTTCTGAGCCATCTCTTGCCATTCATAGTGGAGGTGGACGCATCCGAAGCTGGGATAGGAGCAGTGCTCTCTCAGCGTTCGGGTACGCCACTGAAGCTTCGCCCCTGTGCTTTCTTTTCAAAGAAGCTCAGCCCGGCGGAGCGAAACTATGATGTGGGGAACCGAGAGCTGTTAGCTGTCCATGGATCCCACTCCCATACTCCCAGCTTCGTGTCTGGTGGCGCCTGTAGTGTGGGAGCTGGACGAGGACATTGAGCAGGCGTCACGTGCAGAGCCTTCTCCCCCTGAGTCTCCAGCTGGTCGTCTGTACGTTCCGTCTGCTGTCCGCGACCAATTGATATATTGGGCTCACACGTCCCCCTCCTCTGGTCATCCTGGGATAGGTCGGACGATGCGCTGTCTTGATGGGAGATACTGGTGGCCCACTTTAGCTAAGGACGTGAGGATATATGTTTCTTCCTGCTCGATGTGCGCCCAGTGCAAGGCTCCTAGACACCTGCCCAGATGTAAGCTACAACCTCTACCCGTTCCTCAACGGCCATGGTCGCACCTGTCGGTGGATTTTTTGACTGATCTTCCACCTTCACAGGGTTACACCACGATCCTGGTCGTTGTGGATCGGTTTTCAAAGTCCTGTTGTCTCCTCCCTTTGCCCGGTCTCCCTACGGCCTTACAAACTGCAGAGGCCCTGTTTACACACGTTTTCCGGCACTATGGGGTGCCTGAGGATATAGTGTCTGATCGGGGTCCCCAGTTCACATCAAGGGTCTGGAAGGCGTTCATGGAGTGTCTGGGGATCTCGGTTAGTCTTACCCCATCTTGTTTATGTGTGAATCAGGGTCATTCTACCCACATGCTGCTGAAGACTGGACGACTAGCCTTGGCTCTCCTCCAAGCTAGTGTTATGAGCTGGCCCACTGTAGCACTTTAGCTGTAATTTCATTAAAAGCTACACTCAAGGTCAGAGGGGTGTGAATACCTGCTCATGATCCACTGTGTTTGTTTAAGGTGATCACTAAAAGTCAGAATGATGCTAGCCTGGCCCCTTTTCTGGGACTTCATAAATGAACATGACTCAAGTTGTAAAGGTGTTGAATTAGAAGCAATCATCCCCTTGTCACCGTAACATATGTGAGCTGAATGACCCTGGTGTCATACAATAGAGTGTGTTCCAGGGTGGCATTACTAAGACTGCATTTATTCCTTGTACAGATGTACGATTTAAGAAAATCGTACTGTTGTACGGTTTAAGAAAATAATTCTCCAGGAACAGGAAATGTGAATTATTATGTGGATTATAATTAATGAACATTTTTGTAGGGATTGATACATTTTTCGTCAGGGTAAATCAAGTCTGACATTTCAAAGTGGAAATTACAAACTTCAGAGGCCTTTTTAAAACTCAAACACACTACATGTTTTGATATTACTGACCATAACCTGTTGTTGAAAAAACGTATGTGTTAAGGCTTTTCAACCTCTGGCATATTGTGGATTTAGAGCTATCTATCTAATAGAACTCAAAGGGTTTTCTTTAATGGAACCTTCTCTAATGTCAAACATGTAAAGTGTGGTGTACCGCAGGGCAGCTCTCTAGGCCCTCTACTCTTTTCTATTTTTTACCAATGACCTGCCACTGGCATTAAACACAGAATGTGTGTCCATGTATGCTGATGATTCAACCATATACACATCAGCAACCAAAGCTAATGAAGTCACGGAAACCCTTAACAAAGAGTTGCTGTCTGTTTTGGAATAGGTGGAATAGAATTACCTTAGATTGTATACTGTCATTGTCAAAACATATAGATTCAATGGTTGTAAAGATGGGGACACCATATTCCCAAAAGCAAGTTATGCCGGCTCTAGTTTTGTCTAATCTTGATTATTGTCCAGACATGTGGTCCAGTGCTGCAAGGAAAGACCTAGTTAAGCTGCAGCTGGTACAGAACAGAGCAGCACGTTCTGCTCTTCGTTGTAATCAAAGGGCTGATAGAAATACTATGCATGCCAGTCTCTCTTGGCTGAGAGCTGAGGAGAGACTGACTGCATACTTCTTCTTTACATGAATGTGTTGAAAATCCCATTTGTTTGCATAGTCAATTTACACACAGCTCTGACACACACACTTATCCCACCAGACATGCCACCAGGGGTCTTTTCACAGTCCCCAAATCCAGAACAAATTCAAGAAAGCGTACAATATTATATAGAGCCCTTTTTGCATAGAACATCCTTCCATCTCATATTGCTCAAATAAACAGCAAACCTGGTTTCACAAAACAGATAAAGCGACACCTCACGGCACAACCCCTCTCCCCTATTTGACCTAGATAGTTTGTGTGTATGCATTGATATGTAGGCTACGTGTGCCTTTTTTTTAATGTACGTAGTTCTGTCCTTGAGCTGTTTTTGTCTATTGATGTTCTGTATTATGTCATTCTGTATTATGTTTCGTGTGGACCCCAGGAAGAGCAAATACCAGAAGTTTGCATTTCCTGCTGTACAGGAACATTCTCAGCAACAAAATAGTGATCAAATTAAGATCCTACATCTCTACAGCTCAGTATTCAACATCATACCCTGGAACTGAACACCTCCCTCTGCAACTGGATCCTGGTCTTCCTGACAGGCCGCTCCCAGACGGTGAGGGTATGCAACAACACATCAGCCACGCTGACTGTCAACATAAGGCCCGTCAAGGGTGTGTGCTTAGTCCCCTCCTTTACTCCCTCATCAAGTTTGCTGACGACATGACGAAGGTAGGACTGATCACCGTCGGCGATGAGGCAGCCTATAAGGAGGTCAGAGAACTGGCAGTGTTATGCCAGGAAAACAACCTCAATGTCAGCCAGACAACGGAGCTGATTGTGGATTATAGGAAACGATGGGTGAGCACACCCCCATCCACATTGATGGGACTGTAGTGGGGCGGGTCAAGAGCTTCATGTTCCTCAGTCCACACACACCCATACAGTTGTGAAGAGGACACGACTCCCCTCAGGAGGCTGAAAAGATTTAGCATGGGCCCTCAGATCCTCAAAAAGTTCTACATCTGCCTCATCCTATAAGACTGTTAAATAGCTTATCAAATGGCTACCCAGACTACCTGCACACACACTGGAATCTACCCACACACTCACAAATTCTTACACTGACAATACACACACACACACACACACACACACACACACACACACACACACACACATAAATACTGATGCCACACACTCACACACACACTTTCACACTCACCACATACTCTGCTGCTACTGTCTATTATCTATCCTGTTTCCTAGTCACTTTATGCCAACCTACAGTGCCTTCAGAAAGTATTCACAACCCTTGACTTTTTCCACATTTTGTTGTGTTACAGCCTGAATAAAAAAAGTATTACATTTATATCTTGTCACTGGTCCGCACACAATACCCCATAATGTCAAACTGGAATTATGTTTTTAGAAATGCTTACTAATCACTTTCAAATGAAAGCTGAAATGTCTTGAGTCAATAAGTATTCAACCCCTTTTGTTATTGCAAGCCTAAATATGTTCAGTAATAAAAATGTACTTAACAATTCACATAATAAGTTGCTTCAGTCTGTGCGCACTAATAGTGTTTAACATGATTTTTTAATGACTAACTCATCTCTGTACCCCACACATATAATTATCTATAAGGTCAACACATCCGTCACGCTGATCATCAACAAGGGGGCCACTCAGGGGTGTGTGCTTAGTTCCTCCTGTACTCCCTGTTGATCCACGACTGCATGGCCTCACTCGACTCCAACACCATCATAAAGTTTGTTGGCAACGATGAGGCAGCCTATACGGATGAGGTCAGAAAATTTCAAACACAGATTCAACCACAAAGACCAGGGAGGCTTTCCAATGTCTCCCAAAGAAGGGATGGGTAAATGGGTAATAAAAAAAAAGCAGACATTGAATATCCCTTTGAGCATGCCTAAGTAATTAATTACACTTTGGATGGTGTACCCAATCACTACAAAGATGCAGGCATCCTTCCTAACTCAGGTGCCAGAGAGGAAGGAAACCACAGGGATTTCTTTAAAAGCTGACTTTAAAACAGTTACAGAGTTAATGGTTGTGACAGGAAAAATCTGAGGATGGATGAACAACATTGTAGTTACTGCACAAACAGCTCCAGGCATTCCATGCTTTTCTTAACTCTTGTTCTGAGCACCTGAGATTCACTATGCAATCAGAGATACTTCAAATCAGTTTCCTTGATCTTTAGATGTTGTGAGAGGATAATGTTCTAAACACTGATCTTTACAGGAAACCTACTGATCGTAACAGTTTGTTGAGGGCTGATAGCTGTCAACCGCTTCCCTTGAAAAACAGTTTTCCCTACAGCCAATTCTGCAGAAACAAAAGAATTTGCAAAAAACTCAGATTTCGACAGAAACATGGCTGAGGCTGAAAGGGGGTACAACAATGGTCAGATCAATACTGCCATTGAGAAAATCCAAAATCATTCAAGACATGATCTCTTTCAAGGCCAGTCTGCGCTATTCAATGTGCTCTGAACAAATTAAGGGAATCGTTCACAAACATTGGCACATTCTAAGATCTGATGACAGTGTCCCTAATGTGTTTTCGGACCCTCCTTTGCATGTATACTTGCATGGCAGAAATCTCTGAGATCAATTTGTACTTTACACAATAAGTACAGCAAAGAGGGGATCAACTCCCTATTAATGCCCATGATTTTGGAATGAGATGTTCAACAATGTTCAACGATGTGTCCACATACTTTTGTCATGTAGTGTACTACTCTGATATTGTTCTACTGCCTAGCTACTGAAGCTCATGCCTGCTGTCCCCTGATGCCAACACACCGTTGACATAAAGTCACATTTGGTTCCGATTACCTCACAAAGACACATTGTTTCGGGTTTTTCATCATGCGTGTCCTTAGGATAATCCTAGACGATACCCAGGGCTATCTGTTCATAGTTTTTATAGCCTACAACATTTCTGTGTAGGTTCATTTATTTTATATAATGTCTAAACCCATTAATAAAGTTGTGTAGGGACGTTCAGAAATAATTGTAATTTATAAATAACAAAATGTCATGCAAAATCAATCAGATGCATATTTTCATGTCAAATTCAAGATATATTTATCATTATATACACAATTTACAATCAAAATCCCATTGTAGTATTATTTCATTAATGAGGCCACAGAACTCTGTGATTGGTTAGCCATAAAATGTTGGTGCTAACCCTCACCAGAGCACAACAAGTATAGTCCTAGACTAAGGTTGATGCTACTTGGTTGGTAACTGCAGTATAAAATTGTTCTCACAGCTATGCTGGCGCAATTTTGACTTCTAACCCTTTTTAAACATTATGTGTTTGAGCTACAAACTCTACATCCGTTGGTACCAACTTTGTGTGATTAACATGGACTGAGCTTGAGAGGTGTAACTCACACAGGAAGTGACGCAGGTCACATAGACATGGAATCACTGATCACTTTAATAATGGAACACTAGTCACTTTAATAATGTTACATACCGTTTTATTCATTTCATATGTATATACTGCATTCTACTGTATTCTAGTCAATGCCACTCCGACATTGCTCATCCTAACATTCCTATATTTCTTTATTCCATTCTTTTACTTTTAGATGTGTGTGTATTGTTGTGAATTGTTAGATACTACTGCACTGTTGGTGCACAAGCATTTTGCTACAGAATAACATCTGCTAAATATGTGTATGTGATCAATAACGTTTGATTTGATGTAACATGTTTTGCTCTATGTCGTTAGAAGGTAAGGGGTTCTTCTACATAGAAGATCACAGGAAAGCGCACATAGTTGCTGTCACAAACTACAAACTCCACACAGTTGTCACTGACTAGTTGGATATTCATTTCCCGCTGAACATTTCTGTACATACAACATTCATATACATTTATTTTTATCAGGTTTTTGCTATGACGGACCTTGTTTTTTAACAACATTAAACTTACGAATGCAACTGTTTATGTCAAATTGTTCTGTGTTTTACTTGTAGCCTTGATTGTCCTGAAATGAAAATGGTAGTGTACTAAATTGTGAGGCAAATTTAAGGGCTGGACAGATAGATGACGCTGCTTTGTACTCTACACACCAGAACAGGGACTCTTTCACACCACCCTCTACCCGTAATGGAAAGTCCTTAGCATATGTGGGAAATTTGTCTCCATTATGACATACAGTACATTGTGTCACTATCAATGCTGTTATATCACCACAGCATTATTCCCTTTTCCATTCTTCTCTGCTGTGTTATGTTATACTATACATTATATAGGACAACAAAGACAATATTTTGTCTCACTTTTACCTTGTAAATTAGATAATTGGATGAAAAACCTTCTCTCTCTTTGTTAATGTCCTAGTTCCCTCACTGTAACTTACCTTATGCAGGTGCATACTGGGCATTGCAGGCGTGGTTCCCTTGCGTGTGCTGAAGAAATGCCATTAAACCGCTGTAAACCCTCCCACTTGCTGACCAACAGATTTTTTCATAATTTTTTTTAATTCAATAGGGGTTTCAGTACTTTCATCTAAAGCTGTCCCTTCAAATTAGGTGTAGTAGCTTTAATTAGAATGTTCTTGACAGACTCACTAGAATATATGGAGAAAACGGTTCAGGATATTAGGGATCAATGAAAGAATGCCATGTAAATAAACACATGTTCACCTCCTTTTCAGCACCAATTGGTGGTTTTAAATATAAATATATATTATTTAAATTTAAGAAAGTATTGATGAATAATAATAAAAAATAGTTAGGCGAGCCTTTACACACAAAATATATTTGTGAATCAGAAATACAGTGGTTTGATTCATCCTGAAGGTTGCCATATGCAATTGTTCAATCCATGACATATTGGAAGGTGAGAAAAATGTACAATAGGGTTTGAACAGTAGTCCTATAAATCTACCCAAATAATCTTCACTAATCACAGAACTGTGATGACAACGGCCCAGTCGTTGTGAACCATGTGCCAGGCTCCAGATCTAAACTGCTATGTATGGCCTGCATTCCATAAGGATTCAAATGGGCTACATGTCTCAAATTATTGTACAACTTGTAATACATTAGCCTAACATGATCCACTATTGCTAGCGATCCATAGGAACAACCACATGAACGTGACAGAGGAAGGAAAGGTAAACGAACAATGGAATGGAATGAGACAAAATGTAAGGAAACTAATTTTTCATAAGACCAGCATTTCATAAACGTCACTATGGAAAAGGTGATATGTTGATATGCTTCAATTTGCTGCCATATTACTGGTTTCACATTTGGCTCCAATGATCATAAGGTAAAATAGATCTGAAATAAGTGTAATTTATATTTACAATCCCATTATCCAAACAGCTTAATCATTTACCTGGTTCTTATCAATAGCTCTTATCAATTTGTAAATGACAGTGTATGTAGAATGGTGTTCTTTCTATCAGAACAAAGAAAGTAAATGTTGTTCCACTTGGAACTGACAGGTTGCTTGACCTTATTCATTGTTTCATCATGAGTAAAGGTGGTGGAATTATGAGGGAATTAAGTCAAGGTCAGAATACAGCATTATCTGTAGACACACCTCCGCCACGCCTTAATTTCCTTGATCTCCACCCCAAACGAATAGTGGGTGAATAGCATGACTTTTCTCATGCATAAATTCAAGATCAGAATATACATTGAGAGAAAAGTGCATAAAAACGGATCACTTTCCATTTACACGCGCTTAAATCGAGTGGGAACAACAGTTGTACCCTCATTTGTAGCTCTTTTTCATGAGCAGATGTTGAACAAACACAATGCCTGGGATCAGGTAATGATAGGCCATGTTATCTCATTGGTAGGCACAGCTATCCAGAAGCACTTGGTCAATTAGTGAAGTATTGGGTCATTGATCCCCATGTTACTTCTAATCACCCGGACCGCCATTTACTGCATCTCCATGACTATGACAATAACAAGGCACAGGCTAACTGACCTAGTAGCAGGTGTATTGGATAAGATCGAGACACTACACAGCTTATGTCTCTGTGACGCAGAGAAACATAACCATAGAACACTCTAACTAACAATTTAATTATAAATGTTATGCTGATGGAGTGATAATAAGAAAGAGGTCAGAGAGAGAGAAGGGGAGAATGAGAGAATGAGAGTGAGAAGACGATTGAAAGAGAGAGGTAGAAAGTGGGAGATAACCGAGTCGATAGCCTGCATGTTGCTCTGAAGATGGTTCTGAGAGACCATGACTGGTATTGGGGGAGTACAAGTTTAGGGCTGTGACAGGTGGCTGTGTTGTATAACCCCTGTAAATCAATGATCTATTTCCTCCGTTTGTAAGACACTTACTCTGATGCCTTTTTTACTTGTCTCACCCTATTCTATTGGAACATACAGTACATTCTGTTTCCTGTGTTTGTGGTTTATGTGTAGGTTCATAACATTTTCCTGTAGACCTGTGGAAGCCATCAACCTGGACTCAGGGGTAGACATAACATAGTAAACGTAAATCAGAGATTCCTAAATTTGTATGATATGTTACGTTTGGTATAGTATGTATTAATTTGTGGATGTCCATCCTCCATTTTGTATGATATGTTACGAATAACAATTTTTATGATATGTTATGAATGGCAATTCGTACAATATGTTACGAATTTGCTATACTTATAATATGTTCCAAATTGCAATTTGTTGTGGCAAACGTTAGCTAGATGGCTAAGGGGCTAACACTAAGGTTAGCTATATGACAAACACTAACATTAGCTATGTGGTTAACATTAACGTTAGCTTGGTGGCTAACGTTAGCTAGGCTAACGTTACGTTTAAGGTTACGGTTAGGGTTAGGGGAAGGGTTAGCTAACATGCTAAGTAGTTGCAAAGTAGCTAAAACATAGTAAGTAGTTGCTAATTACCTAAAATGCTAAAGTTGTCCGTGATAAGATTTAAACATGCAACCCGACCAACCACCTTCCATTTGTTATTACCTTAAGTAACCTTCTGTCTTATGTAACCATACCAAACCTAACATGTCATACTAATTTGAGTGTCCCGGATTTTTGTTTACTATGTCTAGTCTATGAGACCAGGCTGAAGCATTGAGGTTTGCCCTTTCATACCCCCACTCCCCTCTCCTCTACCATCGAAGATGAATGACATAGAGTCTTTCTCGATTTGTACGCTCACTGCATTTAGTCACAAACAGTAAAACCGATCACAAGGTCTGATCACAAGATTCCTAATAATCACAAGGCCTTTAAACACAACATAACAGACACAACAGTGCAGCCCTTGTTGTCTTGTGTGTTCTCATTGCTAAGTATCAGCCTGTTCGGACTGTGCTACATTTCACATAATATTGAATATTATCTGTTTTATGTTATACATTGTAGATGAACTAAAGCCTTATTTATAGCCGGGGCTAACATGCATCCTTTGTCCTAAAGTTATCCACATTCTGATTTTGCTCACATTGTAGCCATTTAATCTACACATGGTAGTAAAATGTGTCTCTTATCCATCTACTGTATCTGCATTGTGACCAAATATCCTCGTCTCTCCCTGTATGCAAATGATTTGACAAATATGAGTCAATGGCGTCACCTGTCAATGATTTTAGAGGCAGGACAAATTAAGATTTAAATGGTTTCACTGTCCAGATCCGACCACACTTGTAAGATAATGTATCCAGACACAATGCCTGTCTGACTACCATCAAGGAGGTCAGGGAAATCTAATCACAATCAGATCACAATGTGTCTTTTAATTGTCTACACCTGTCTAAAAATGTGAGCACAATTAGAATGTGGATGAGATCAGGGCAAAGGAGGTATGTTAGAACCAGATATAAATGGGGCTTCAGAGGGAATGAGAGTGAATGGGGTTATTATAGGGCCTCTGGATGATGCTTGATAAATAAGGTAATCCTCATCCTGGTTATCCAAGCTATTCTCTGACAACACCGATGTATTATTCAGAGCTTCTGGCAAGGCTTGCATCGAGCCACACTAATTGATTGTTTATTTAGAAGGCGTTGCATAAGATGAAATTCTACACACACTGATAATGTAAGTAATGCTTACATCCTCTAGAGAGCTCGAACCACCAGTGCTCTTAGGAAAATGTCCCTTGATTGAACTGCACGTCACAGACAACATGACAGTGTAGACTACACAGCGCAGTGTACACCACTTGATAAAAGGCAAGCAGAAAATAAAGATAAAAGTGAAAAGACAAAATAAGTGTCAAACAGTGAGAACATATAGCATTGGAAGTAAATAAAAGTATGCCATGGATTTCTGTGTCAGAAATACAGATCCCGACAGGTGTCTTCTTAGATGCAGTGAATGAGAAAGGTAATAAAAGAGGTCAAGTACCATATAGAATTGGAACGTCAAGTATGTTTATTACAGAATGGGAGCATTAAGTTCAAGGGGGAAATAAAATAAATGGAGATCCCTCTCGTCTACAGGTACCTGTTGGCTGGCTGCAAATAATGAAAAAGACAATAAAGTGGCCATTGTGTCACTGTAGATCTAATCTAGTTCTAAATTAAATCTCCCCACGAGGATTCAATTAAACCATCTGGGGAAATTTCAGAAATTAATCAACAGATTTATTAGCAGGAAATTACATACCCTACACAATTGTTTTAGTAATATAATTTTATCTTCAATTGACAGAAAAAAATCCTAGAAAAAGAGAACAGTTTAGGTGGGACTTATTCACATCTTTGAAATAATAGTATAATTACCACAATTGAATCGAGAAACATAAATTATAGAAATGTAATTACCCTTAAACGTTAAAGGGGTCAGAGAATAATGATTTCAACACATCTAGAATTGCTTTTGCAGCTGTACATGTAATTCCTACAACAACAACCTTGGAAAATCAGATTCACTGATTACTTTTATAACCCAGTTTCAGAAAGCTATTGTGTCCATCCATTGTGTGTGTGTGTGTGTGTGTGTGTGTGTGTGTGTGTGTGTGTGTGTGTGTGTGTGTGTGTGTGTGTGTGTGTGTGTGTGTGTGTGTGTGTTAGAGACAGAGGGATGGTGCAACAGTATGGTGAATTTCCTCTCACTGCACTGTTGCTGTAAGTAGGTCAGAGCAGCAGTCCCCCTCCCTCCCTGTTCCTGTCCCCTCCCCGCCCTCCCTGTTCCTGTCCCCTCCCCGCCCTCCCTGTTCCTGTCCCCTCTCCTCCCTCTCCTGTGTGAGACCACACTTCCACTCCCTTTCATGCTTTTTTCACTGAGTTTGGAAAGCAGGACATGGTGTCTCCTGCAGTCCACCAGCCCTTGTCTCCTATACCACTCACTGCAAACCCTGTTACACATACATACCTATGTAAGGTAGCAAACATAGGCGCTAACACACTAAATCAACCTTTCATTGCAAGGACAGTACATTAATTTCCATCTGGTAAAGTCTGTCTAAGTCTATAATCTGTTTCAAATTACTGGGAGTCTGTGTTTTTCCTGTTGGACTTGCTGTGTATACAATTTTGTGGGGAATGACAGTGTAATTATTTCCTGAACAATTGTGCAGACAGGGGATTCAGAAATTATTTTGTGTGTGTGTAGTGTGTGTGTGTGCGTGTGTGCATGCGTGTGGCAGGGCCCGACTACCGCATTTGGGGCCCTGTAGCACAACACACTCAAAATGCTGTGAAGACTACAACAATCCTTGAGCCACTGAGAATATGATAGAAGACATGACATAGCAACTAAGAAACAGAACAATTAGAATAAAAAGAGGAAGTGTGTATGGAGTTAGAAACTAGACTACTTTAAATAAGGCTAAATAAGGCTAAATGTACAGTGATATGACATTGCTGCAGTCTCATATGCTTACTTGACAGAATATCTAATAAGGGGTTAGAGAGGATGTGAGTGGCCAGGTTAACACATCAACAGTTGGTCCTGTGTGCTAGAGCATGGCACTTGCAACACCAGGGTTGTGGGTTCGATTCTCACGGAGGACCAGTATGAAAATGTACGAAAGGGTTTGCACTCCCTACTGTAAGTCGCTCTGGATAAGAGTGTCTGCTAAATGACTCAAATGTGAAATAATTCAATTGACAAGGTTTTGTAGACAAAATAACTGTTTTACATTCTACCCAATGACATCATCAAAAGTTCAAAACATTTTATAAACAGCTATTTTGAAACACTATGAGTGGGGAACAAGAAAATACCCTCCTTCTGGCTAGAAACTCTATGTAGATTTAGATAAAACATTTTTTTATATACAGATGAAGTCGGAAGTTTATATACATTTCTGTTGGAGTCATTAAAACTCATTTTTCAACCACTCCACACATTTCTTGTTAACAAACTATAGTTTTTGCAAGTCGGTTAGGACATCTACTTTGTGCATGACACAAGTCATTTTTCCAACAATTGTTTACAGACATATTATTTTACTTATAATTCACTGTGTCATAATTCCAGTGGGTCAGAAGTTTACATACAGTGTCTTGCGAAAGTATTCGGCCCCCTTGAACTTTGCGACCTTTTGCCACATTTCAGGCTTCAAACATAAAGATATAAAACTGTATTTTTTTGTGAAGAATCAATAACAAGTGGGACACAATCATGAAGTGGAACGACATTTATTGGATATTTCAAACTTTTTTAACAAATCAAAAACTGAAAAATTGGGCGTGCAAAATTTATTCAGCCCCTTTACTTTCAGTGCAGCAAACTCTCTCCAGAATTTCAGTGAGGATCTCTGAATGATCCAATGTTGACCTAAATGACTAATGATGATAAATACAATCCACCTGTGTGTTATCAAGTCTCCGTATAAATGCACCTGCACTGTGATAGTCTCAGAGGTCCGTTAAAAGCGCAGAGAGCATCATGAAGAACAAGGAACACACCTGGCAGGTCCGAGATACTGTTGTGAAGAAGTTTAAAGCTAGATTTGGATACAAAAAGATTTCCCAAGCTTTAAACATCCCAAGGAGCACTGTGCAAGCGATAATATTGAAATGGAAGGAGTATCAGACCACTGCAAATCTACCAAAACCTGGCCGTCCCTCTAAACTTTCAGCTCATACAAGGAGAAGACTGATCAGAGATGCAGCCAAGAGGCCCATGATCACTCTGGATGAACTGCAGAGATCTACAGCTGAGGTGGGAGACTCTGTCCATAGGACAACAATCAGTCGTATATTGCACAAATCTGGCCTTTATGGAAGAGTGGCAAGAAGAAAGCCATTTCTTAAAGATATCCATAAAAAGTGTTGTTTAAAGTTTGCCACAAGCCACCTGGGAGACACACCAAACATGTGGAAGAAGGTGCTCTGGTCAGATGAAACCAAAATTGAACTTTTCGGCAACAATGCAAAACGTTATGTTTGGCGTAAAAGCAACACAGCTCATCACCCTGAATACACAATCCCCACTGTCAAACATGGTGGTGGCAGCATCATGGTTTGGGCCTGCTTTTCTTCAGCAGGGACAGGGAAGATGGTTAAAATTGATGAAAAGATGGATGGAGCCAAATACAGGACCATTCTGGAAGAAAACCTGATGGAGTCTGCAAAAGACCTGAGACTGGGACGGAGATTTGTCTTCCAACAAGACAATGATCCAAAACATAAAGCAAAATCTACAATGGAATGGTTCAAAAATAAACGTATCCAGGTGTTAGAATGGCCAAGTTAAAGTCCAGACCTGAATCCAATCGAGAATCTGTGGAAAGAACTGAAAACTGCTGTTCACAAATGCTCTCCATCCAACCTCACTGAGCTCGAGCTGTTTTGCAAGGAGGAATGGGAAAAAATGTCAGTCTCTCGATGTGCAAAACTGATAGAGACATACCCCAAGCGACTTACAACTGTAATCGCAGAAAAAGGTGTCGCTACAAAATATTAACTTAAGGGGGCTGAATAATTTTGCACGCCCAATTTTTCAGTTTTTGATTTGTTAAAAAAGTTCATATCCAATAAATGTCGTTCCACTTCATGATTGTGTCCCACTTGTTGTTGATTCTTCAAATAAATACAGTTTTATATCTTTATGTTTGAAGCCTGAAATGTGGCAAAAGGTTGCAAAGTTCAAGGGGGCCGAATACTTTCGCAAGGCACTGTATATTGAAGCAACATCTCAATACCTCAGCCAGGAAGTTAAGACTTGGTCGTAAATGGGTCTTCCAAATGGACAATGACCCCAAGCATACTTCCAAAGTTGTGGCAAAACGGCTTAAGGACAACAAAGTCAAGGTATTGGAGTGGCCATCACAAAGCCCTGACCTCAATCCCATAGAGGTGGGCAGAACTGAAAAAGTGTGTGCGAGCAAGGAGGCCTACAAACCTGACTCAGTTACACCAGCTCTGTCAGGAGGAATGGGCCAAAATTCACCCAACTTATTGTGGGAAGCTTGTGGAAGGCTACCCGAAATGTTTGAATCAAGTTAAACAATTTAAAGGCAATGCTACCAAATACTAATTGAGTGTATGTAAACCTCTGACCCACTGGGAATGTGATGAAAGAAATAAAAGCTGAAAAATAATTCTCTCTACTATTATTCTGACATTTCACATTCTTAAAAATAAAGTGGTGATCCTAACTGACCTAAGACAGGGACTTTTACTAGGATTACATGTCAGGAATTGTGAAAAACTGAGTTTAAATGTTTAGGCGAAGGTCTATGTAAACTTCCAACTTCAACTACACTCAACATTGAAAGAGAGTCATGTACACTGAGTGAACAAAATGTTAATGTCACCTTGCAGCAATATTGGGTCTGCACTGCCGCGTACCTCATGAGCGCTCCATCAGGGATGCTGGCCCATGTTAATTTCCAATGCTTCCCTTCAGTTGTGTTCAAGTTGGCTGGATGGACCATTTTGAAATACTAATAGTCTTTGAAACTGTTGAGTGTGAAAAACCCAGTGAAACACCCTCGGCATCTATTACAGCTATGAGTCTTCTTGGGTAACCCAGCAGCGTTTATTTTTTATTTTATTATCTCACACAAACACAGAGTGACCTGGCTAATGAGTTTCCTCCTCTTCTTCCGAAGAGGGTGATTGTCAGAGGAAATAACTGTCCATCTTCCATGGTACTTTTTAATGCTATAAGGTAATTAACAAACTAACAAAACAAGAAATTAAACTCAAAACCTCCTGGCTTCCACACAGAGACAGACAATCAGCCACAAGCCACTGATGCAGACCTTTGGAACATTTACATTTTTGAAACCAGTCTAATAAATCTATGTAATATACCTTGCACCTTCACAATAAATCCATTATTTATTTTAGAAAAACTAAGAAAACATGATATGAAGAAAATGTTGTCTATTTCTGAAGAACAGAATAGCATACTCTGGGTGAGTTGTCCTTATGTTAGGTCCCCATCTGGTTTTATGCCATGTGGCTGTGGGCTACACTAGTTCATTAAGCCCCAGACAAGATTTGTTTAGAATTCCGTGGGGCATATATATATATATATAATTTTATAGTATGAGGAACAAAATTGAACAAAGCTGAATAAAATAGAAAGGATATTTTCTCCAAATGATTTGAGGGAGTGTGCTGTGCACATGTGGCTATTCTGTGTTGAGCGGTTAACAAAGAAATAGGTATTCCTATATGCTAAATTTAGATGTATTATTTTAACTTTAGTTGTTCTACGTTGGGCAAATGTTGGGCTACATGTTTTGATTTTTAATACATTGTAAGGCTGCATGATGTGGGACTCTAATGATGATTTGAAACAGGTTGCTTGAAAGACATGGCTCTACTTGGTTTTTTTGAGCAGGCTGTACACACATCAGTCTCTCACTCACAATTTGACAACCACTTGGTAATGCCTCCGAATTTCCCGGCGGCATTTCCTTTGTGTGGCCATGATGCACCCTAAAAAATCCATGCTTTTTTGCAGACAGAGGCCGTTGTTCCCATCTCCCAGAGTGCTGCATAGCACCTGCAGGGAGGAGACGAGAGACAGCCTGGTCTTTCTCACAGGCTACAAGGCTGAAGACACTTGTGTTGCTAATTGAGTGTAGCTCTGGTGTAAACCTCTGACCCACTGGCTGAATGTGATGAAGAGTGCAAAGGTAAAACCGCTGAAAAATAATTCTCTCTACTATTATTCTGACATTTCCACATTCTTAAAAATAAAGTGGTGACCCTAACTGACCTAAGACAGGGACTTTTACTAGGATTACATGTCAGGAATTGTGAAAAACTGAGTTTAAATGTTTAAATGGTTTGGGGCTGCCCTAAGGTCTATGTAAACTTCCAACCGTTCAACCGCATATAATGTTAACCACAGATCATATCATAAGCACGAATTTTCACACTGGCTAGGCCACACCTATGGCCTGCAAAAAAATTTGGGGCTGGTAACTCTAATGAACTTGGCTCCTCTGCAGCAGAGCTGCCTAACTCTGCTTTGGGGCTTCATTTTCCCCAGCCCGTGCCCAGGGTCCCTCTCCGAGCCAGTTTCATCAGGAGTAGCTCTTGATGTTTTTGTCGTCGCTGTCAGCACCTGAAGAGACTGATTCAAAGCTCTTGAAAATTTCCGGATTGACTGACCTTCATGTCTTCAAGTGATGATGGACTGTCATAAAAAATAAAATACTAATAGTCTTTGCTTAAGTATTCAGCTGCCTGAGTCAAAACATGTCCTAGAAACACCACAGAGACAGGAACATCTATTAACAGCTATGAAACCCAGTCTTCTTAAGTACATTCTCAATCAGAGACTTTGACACCTGGAATTGAGAACCATATTTGCCCATTATTTTTTATTTTATTATCTCAACCCAACTATTATTTCAAAAACACAGAAAATAAAGGTCAGAACGTGACACCATGTAACTTATTATGTGATTTGTTAAGCCAAATCTCACTTCTGAACTAATTTAGGCTTGCCTAAACAAAGAGGCTGAATACTATATTTTATACTGAACTAAAATATAAACGCAACATGCAACAATTTCCTAAGTTTTACTGAGTTACAATTCATATAAGGACATTTACCAATTGAAATTAATTCATTAGGCTCTATTCTATGGATTTTAAATAACTGGGCAGGTGCGCAGCCATGAGTGGACCTGGGAGGGCATAGGCCCACCCACTTGGGAGTCAGGCCCAGCATATCAAATTTTATTTTTTACCAACAAAAGGTCTTTATAACAGACAGATATACTCCTCAGTTTCATCAGCTGTCCGCGTGGCTGGTCTCAGACGATCCTACAGGTGAAGAAGCCGGATGTGGAGGTTCTGAGCTGGTGTGGTTACATGTGGTCTGCAGTTGTGAAGCCGGTTGGACGTACTGCCAAATTATCTAAAACGACATTAGAGGGGGCCGCATGGTTGAGAAATTAATATAACATTCTCTGGCAAAAGGTCTGGTGGACATTCCTGCAGTCAGAATGCCAATTGCACCCTCCCTCAAAACTTGAGACATCTGTGGTATTGTGTTGTGTGACAAAACTGCACATTTTAAAATGGTATTTTATTGTCCCCCAGCACAAGGTGCACCTCTGTAATGATCATGCTGTTTAATCAGCTTTTTGATGTGTCACACCTGTCAGGTAGATCGATTATCTTGGCAAAAGAGAAATGCTCACTAACAGGGATGTAAACAATTGTGTGCACAACATTTTAGAGAAATAAACTTTTTGTGCGTATGGAACATTTTTGGGATCTTTTATTTTAGCTAATGAAACATGGGACTCACTTTATTTTATTTTATTATTTTTTTCATAATTTTTCTTCCACTTTGACATTAGAGTATTTTGTGTTGACTGTTGACAAAAAATGACAATTCAATCCATTTTAATCCCACTTTGTAACACAATAAAATGTGAAGAAATACAAGGGGTCTGAATACTTTTGCAAGGCACTGTAAATGTGTTTTTTTTGCAGTATGTTTCACAGTGAGTATGAATGTCATCTTGGTAAGTGGGTCAGTCATAAATGTCATATCATGCTGAGTCATCTGAGATAAACAAATTCCCATCACCATGTTACCATGAGGCCATTGCCAGCGCTTTGTCATGGATGGATCAGGACAAGCTTCCATTGAACAACAACAAAAACTTAAGAAAGTGCTAAGAGATCATACAGAGACCTACTCTTTGTAACTTGTACTGTGCAACAAAATCCAATGTATATTTTCATTTAAATGTATAATTATATTTTTAACATCTGTTTTCAGTGTAATATTCCTGTTCATTGTATGGGTGAGCCTGTTTGCCTGTGTGTTAATGCAGTGAGTCAATAGCAAGTGTGTGTCTTGCTCTTTGTCACTCAGTTTAGATATTGTTCTCATCTGTAGCTGGCAGCTGGCAGAGAGGAAGATAAATGGCATTGGCATTTCATAAAAATGTAATCTGTTCTGAGGATACGAAAACAAACGTGGCTATCTCAGCTAGATGACCTTCGAGCCAGATGATTCATTACTGCCAGGCCACAGGGTCGGTGCCCTGGCCATTGTCATGGAAACCTGCAGGAAAGAGGAGATCGAGCTTCAGTATCTTCTTCAGAGCAACAGGCTGTCCACTCGGTTCTCTCTTCACTCTCTAACGCTTTAATTTTTTTCTCCCTTCCTTTCTACCTCCCTCTCTCTTTTTCTCCACAGTACTCTATTGCAAGACCAACTCCCTGGCCCCCTGCCTAAAGCATGACCTCTGACCCCTGGGATGGCTGACATATTTCCTGGTACTTGCCCATTTCATTGTGGCCCTTAAACTTGACCTCCTCATTGACTTCTTCTCTCTGGTTTTTGACAGAGTGGATGCCTGGGTACCTTGTTGGATGTTAGGCAATATTATCATTTGAGGGAACCCAGAGGTAGGAGAAAGGAGAATAACTGCCCAGAAAGACTTCAACTTATAATGAAATTTGTGCGCCCAATATCTCTTTAAAATGCTATAGGTTGATAGCGCCACATTTGTTTATTAATGACATGGCTATTAGATAGCACTGGAAAGAAAGGAAGAAAGAAATATTGAAAATAACAAGGGGTTAGTCAATGAGTCAATATGTTGAGTTAAAAAAGACTGAGACAATGGAAGGCCTAACCCAGAAGGACCAGAACCAAGCCAAGACCAATCAGAATAGTTCTTTAGCATTAGCATTACTTTACCATTTGGAAGAGAATAATTTCAACCAACAAATAATGTGTAAGGGATTTCCTCCTCTTCTTCCGAAGAGGAGAGGCGAGAAGGATCGGAGGACCAATATGCGGCGTGGTAAGTGTCCATGGTTCTTTTAATAAGAAGTAGTACACATGAACAACTGAATACAAAAACAATAAACGTGGAATGAAAGAAACCCAAAACAGTACCGTGTGGTGGAAAACACAGACACGGAAACAAACACCCACAAACACACAGTGAAACCCAGGCTACCTAAGTATGATTCTCAATCAGAGACAACTAATGACACCTGCCTCTGATTGAGAACCATACTGGGCCGAAACATGGAAATCCCCAAATCATAGAAAAACAAACAGACTGCCCTCCCCAACTCACGCCCTGACCATACTAAATAACGACAAAACAAAGGAAATAAAGGTCAGAACGTGACATAATGGACATTTTACCACCAATCTCACCACCAATTTAGGAAATGGAAGAATTCCCAGACCCTCAAAAGACTTGTATTTTTCTTATTACTCTTCTCATAGCAAACAGTCAGTCCCATGTATAGTAAATGTTCGTTTTGATGTTGATCAAAATGGAGCAGAAGCAAACTGACACACGGCCTGCCACACAAATAAGTCTGGGGGTCAGGCTCCCGAGTGGCGCGGTGGTCCATCTCAGTGCAAGAGGCATAAACTGCAGTACCTGGTTCAAATCCAGGCTGCTTTACATCTGGCTGTGATAGGGCGTGGCCCAGCTTCATCAGGGTAGGCTGTCATCATAAATAAGAATTTGTTCTTAACTGACTTGCCTAGTTAAATAAAGGTCAAATAAAAAACGTGGTAGAGTGGCACAGATGTCATCAATGTAATTTTTAATTGTCTGCTTTCCATCCCAACACGCCTGCCAGACGAGATCATCAATATAAAAATAATATGGATCGTTTTGACAAGGATAAAACCCATATGAATGTCAGGAAAACTCATTGTTGATATCTTGGAGACCGACAGCTGCTAACGGAAATCGCTAGGCTCCCCTCCAAAGCATGCACCACCCAACTCTCATTCCTGTTTCTAAGATGACCCACAAACCCTTTGGCTGTGGAGGAGAGGCATAGCCTGGCCAGTGAGGTGAAAAAGGATTTCCGCGTGGCTGTGCTGGAGTTTGGCTCACTTATCTATTGGTGTGAAAGAATGGACAGAGTCGATGAGAGGAGGTGGTGGATAGGCAGGGACAAAATAGATGACAGGCCCGTTAGAGAAACAGTAATGGATTAGTGTGCATTTGAAAGAGGAGAAGAGAGGGGGTTGAGCAGGATGAGGGAGAGGGGAGGAGAGAGGATTACAGTACAGAGAGCGGGATCCTAAAATACTCCAGTGCTTTATCCACTGTGGGGTGGCGGGGAGCCCTCTAGTCCTCCTCCAGACTCACTTCATCTTCTGTGCTCTGTCAAAGCACACATCTAACCTTTTGCACTTCATATATACCTTTGCATTGAAATCACTGTTTGTATCATGCTGCAATCTCTTCTCTCTGTTTGTCTATATTCTATCATCTTTCTTTCTCTCTTAAATCTATTTGTTCTCTCCTCTGCCTCTACCCCTCTTTACCTCCCTCTCTATGGTATAAGCTCTCTCTCTCTTTCTCTATATGTTGTAATCTCTCTCCATCCCTCTATTTTCTTTCTTTCTCTCCCTCCACCACATTTTCTCTCTATCTATGCTGTGATAATTCTAAATCTCTTTATTTCTATGTGGTGTAATCCCTCTCTCTTTTCTCCATCTTTCCCCCCCTCTCTCTGTATGCTGCAATCTTTCTCCCTCTCTTTTTTCGCAATGTGCTGTAATCTCTCTCCCACCCTATTTTTCTCTCTCTTCCTCTATGATGTAATAATCTGGAGATCTTTGGCCTACATGCCTGTGTGTTGTTAAGGCATTGCAGTGGTTATATAAGATTCCGGGTCAGGGGGTCAGTGACGAAACCAGTGAATGCAGGATAGAGACTATGGTCACGTTCCCCTGCTCAGATGTGGCATGCATCAATCAATGTTTGCATGCCATGTCATTGACTGTGTCATCAACTGCCAAATTGCTGTAACATATGATGTGGTTAGCAATATTTAAAATACCTATCCAGGCGTTGTAAGATTTGGCATGCGTCAGCAACACCTGGCCTGTCGCTGCAGAAGAAAGAGAGACGAGAGGCGGAGAATACGTAACCGAGGAAGAAGGATGAAAAGGAAGAATCATTCAGACAGGATAGAAAACATACACAGACATGAAAAATAGGAGCAAGGAGAAGTTTAGAAAGAGGAGAATGCAGACATTTCTGCAGTATTTTCTTCACGGCTGTGTTTGTAAGCATCTTGGATATTTTGGGTGTAGGGCTCTGATCAGGCCCTACACCCAAACAAGGGCACTGCGTTCATCCACCTCTGGCCTGCTCGCCTCCCTACCACTGAGGAAGTACAGTTCCCGCTCAGCCCAGTCAAAACTGTTCGCTGCCCTGGCCCCCCAATGGTGGAACAAACTCCCTCACGACGCCAGGACAGCGGAGTCAATCACCACCTTCCGGAGACACCTGAAACCCCACCTCTTTAAGGAATACCTAGGATAGGATAAGTAATCCTTCTCACCCCCCTAAAAGATTTAGATCCACTATTGTAAAGTGGCTGTTCCACTGGATGTCATAAGGTGAATGCACCAATTTGTAAGTCGCTCTGGATAAGAGCGTCTGCTAAATGACTTAAATGTAAATGTAAATGTAAGCATTGCAAAGGAAGCACTCTGCGCTAATAAAATCCCATTTGGATTTTTACGAGTGTTTTTGCTGTTCTCCTGCAAACAGGCTGACGTACTAGGGGTCATGCAAGAGACATTGAGATACAGAACACAATATGGGTTAAGATGTGCATGTTTGTAAAGTTAAATGCAGATATTGAAAAGCATAGAAAAGGAGCAGACGCAAAGCAACTCAATTGGTCCATAGGATAAACAAAAGCAGAGTGTAACTGGAGTTGTAGATAGGAAATGAGAGAAAAGGGTGTGTGGAGGGAGGGAGGGAGGGAGGGAGGGAGGGAGGGAGGGAGGGAGGGAGGGAGGGAGGGAGGGAGGGAGGGAGGGAGGGATGTGAACGGAGAGCTGTCAGCTTGAGTGCTGTTCTACTAACCTACTTACTGATCTCTCCTCTCCTCTCATTTAATAACTAGGCTTACCAGTTATGTCATTTAAGCATGTCATACCATTGCTCACAACCTTTCTATTTTCATCACCAGTATTATTATTGTTCTTGGCTTCATTAGCTCGCTGCACACACATAAATTCATTGTCAGGTTCTCTCCTTTGGTGATTAATGACACATACACTTCAACTGAGCATATTAAGTGTTATGCAGAGTGCAATGAGCTTTGATCAGAACATTTAATGGGAGATTTTTGAAATAATGCACTTTTGTGAATTGAACCAATTATGTTTATTAGGAATAATAATAAGATATGAATTTAAAGAACATAATGTAGGCCTAACCACATACCTTTTTATGCAATGATAATTTGATCTTAAAGTAAAGCATTTATCCCTCACTTTATTTAAAATTGAGAGAACAAAATAAAAAGCTGTATTATTAATTGTTTACTCCATGTGTAACTGGAGTAAACAGTAACTGGAGTAAGCTGTAAGCTGTATTATTAATTGTTTACTCCATGTGTAACTCTGTGTTGTCTGTTCACACTGCTATGCTTTATCTTGGCCAGGTCGCAGTTGCAAATGAGAACTTGTTCTCAACTAGCCTACCTGGTTAAATAAAGGTGAAATAAAAATAAAAATATATTTTACTTCATAATCCTCTAAAGAGCATCTGTGGAGAAAACAATGAATGCATAAACCTGCAGCCTCATCCAATACAAATAATCAATTGTGTAAAGTACTTAAGTCAAAAAATGTACTACTTAAGTAGTTTTTTGGGGTATCTGTACTTTAATTTATATATTTTTTGACAACTTTTACTTTTGCTTCACTACATTCCTAAAGGAAATTATATACTTTTTACTCCATACATTTTCCCTGACACTCAAAAGTACTTACATATTGAATGCTTAGCAGGACAGGAAAGTGGTCTAATTCACACACTCAAGAGAAGATCCCTGTTCATCCCTACTGCCTCTTATCTGGTGGACTCACTAAACACAAATGCTTCATATGTAAATGATGTCTGAATGTTGGAGTGTACCCCTAGCTATCCGTAAAAAAAGAAAAAAAGACAATTATGATGATGCAGTCTGATTGGCTTAATATAAGGAATTTTAAATGATTTATACTTGTACTTTTACTTTTGATACTGAATTGTATTTTAAACCAAATACTTTTAGAATTTTACTCAAGTAGAATTTTATTGGGTGACTTTCACTTTAATTGAGTCATTTTCTATTATGGCATCTTTACTTTTGCTCAAGTATGACAATTGGGTACCACTGTAAATAATAAGGGATCATCTAATTGAATATTATATAACAAAGTTATTATACAATCTCATAAGCAACATGTTTATTCCTTTTCCAGTAATATTGTGTGCTACATAACATATATGTTTTATGCAGCTCATAACAATAAATCATATTTAATATAAAGGTTTATTATACATATTATATATGTTGTTTTGCATATTGCTGAGCAATTGTCTCTGAGGGCCATTGAACTATATGGATTTTTATTCTATGCGTTTAATAACGTTGTAGTAAACTACCAGTGTTTCCAAAATGTTCAACCTTTTCAGTCTTCATATGAGTTCCATAATGGATGCATAATGCTGTTTTATAATGAATAGGTTCATAGTTTCTAACTGAAGAAAAGTATAGGCTAGTTAATTAATTATACATTTGATATTTAAAATGTATTAAAGTAAATGCAATAGGACGAGTTTAGACAGGTTTGATTTATGAATACAGAACTACAACCTACAACCTATTTGATAACAAAATAGCCTTATTTTAGTGAGAGGAGAAAAAAGCAAAACCCACAATCAGAGCACCTTAGTGCTTAGGTATATTTGAGACATACATTTTATATATTTTTGAATCACAGCATCTATTAATCTTTTAACGAGGAAAAGAAAACCCTAGAACCAGTCTGCTTTGGAGGAATATTTCCCACGATGTTGCTCTTGTGACACACTGCCACACTTTCCCACGCATGCTCATTTAAGCGCGCGGAAAGGCGCGCGCACAGCTGACGGCGCAAGAGGCGGAGCTTGTGGAGCGAGAGCACGTGAGTCCACGCGCCGAAAGTAGGTTACAGCAGTGAGAGAAAAAAGACATTGAGCTCTTGTCCAGGAACGAAGTGGGAAGGCCAGGAGCTACAATATTTTATTGCGTACAGTCCACGCTGAATTACAGGAAGAATACTTATGCTACACGGAGTAAATACGGAAAAAATCTTACTAATAATCTATTCGTTTGCTATTTTGTTTGTTTCACAGACCAGCTATTAGAAAACATATGAGAGTTTGTTTTATTTTTTATTCAACTGCTCCTTTTTGGAGCGAAAAAGCTTGTTTATATTCCTCCATTTTATTTTCATTCGCCTACCTGGAGATTTATGACTAAAAATTAATACAGCAAGAAAATGAGAGGTAAGTTTATTCTAATAATACTTAAACAAATATGTTATTTTGCTCGTTAAAGTTTTGTATGGGAATAATGTAAATTGTGGTGGATGCATTACTTTGAAGTAGCCTACTGTACAGTCAGCTCTGAAGTGCGCGTGTTGAAATCAGGCGCGCTTGGCAATGAACGACGACACAGATCTCAGATAAACTTCAACGGACTATTTGACCATGACATGCTTTAAGACAAATAACCCAGTACTCTCGTATTTAGATACTTAAAACCACTGCACTTAAAAATCAGATACATTTTTAAAAAATACATCAAATTCAAGTTTAAGTATATATCTATTTGCATGGATATTTGCGGCCGTTTCCCATAGGCTTAGACTATACATATATGACATGTAAATGTGTGTCAATCAGTCTGCAGATAAACTTCGAGGGTGATCTGTTTGTCTTTGCATGTAGGATGACAAGAATAATTTCGATGTACAATAATCATTTCGATGTAGTTACTTTTTTTCGCCAGCAATTGGCAGCAATCGTTTTTGGTTATGTAAGAGGGGTGGTGATTGAAATGGCTTTCACGAAAAACATTATATAATCGTGTAATCTATTTGTTATTAGGCCTACAGAGATTATGTTTGTTCAGCTCAGTTTGCCATTCTGCATGTAGCCTAGATACTAGGTAGGTTATAGGTTATCTTGCGGAGTGACTATGTTGGCCATAATGAACTTAAACATATTTTATAATATAATATTAAAATAATACAAATATTAAAAAATGCTCCCAACCCCTCAACTCGTGAGTGCTGATTTCGTGTCAGTTCTAATTGGTGGTGCGCAGCGGGTGTTTGATATCGCGTGTTGAGGGCGCGTTGTTGTTTTCTTCATCCCGGCATGGAGGACTGTGGGAGAGAGACCACTGTTCCATTGACCTAGTTCTGTCATTGAGGATTACACAGCATTCAGCGAAGTGGTGCAGGATTGGTGGGGACTGTGGAGGCATGGTTTCTGAGGGGTATCGTAATATATAATAATAATAATTTCTAAAACAATCCATTAGCCACTACTTCAATCTGAGGACATTGGCATGTACAAACCAATGCGGGTTGTGTGTCAACAACAGAGACTTTGCTGATGCATAAGTAAACTTTTGCCAACAAGGAAAATTAAACCAATAAAGTTTATTATAGTCCACATATTATTTGCTACATTGTTTAAAAAATGTATATCTGTGTAGCCTATCAGTGTTTAACAGATTGTTTTGTATCATATTTCTATGGCAAATTATTTACATAAACTGAAAGATCATCAATCATTAATAATGGGTAGCAACAACCAGTAGCCTACATTCACCTCTCAGCCCTCACCCTGTTTCCACTGTGAGTTTAGCTACTTGATTAAATCAACCAGAATCTGTCACCCATTTGTTTTTAAGGACTGCTTGCTAATGTAATAGGATATATTATGAAATTCCCAGCTCTCATTCTCTCCAGTGATCCACACCTCTGGATATGCATGGTCCCCCAGGTGCCAATGGCAGGACCACTGTAAACTTAATGGATGCAGCCACTGTAGTGATGACTTTTATGAAGTGCACTTCTCCTAGGTGAGAAGAGAACTCTGTCTGCCACACTGTCTGAAGTGCTACAGCCATGTAGTGCATAGTTTTAGCAAGGGATCAAATACAAAGTAGAGCAGTGGAGGCATCTCTCTGCTCCCAAGTGCACTGTTGATCAAGCTCAAAGTCATTATCTGTCAGGAGATGTTCACAGTGGGGCTACAGAATGTGTGAAGGTGCCTCTCTCTGACAACTGGTTGCTAATGTTCCACTCCCTGGAGCTTTAACTCTTGCCCTGCTTAGTTGATTCATCCTCCTTTGACTCCCTATACAGTATAACTAGACCAGTGCTGGGAATTTTGCCTGGCCAGGAAAAAAACAACGGACCTCAGATTAAGGCTATAGGCTACATACAATGAAAAACTGCTGGCCCAAAGTACAGTCTGACTATTTGTTTGGGAGCAGAGTCGTAAAGACATGGAGTTATATATGATGTGTCGAAATGTGGTTGTAGCACAGCCCTAAATATGTTTCAGTGGGGGGGATGAGCACACACAATTATATGGTGTCCAAAGCAGAGGACAAAGTACATTTGTTTAAAATGTTTGTTTTTACAGCTTTTTTTGTTAAATATACATTTTACACGCATTTTACATACATGGTACTTTAACAGCATTCACATAACAAAGATGTATATATATTTTTTATACAGACATATTTTGGATAGCTAGTACTCAGACATCTCCGGTCTACATTATACAGTATATAGTGTTTTCAGTAATAACTATTACCAATCATGTGCTTTTTATTCCCAACCCTCAGCTGCTCTCGGCCTATCCCTCCCGTCTCTGTAGACCACCCTCTTTTGATTTCCATGTGCCATATATTTTTCAAATGTGCTGTGATGTCTTACAGGAAATTTGAACCTTTCTAATCGCATAGTATCAACAGATTGTGAGTTATAGATGACATTTTCTCCTAAGAGTATTATTATATTGTTGACTGATTCCAAATCACCCAACACTGCCATCATCACCCAACACAATCATCGACCAACACAACCCAATTTTAAATGTTATGATTTTTAAGCCATTCCTTAACCTGTGACTCGAAATAAGGTACATGGGGAGAATACCATAATAATTATCTAAGATTCTGTCTCTTTGCAGGAAAATATGCAGAGCTAAGATTGTTGTATGCTCCATATATACAGTATATAGCATCCAATTTGTATCTTTAATATATGGCAGACAAACAAGTTCCCTACCCTCTTCCCCTTCCACTTGCTTCCTCCATGTTGCTGTAATGCTGCCATCAGTATATAATATAAAGTTAAAATAAAGACGGCACTTCTAAAAGCCTGTTTCACACCATAGCCTGCTGAATTTGCAAGATAACCTTTCATTTTGATCTCGGCACAAATTAAAATGTGGCACTGACTCGCCCATTGATTGATGTTTCAGCATTGTCTCAATGAAGAGTTCGGAGTTCGGCTAGCCATGTGTGACATGTACGAGCAGTTACAGTACAAGCCTGCTAGAGTTAGCGGCAGGCAGATGAGCAATATCCACCGTTCATAGTGCGGATGAAGCCTGACCTGGAATGTGAAGCTAACTGAAGCTGTCTAGCTTTCTAAAAGCCTGAGTAGATCTAGTGTGCTTTATAGTATACCACTCAGGCCTGTCAGGGAAATCCAGATTGATACACTTGAAGTCGGAAGTTTACATACACATAGGTTGGAGTCATTAAAACACTTTTTTCAACCACTCCACAAATTTCTTGTTAACAAACTATATAATTTTGGCAAGTCGGTTAGGACATCTACTTTGTGCATGACACAAGTAATTCTTCCAACAATTGTTTACAGACATATTATTTCACTTATAATTCACTGTGTCACAATTCCAGAGTTGTCAGAAGTTTACATACACTAAGTTGACTGTGCCTTTAAACAGCTTGGAAAATTCCAGAAAATGTTGTCATGGCTTTAGAAGCTTCAGAGAGGTGTACCTGTGGATGTATTTCAATACCTACCTTCAAACTCGGTGCCTCTTTGCTTGACATGGGAAAATCAAAAGGAATCAGCCAAGACCTCATAAAAAAATTGTACACCTCCACGAGTCTGGTTCATCCTTGGGAGCAATTTCCAAACGCCTGAAGGTACCACGTTTACCTGTACAAACAGTAGTACGCAAGTATAAACACCATGGGACCACGCAGCCGTCATACTGCTCAGGAAGGAGATGCGTTCTGTCTCCTAGAGATGAACGTACTTTGATGCGAAAAGTGCAAATCAAATCCAGAACAACAGCAAATTACCTTGTGAAGATGCTGGAGGAAACAGGAACAAAAGTATATATCCACAGTAAAACGAGTCCCTATATGAAAATATCCTGGAAGGCCACTCAGCAAGGAAGAAGCCACTCCTCCAAAACCGCCATAAAAAAAGCCAGACTACGGTTTGCAACTGCACATGGAGACAAAGATCGTACTTTTTGGAGATATGTCCTCTGGTCTGATGAAACAAAGATAGAACTGTTTGGCCATATTGACCATCGTTATGTTTGGAGGAGAATGGGGGTGGCTTGCAAGCCGAAGAACACCATCCCAACCGTGAAGCACGGGGGTGACCGCATCATGTTGTGGGGGTGCTTTGCTGCAGGAGGGACTGGTGCACTTCACAAAATAGATGACAACACGAGGATGGAAAATTATGTAGATATATTGAAGCAACATCTCAAGACATCAGTCAGGAAGTTAAAGCTTGGTCGCAAATGGGTCTTCCAAATGGACAATGAGCCCAAGCATACTTCTAAAGTTGTGGCTAAATGGCTTAAGGACAACAAAGTCAAGGTATTGGAGTGGCCATCACAAAGCCCTGACCTCAATCATATAAAACATTTGTTGGCAGAACTGAAAAAGCGTGTGTGAGCAAGGAGGCCTACAAACCCGACTCAGTTACATCAGCTCTGTCAGGAGGAATGGGCCAAAATTCACCCAACTTATTGTGGGAAGCTTATGGAAAGCTCCCTGGAACATTTGACTCAAGTTAAACAATTTTAAAGGCAATGCTACCAAATACTAATTGAGTATATGTAAACTTCTGACCCACTGGGAACGTGATGAAAGAAATAAAAGCTGAAATAAATAATTCTCACTACTATTATTCTGGCATTTCACATTCTTAAAATAAAGTGGTGATCCTAACTGACCGAAGACAGGGAATTTTTACTCCGATTAAATATCAGGAATTGTGAAAACTGAGTTTAAATGTAATTGGCTAAGGTGTATGTATGTAAACATCCGACTTCAACTGTATGTTACACTCAAAATTATATATGGCAGTGGAGTAAAATATATAGAGAGCAAAAGAGAAGTGGATGTTTCAAACGCCACAAACCACACCCATAAAATAAGAATAAATGTGGAAATTCAATGAAAAAGTCAAAGCAACGACCAAATAAAAGCATTTAACAAAAAAGTATACATTTTGGGAAACAAAAAAAAAGTACAATCTGGTATTTTCATTTATTTTCCTACGCAATATTTAGTATTAACACAGTATCACTGATTGTTACCTAATGTAGCTGGGCTAGATCGTCAGTCACCATCATTGGTACCGTACACACTTAAGTCCACTCTCAGTCCACTCCTGTTACTTCTACAGAGGAAATACTCAATCCTCTTGTGCATATTTAAAGAGTAGGGCTCTGTATCATCCATACACTCTCACAGAATACTACTTTGTGTAGGTAGGCCACGCTGATGTACAGAGAGGGAGAAGTTATCACTATCGACAAAGCTGTTTAGAAAACAGGTGCTAGGTACTGTAGGCCCCATCAGCAGTCTAGCCCAGAGAGAGGGTTATGTTTAATCAACTAAATGTCCCCTTCACCTTGCAATAAAGCTCTAGGACAAGAGCACCTCACACCAGATGTTCTATGTTGTATATATACCTTAAACCCTTAACGCATATGCAATGTAGGTTAAACATACAATGTGTCAAGTAAATACAAAGTGCAAGGTAAATAGGACCTTTGGACTCCCTATGAGCTGTTTGGAGTAAGATAAGAGAGCAAAGTCTCTGTGACTACAGTCTTTACTGCTGGGACAAGCAAACTGACCGGCAGAGACTCACACTGACACAGAGTTGCCTCAGAAGATACCTCCAAGATATATGACCTACGATAACTGACAGTACCACTAACTGCTTTAGGGCACTAAAACTCTAATCAAATCCCATCCTCAATCACAATTGTCTGCAGATTCTGCAGATGCTCTATAGAGAGAGAGAGGACTACTAAGTGGGAGAGGAGTGTTGTCAAAGTCTGAAAATGTTCATGCTATCACAATTGTGATTGAGGATGGGATTTGATTAATGTACCCTACAGTACATTCGGAAAGTATTCAGACCCCTGTACTCTTTCCACATTGTGTTACCTTACAGCCTCATTCTAAAATGGATGAAATTGTTTTTTCCCCCCTCACCAGTCTATACACAACACCCCATAATGACAAAGAAAAAACAGGTTTTTAGAAATGTTTGCTAATTTATTCAAAATGAATATCTGAAATACATTATTTACACAAGTATTCAGACCCTTTACTCAGTACTTTGTTGAAGCACCTTTGGCAGCGATTACAGTCTTGAGTCTTCTTGGGTATGACACTACAAGCTTGGCACACCTGTATTTGGGAAGTTTCTCCCATTCTTCTCTGCAGATCCTCAAACTCTGTCAGGTTGGATGGGTAGCGTCGCTGCACAGCTATTTTCAGGTCTCTCCAGAGATGTTCGAGTGACCATCGGGTTCTTGGTCACCTCCCTGACCAAGGCCCTTCTTCCCCGATTTCTCAGTTTGGCTGGGCAGCCAGGTCCAGGAAGAGTCTTGGTGGTTCCAAACTTCTTCTATTTAAGAATGATGGAGGCCGCTGTGTTCTTGGGGACCTTCAATGCTGCAGAAATGTTTTGGTACACTTCCCCAGATCTGTGCCTCGACACAATCTTGTCTCGGAGCTCTACAGAAAATTCCTTTCGACCTCATGGCTTGACTTCATGGAATTTGCTCTGACATGCACTGTCAACTATGGGAACTTATGTAGACAGGTGTGTGCCTTAACAAATCATGTCCAATCAATTGAATTCACCACAGGTGGACTCCAATCACGTTGTAGAAACATCTCAAGGATGATCAATGGAAACAGGATGCACCTGAGCTCAATTTCGAGTCTCATAGCAAAGGGTCTGTAAGTAAGTAAATAAGTTATGTTTTTTATTTTTAATAAATTTACAAACATTTCTTAAAATCTGTTTTCGCTTTGTCATCATTGGGTATTATGTATAGATTTATGAGGGGGGAAAACATGTCATCCATTTTAGAATAAGGCTGTAATGTAACAAAATATGGGAAAGGGAAGGGGTCTGAATACTTTCCAAATGCCCTGTATATCATCTTCTCACTCATATTGGTAACACTTTATTTTACTGCCCACTAATTACCTGGTATTTACCATGGTGCAATGTTTATTTTTACATAATTATTACTTTTTGTTTTCCTAGAGTGAGTGTATTTATGAGAGTAACATCCAAATAGTCCTTGGTCTAAACTTGACAGAGCATGACTACAGGTCAAATGTCCCTGACCCATTGATCAAACCAGAAATGTAAGGCCCATGAAAAATGTCCAGAAACATTGCTGACATTCTGAACTGCTACGTAGTGCTACGTACTACTATATGGTCATTGTAAAAATAAAAAGTTCTTAACTGACTTGCCTAGTTAAATAAAGGTTTAATTAATTAATGAAAAAAATATGGCGCTGTGTGTACTTTACATGCCATATACTTCCATGTGATTAAGATATTGTCCTCAAATGAATTAGTCATCCATTTGAATTGTGTGAAAAGTTTTCAAGTGTTGAATCCATGAGCACTTTATGTAACTATGTCCAGGCAGCCCATTACATTCCTGCAGGTCTCTGTGGCCATGCTAGGGGTATTAATAGTTTTATGGACAGCTGAAACTGCACTGAAATACTTGACATGCTGCCACAAGTTGAGTACCAGTGTAAGTTACAGCCAGGGCCCCTTCAGAATATACTGTATGTTGAAAATACTCTTGTACTGCCTGGTGTTACATAAGTGGAAAATGGATGGCAATACAGCTGTATTTACTCTACAGTTTCTAAAGTGCTCATTAATCTTTCACTTATCAAACATAGACTGTTTTCTTAAGCCTGTGAACATTTCCATTCCCCTGTCAGTGATTGAACCAGATTTGGTTCCAACTTAAAACAGGAAAGAAAGAAATCGGATAACATGCCTTGCAAGGCCACCACCCGAAGTACCTCCCCCTTGCTGAATGGGAAAGTGTGTCAGTAGAACAGCTCCTTCTCTCTCGTAGCCTGACTGCTCTGCAGCTGAGCGGCATGTGAGTTAACATATCAGAGACAAAGCTATGCTCCCAGGAACCAATGTGAGCAAAAGGGGAGGGTTGGCTTTTCACAGCATTGCTAGGGTGACCTCCTCTGAATGAGTGTTTTCGTGGAGCAAAGCCAGACAGCAGTTATATAACATGGAGAGGGTGGGGGCCAGGAGTGCTGGATGTGGTAGAGAGAGTTTTTTTCCCCCCACTGCCTTTATTTATTTTCTTTTTTGATGAGCTGGTAAAGGGCAGTTAATACTGTTGCTGCCTGCAAATTAAATGTTACCTAACGCCTTGCATCACTGTAACACAAAGTAGTTCAGAAAATATCATTCAACACACCCAGCAGTCAAAGCAAACAGAGAAAAAAAAAATTGTTTTTTTGAGAGTAGCCATTTTATCTTCTGTAGTATCGGACACTGTCCTGAAGCTGGTGCTTTTGTTAACCTCTTGACATTTAGTTCACCCTGGACGAGGAACAGTGCCAGTGAAACTTTATAACCCCAGACCCCAGCTAATGCAATTGACCTGCTACTCTGGGCCATAGGAGGGCCACTTAGATAAACAGCATAATTTAAAAAACAGCCTGTTTCAGGGAGAGAGGGCTCAGGGCTGTGCGCACACTGTTAAAGTTATAGTCTATGTGTTCCATTTGTAGATTCTGGCAGGATGCATTGTTCTAATTTTTTCATCCCACGAGTTGACATTTAAACAATATTTCATATGAATACATTTTATATTTTATCGCTTGGGTGGAATGTTTTTTTTATCTGCAAATTGTTGCAGATTGGCTTTTGCATAATAACGATGGCAGTTGGTAATAACGATGAAACAGATTAAAAGGTGGCTATTCCTCCTTATTTGATAGCGTTTATGGGGATGTTTCTTATGTCTCCACCTCTCGTGCACTTTCTCACACAGTTCTGGCACAATTCACAAGACTCCTTATCACCAGACGATTGAAACATGTCATACTAGAGATTAATTATCCCAACCCAAGACACCATCAAAGTAGAATTTATTATCTAGTCTAGGGACTATTGAACAACAGCTATTGGACAACTTGTATGAAGCACCACTCAATAATGTACATCCAATGTACATCCACCTAGGCTACCCCCGAGCTGACATGGTACAAATCTGTCATTCTGCCCCTGAACAGGCAGTTAACCCACTGTTCCCAGGCTGTCATTGAAAATAAGAATATGTTCTTCACTGACTTGCCTGGTTAAATAAAAGTTAAAAAAATAAAAAATAAATTAAAATAAATAAAAAATAAAAACAAACATGTTCAAATGTGTTATTGACTGTACGTTTGTTTATTCCATGTGTAACTGGGTTGTTGTTTGTCACACTGCTTTGCTTTATCTTGGCCAGGTCGCAGTTGTAAATGAGAACTTGATCTCAACTGGACTACCTGCTTAAATAAAGGTGAAATAATAAAAAAATAAAAATGTTACTCCTCTCTTCCAGCACAAATTGAAGTAATACCCTGCAAGATCTGTGGGGACAAGTCATCAGGGATCCACTATGGCGTAATCACCTGTGAAGGCTGCAAGGTGAGCGACCTCAACCTCGGCGTGCCTTGGAAATCTGTTCACTCCACTTGAGTGTTCTATTTTAGTTTATTGTACTCGCATCCCTCAGCAAATTCAATCAATATAGATATTTATATATTGTATGCCCTTGTCCAGTACTTTAGCCCTCCTTGCTTCTGTACCTGTGTTCATGGTGTTTGTGCTTGTGTGTGTGTTTGTAGGGTTTCTTCAGACGCAGCCAGCAGAACAATGCTATGTACTCCTGCTCCCGGCAGAGGAACTGTCTGATTGACCGCACCAATCGGAATCGCTGCCAACATTGCCGGCTGCAGAAGTGCCTGGCCCTGGGCATGAGCCGTGATGGTGAGTGTCAAACACAAACACAACAAGGTCAGTCCAGAGGGCATCACTGTCTGTCAGTCTCTTCACTGGATGCTAGGGCTCTCCGGGTCTTATTGAAAGGCCATGTGTAGAGTTAATTTATACTGTGTGAAATCACTGTTATTCTATATGTAGTTTTATATTGGCTCCATATGGGTGTATAAGCTCATAATTCATTCCCTGGTTATTGACTGACTCTTTATCTCCTTTGCTGGTACAGCTGTGAAGTTTGGCCGCATGTCCAAAAAGCAGAGAGACAGCCTATACGCTGAGGTCCAGAAGCACCAGGCATCCCAGGAGTTAGCTGCCGCCCGTGAGGTGGGAGCCGAGGTCGAAGGTCATGGCCGGGCATACAGCAGAGGCTCCAGTGCTGCCCTCAGCGACCTTGACGACATCGCCACTCTGCCGGATGGCCTGCTGTTCGACCTACCCCTGACACCAGAGGGCGCCGAAAGAGAGTACTGCAATCTGGAGATGATAGGGGGCAGCAGCTCCTCCTCTCAGAGTTCGCCCGAACAGAACGGACTGGACTTCAGAGATGGCAACCACCACATCAAGCACGAGTACCAGCTGCTGCATGAGTCCAGCCTGTTCACACACACGCTGCTCAACACTCTACCCGAGGGGTTCTCAATACTTGAGATCGGTAAGTGGAACTGTCACTCTTATCAATATCTGCTTTGTGTCAATATAACGATCACTAGATTGTTTTTCATTGAGTGTGGTTGAAAGCTAACCCATACTTGACTTGTCCATTTCCAGAGCGTATTACTGCTAGTGTGGTAAAGTCTCACATGGAGACCAGTCAGCACGGCAGTGAGGAGCTGAAGAGACTTGTCTGGTCCCTGTACACCCCTGAGGAGACACGCAGCTTCCAGAGCAAGGTAAACATCAATGTCCTGTAGCAGGATTAACTCAGTGGCCTAGTACTCTGTGACCTATATACTCTGACACCTCTATGTGCTATTCCAAATGTCATATATAACATGGGCATCCCTCTGGTCTCTCTTTCAGTCTGCGGAAGTCATGTGGCAGCATTGTGCCATCCACCTCACCAATGCCATCCAGTACGTGGTGGAGTTTGCTAAGCGCATCACTGGATTCCTGGATCTTTGTCAGAATGACCAGATCATTCTTCTCAAAGCAGGTCAGTACCTACTGTTAGGACATAGGAGGAGTGCATTTCATAACACTTCCATGGCCTCAGCTTTCTCTGACCTTAAAGCATAGTTCCTGTTCACACAACCTGAGCATGTATCCATTTACTTCATTAACATGTCTCAGTACTTAATGTTGTAGTATAGTACTACAACATTAATACACAATAGTATATCTGAAAAACATGTGTGTCTATAGTTAGGAAAACAAATTCCAGCATTTGGACTACATTTTAGCATATACAAATAATTTCACCTAATTTGTGCACACTAAATACTGTATTTGTCACATTTTGCATATAGGGCCACTACATTTTGCATATACCTGGAGGTTGCTACATAAATGAACAACATATGATGCAAAGACCACATTCTGTTTCCAATGATTTTGAAGAAAATAGTTGTTATTCTCACGCTGGTTTTTCATTATGTGATGTTTGTTCATCATCATTGTTTGAATTGTAAAACAATTTATTTGAAAAATTATTTTATTTATAATTTCTTGAAATACATATCATTTGTTATGATATGAAATATATGTATTTTATTAACTGACAACATGGAATTCATGTTCTATTTAATGTTGTTTGTGTATACATGTTGGAGCATCCTCTGTTTCCTTTTTCTCCCTTTCTACCTCTGTCTCTATCTCTCCCTCTTCATCTTTGTGGTATATTTATGATCTCTTCTTCAGGATGTCTGGATGTGCTTCTGATTCGCATGTGTCGTGCCTACAACCCCATCAACAACACTATTCTGTTTGATGGCAAGTTTGCCAGTGCACAGACATTCAAAGCTCTTGGTGAGTCCCCTCTTTATGAAACCAAATCATTAATATTTATTCACACACCCACATAGTGGGTGTATTCACACACACTAGGTCAACCTTTCATTAGTTTCCGTTTTAAAAAAGCGTTTGTTTTTATGACACCAGTTTTTCCCCCTGCTTTCTCCCAGGTTGTGATGACCTTGTGGGTGCCGTGTTTGACCTGGCCAAGAGCCTTAGCCGTATACAGCTCTCTGAAGAGGAAATGGCTCTGTTCAGTGCTGCTGTTCTCCTGTCACCAGGTAATCCTCTCACACTCCCAGCTCTAATTCAGACACTAAGTATTATGTAAGAAGGAAAAACAGCAGAGTCTAACTTTGGTTGTCGCTCTCTTTTTCCTCCAGACCGACCATGGTTGAAAGACACCCAACAGGTGCAGAAGCTTCAAGAGAAAGTATATCTCTCTCTGCAGCATTGTCTACATAGATGTGGCTCATCGGAGGAGAAACTGGCAAAGGTACAGACTGGCAGGGGATGATATATTCCTTTATTCCTCAAACAGGCCTTTGTTAGTGGGTATGGGGTGAAATGTGAAAAATACACATTTTCTGTCTCTCTTTTTCCTTGTCTCACTCGCTCTCTTCTTCTACCTCTAAGATGGTGTCCAAGCTTCCCATGATGAAGTCCATCTGCAATCTCCACATTGACAAGCTCAAGTTTTTCCGTCTCCTCCACCCAGAGACGGCATACAATTTCCCCCCTCTGTACCGCGAGGTGTTCAGCAGTGAAATCACCTTCCCAGACTCCACAATGGGCTAAAAATCTGTTCAGATATGAAAGTGATTCATATAGAGACAGAAAGATGTAGGGAAAAAGAGGTAGAGAGGGAGAGGAACGTGGCAACAGCGAAGCAACCAGCAGCTCAGTGAAAATCCTGCACGCTACACTTTAGGAACACTACTCTCAGTCGCTTGGACTGTAAGCCAGTCCAGGCTATGAAATTCAACACTAGGTGCTGGGTACTATGAGCATGCTACTTATTTTTGTTGTTGACTAAAATGGTTCTGAGAATGTAATTTCGCAATATCAGATGGTTTTCAAAAAGAGCTTGAGATCTCCCTCAAGTTAAAGTCCTCTGTAAAACGAGTATGATGTCTTTGAATGTACCCCAGACATGCAGCACAGCCCTAGGTTTGAGACAGAGTGTACTATACACCCTACTATCCTGCCCCATGGAGGAGTTGCTGTGTAGATCTTTATTTTATTTTATTGCAGTTCAATTTTAGTTTCTTATTTGGTAGTGCCCATACTTTGCAGTTTTGTATGCTATGAACAAACTGTTTAAAGGGACCAAGATCAAACAGATAGTAGGGCAGATTTGTTTTGCATGCAAGTCATGGACACAGAGACCCAGGGTGTCTATTACCATCCACGCAGACTTGCACACATGCACTAAAACAAAGCACTTATGCTGACCTATATATGTATTTTTACAGGCACACATTCAGACACTGATATTTTTGAGCTCTTGACTTTATTTTTAAAAATGCAATCAAAGACCTCGGTCCCACTACCCTTTCCCCTTGCAAATGCCACTTAGAGAGAGAAAGAGAGAATCACAGAAGTATTTTGAAAGTATTTTTAAACGTTCCTTACGTATACACTTATATTTAATCATGTAAAATAAAATTACACAGGGATTTATATAGATATATAGAATAATTCAGGTCGTTATTGTAAAAGAGAATGTGTTTTCAATGACTTACCTGGTTAAATAAAGGCAATTAAATAAAGATAAATAGATTCCCCAGGACAGTATGATGAATGTTCATCTGTCAGTCAAAGACTGCCTGACCATATTCTGGGGAACTGGTATGAAAAATGATTAGATTAATAGCACTTACCATCTAAGAGCCCTCCACCCGATCCGGACCATTTTTTCGTGCTACCAAGAATCTCAGGGTTCCAACTCAAAGACTGCCGATAGTCCTCCTGTATCTAACAGAAGTGGGATCTGTGGGACTTTGTTGAGAAAGGAATCAGATGATGAGAAGAAAACAAACCGGTGGCAAACACTTTCCTGTTGTGCTCCCACATAGGTAACAACTGCAATGGGGAAAGGGGTTTGACCTTTGACCAGCAGGGGGAAGGTGGAGACTCATGCCCTCCCTGTGTGTTCAAGCAGTCTACAGTTTCAGACTGAACTGAAGGTATGCTGATTTGTTAATGATGCCCACTCACCCTAACCCCCCTTCTACCTCACCCTCCCAAACACATAAAGATGTGATCTCTTAATTTGATCACTGTTGTCGCAGATAATTTTACTGCACAACAATAAATGCAAATTGTAGTGTATTCAAGGTTTTAAAAAAAGCTTATAAAGTTGGTAAATTCCAAACGAAAAATGTATTAACCCACATAATTCACATTTCCTGTTGCTGCAGGATTATTTTCCTGCTGTGAGAAACTGGTCAAATTAAGAGAGTACACCTGTATGGCACTACAAAGGGTTGACAGAGCCATCAGCTACCCCCTTGAGTTAGGGATTTCTACATTCAGATTATAGAGTATATGAGATGTCATAATTTGAAGGATGATGATATACATACAAAAATATGTATTTTATACAGATATATTTTCCCTCGCTGTTTATTTGAGAACACTAAATCTGCCTCTCTGTCTTCAATGAGCGCAGCCTTTTATTAATCTCTACCAGAAAGTCATAGTTATATTAACATCTCTATCTTGGGAGAGGGACATCGGGTGTGGCAGGATGTTACTTTTTAACAATTCTTGAAGGGGCTTTTTGGATTTAAAAAATCTTTTACCGCCCACAGTACAAAGCTTGTACATAGACAAGCTGATGTGTGAACAGTTTGGTCAGAGTGGAATACTTTGAATACCTTTACCACAAAAAGAGACAATCACTTTCAGGCCTTGGATACTTTCTGTCCAAATAAAATCAGATTTTTCACCTTGCACTGCTGGAACAGTGCTCTTCGCCATACTATATACATTAAATAGTTGGAATTTAGGGCGATACAGTTTTCTGGGTGCTTACAACTGTGCTATAATGTCTTTCCCAACTTCAGTTAGGAGGGCCTAAACAGTCCTGGTAGATGACCTAGTGGACTCAAAAAGCACTCCAGCCAGAGACCTTTAAGTTCTCTCAACGTAACAACATTCTACTTTTACACAGAGCTAATATTAACTGACTTGAGGTTATAGTTCGCAAGGCAGGGGAGAAGATTGTAACAAGGTGTAAATGCTTTGTAATAACTTAGATTGTTCTGTATTCATAAAGTGTCATCTGTAGACCTAAAACTGCTTTTTCTGTCTTTGGAGGCAGTTCTCAAGGTGTGCAGTTACATTTCCACTCAGTCACTCAGGGAGACAGCTGGGCTCTCTGTACTACAGTGTCTTCGTCAGTTAGCCAAGTCAGACACTGCACCGAATAGAAGACCTTAAACCTTGATCACTGTGTACAGTACATGTTCTTGTGAATGTTGATCACAGAAGTATCAAAGATTTACCCCTGTCTAATATCAATATTATTACAGGACTTTTGAATTGGAGAAGAAATAGGGTCTAAAATGTACTGAAACTGAAAGATAGATTTTAATCTTTGAATCCTGTGTTGTTTTTGTCGTGATCTTTTGTTTCTTTATTTCTATAGTTATCTGTCAATTTTTTTGTCAACTGTTTAGTGTCCTCCTTTTTGTCGGACAGTTGTAATAAAACAAAAAAAAGAATGTTTTTAAGAATATCTCCTAAAAGTTAGTCTTTTGTCATGATCCTTCTGTTTATCATGTTTTCATTCTATTATAAGATTATTATTGAAATCAATATAGATTTGAATAAGATATCTCAAATATATTATTAATATGACACATTTAAGAGTTTTGTTGTACAATGGGGATACAATATGTTGATTTAAGAATGTAATAAAAGGCTTTTTACAGTAAGTTAATGCTGTTTGTATGTTTACTCCTGTATTGAAACTTCTTAACTCTTGAAATTAGATTATTTCACAACAGTTCATTGGTATTACATACAGTTGAAGTCTGAAGTTTACATACACCTTAGCCAAATACATTTAATCTCAGTTTTTCACAATTCCTGACATTTAATCTTAGTAAAAATGTCCTGTTTTAGGCCAGTTAGGATCACCACTTTATTTTAAGAAGGTGAAATGTCATAATAATAGTAGAAAGATTTATATCAGCTTATATTTCTTTAATCACATTCCCAGTGGGTCAGAAGTTTACATGCTACCAAATACTCATTGAGTGTATCGCCTTTAAAATTGTTTAACTTGGATCAAACATTTCAGGTAGCCTTCCACAAGCTTCCCACAATAAATTGGATGAATTTTGGCCCATTCCTCCTGACAGAGCTGGTATAACGGAGTCAGGTTTGTAGGCCTCCTTGCTCGCACATGCTTTTTCAGTTCTGCTCACAAATTGTCTATAGGATTGAGGTCAGGGCTTTGTGATGGCCACGCCAATACCTTGACTTTGTTGTCCTCAAGGCATTTTGACACAACTTTGGAAGTATGCTTGGAGTCATTGTCCATTTGCGACCAATCTTTTACTTCCTGACTGATGTCTTGAGATGTTGCTTCAATATATCCACATAATTTTCCATCCTCATGAAGCCATCTATTTTGTGAAGTGCACCAGTACCTCCTGCAGCAAAGCACCCCCACAACATGATGCTGCCATCCCTTGCTTCACGGTTAGGATGGTGTTCTTCGGCTTGCAAGCCTCCCCCTTTTTCCTCCAAACATAACAATGATCATTATGGCCAAACAGTTATATTTTTGTTTCATCAGACCAGAGGGCAATTCTCCAAAAAGTATGATCTTTGTCCCCATGTGCAGTTGCAAACCGTAGTCTGACTTTTTTATGGGGGTTTTGGCGCAGTGGCTTCTTCCTTGCTGAGCAGCCTTTCAGGTTACGTGGATATAGGACTCATTTTACTGTGGATATAGATGCTTTTGTACCTGTTTCCTCCAGCATCTTCACAAAGTCCTTTGCTGTTGTTCTGGGATTGATTTGCACTTTTCACACCAAAGTACGTTAATCTCTAGGAGACAGAACGCGTCTCCTTCCTGAGTGGTATGACGGCTGCATGGTCCCATGGTGTTTATACTTGTGTACTACTGTTTGTACAGGTAAACGTGGTACCTTGTACAGGTAAACGTGCCCAATTTTTCAGTTTTTGATTTGTTTAAAAAGTTTGAAATATCCAATAAATGTCATCCACTTCATGATTGTGTCCCACTTGTTGTTGATTCTTCACAAAAAAATAGTTTTATATCTTTATGTTTGAAGCCTGAAATGTGGAAAAAGGTCGCAATGTTCAAGGGGGCCCGAATACTTTCGCAAGGCACTGTAACTTCTAGGGGGCGTAGTCATTGATACTGCCGGGAAATTCGAGGCCTGCCCTGAATCCAACATTACCTTCTGCTGGCTCACTGCATTTGTGATGCACATTAATGCTGATGATGTGGTTGTTAATGAAAATGAGCACATGGCTGAGCTCTAATCACCACTTCATTAAGTCAGGATTCCTATTTGACTCAGCCATGCCTCCTCGCCCGTCCAACATTTTCTCATCTCCCCCCTTCTAATGTGACTATCCCTGATGCTCCTCACTCTTTTCCCCCTGCCCTGCTACAACGTTTCTCCCTGCAGGCAGTCACTGAGTCTGAGGTGCTAAAGGAGCTCCTTAAACTTGACCCCCAAAAAACATCTGGGTCAGATGATTTGGAAACTTTCTTCTTTAAGGTTGCTGCCCCTATCATCGCCAAGCCTATCTCTGACCTTTTTATCCTGTCTCTCCTTTCCGGGGAGGCTCCCATTGCTTGGAATGCAGCCACGGTTCGTCCTTTATTTAAAGGGGGAGACCAAGCTGATCCTAACTATTATAGGCCAATGTCTATTTTGCACTGTTTATCAAAAGTATTGGGGAAACGTGTTAATAATCAACAGAGTGGCTTTCTTGATCTCTATAGTATTCTCTCTGGTATGCAATCTGGTTTCCGCTCAGGTTATGGATGTGTCATTGCAACCTTAAAGGTCCTAAATGATGTCACCAATGCCCTTGATATGTTGACTTGGTGACCATTATTGTGTATGGGCAGGAAGCAACCACATATGACAAGAGCATAAGGCAGATCACTATAGTGAACCAACACAACCTGACACTAATTGACAAGAAATGCCATTACCTTATTTGTCCTTCACATGTCATTGGAATTGCACCTCTCCAATGTCAATGCCATCTTAAATCTCCCAGAAATGTCATTGATAGGCCCACTCCAGCAGCATCAGTCCTCCATCAAAATGTTGTCTAAATTGTTGGCGTGTATTGTCCTCATCTGTACCTATTGCTAAAAACCAGGACTGGTCACCCCATGTGACAGCTAAACTGGACTCGCATGTGTACAATTTGTTTTCATGCTGGGGTGACTCATGCATTGGTCTGCGAACCTGCAGTAATACCAATATCCCTACAAGGACATATGGCATTTATGGCAAACAAGAAGCAAACTTGCTTTATGTGATCGTTTATGGTGGCTAGGGATTCACTGTGAGACAGTGGCCTTTGTGCACCATGCTTGACCAGCTCCACCTCCTCTGCAACCGTTTCACTGTCCATCGAGCCCTGGGATCATCTTCAAATGTGTAAGTGTGTGGAGTTGTGTTATGTCCCTCTCAACCAAAGCTTCTTGGTCATATTCTATTACCTAGTTACACTCTAAATAATCTAACTAGATATACGAAGAGCCTTATGAAACCATTTTAAAGACAGAATAACACAATACAAAATTAACTAGGGCTACTTATATGCAGGCTACGATGTTTGAGTGTAATCATGTTGGCCATCTTGGATTCAGAATAAAATGGGTTCACACCAACAGTCTTTATAGGCCTGAGTGTTGTTCACAATACTGAAAAGAATTCCTCTAATTTACAAAATTCCTATTTGCAGGTGATTTAACCTCCATCAAATGTTAATAACTTCCATCAAACGTTATTATGGCAGCCATATTTGATCTTGGACGCCATATTGGAATTGAGACTAAATATAAAGATAGTCTGTGAATGCACCTTTGACTTAATTGCAAGACTAGGGGCTGAAGATGCAAAATCCTTGAACGAACCTTGGACCCAATTTTATTTTATTTTGATGTCTGAGCCCACTTGTTTTCTTTAGAGACAATTACAATAGCCACAACATTAAAAAAACATGTAACAGCATGCATTTTTGTCAGGCAGGACCATACATCAGAGAGAAAATTTGACTTGGAAGTGTGTCTATTGAACAGCTACCAAAAATGGAAGTTCATCATAAATATTCATAGTTGATATTTCTGCCTATTCTATCTGTGTGTTTACAGGTCTATATTTTCAAGATGCATGAAGCTATTCTAATGCTGTTTGTTTGTGTATGTAGGGTAGACAGCTGAATAGTTGTATTCCACATATGAGCAATAACAGAGATTGCAATATTGGGTTACATGTGTTTATGTGGCGCACCCCACTCCAGCCAGGCATTATTCTGCACATTTTTAGTTTAGTGGGTGTTTTATAGCAGATTACAATAGCCACAACATCACAAAACATGTGATACTGTATGTGTTTTTGTCAGGCATGACCATAAAGCACTGAATGAGAGCAAATTTGACTTGGGAAGTTGTCTATTGAACAGCTACTAGCAATATTGGGTTACATGAGCTTATTTGGTCCACCCCACAATATCTATCAATTTAACCACTTTTGCAGTAAAAAAAATTCACACAACCATCCATTTAATATATGAGAGACCTCAGAGATATAGAAAAATATGGTTCTGTTTCATTATACCTCGGGTAGGAGTATCTCAAAATCAATGGCGGCTGGTGGGAGGAGCTATAGAAGGACGGGCTCATTGTAAATGGGAGGAATGGAATTCATGGAACGGTATCAAACACATCAAAACATTTGGAAACCATATGTTTGACTCCATTCCAGCCATTACAATTAGCCATTCCTCCTATAACTCCTCCCACCAGCCTCCACTGCTCAAAATGTATCTCAAAACTAGCCTGAAAGTGCTTGAGACTAAAACGTACGTCTAGAAAACTATTGAAGAACACTTCTGCCACCCTGTGGGGTAGAACCTATTGTATTGATTGGCCTGTTTCTCTTCTGTGCGATAGTGGGTGCTGCGTACTTGCTTATGGAGAGACCATCTGCAAATTGTGGAATGTGCAGTGCAGAGATTAACCGCTTGGTGCAATTTTGCAAAAGTGTACACTGTGTGGATATGCTCATAGCTACGTATTACTAAAGGCTTTCAATACCTATCTACACTTATAGAGATCTGCGTGCTTGTACAACCGCGGTTCACGTTGAACTGCATGAAATCCTCGTAGACGTGGTCAGCAATCAGATATCTGACTGAACGACGGTAGCGTAATCGTATGACCACGGCGTACTAGTTAACAATTTTGCGTGATAGATAGTTATTATCAACTTCAATTTACTGCAAAAGTGAAACAGTCCGGTTCCAAGATGTCAGTAGCGGGCTTCAAGAAGCAGTTTTATAAAGCCAGCCAGGTTAGCGAACAACTTTCCTCACCTCCGAATAACTTACTGTAGCCAGTAAACATAGCTAGGTAGCATGTGGCCAGTTAGCTAACTTATCTAAATACTTTTTATACACTTCTGAAGTTCTGTAATATTATTTGTTTGCATGTCCGTCTATAACTAACACTTTGGTTTAAATAAGTATTAGCTAATGTTATAGCTATAACGTTAGCAAATCAACGGGTTCAAGATAAAGTAATAGTTCGCTAAATTAGCTAGCTAACCTTAGCTTGCATTTACGTGTGTGCATCTCTTAGCGGGCTGACTAGTTCTCTTAATAGATAGTTACTTACCGTACACACTAGCTAGACACATTCGTAAGAAAATAAAATAGTAAGCTACCTATGTCATTATGATTTAATTGACTGACGTTAGCCTTTCAAAAGAATGCCTTGATAAACTTGATAGTTTAGCCAGCTGACTAGCTACTTTTTGTGTGCTTAGAATCTCATCAAGAAACACCCTTTTCAGGTATCCAATCCTAGTGCACAGCTGGGCTACCTAGTCTACCGTTAGCTACACAGTGCATGTGTCAAGGCTGTCACTCAACAGGCATGCTAGTGGTGGACGGACACCTTAAAGTAACACATTTGTTTTACAATGCCAGGGGGTATTCAACTCTTGCCCTGCGAGGTCCGAAGCATGCTGGTTTTCTGTGCTACCAAAAATAATTAATTGCACACACAGTCTGGTGTCCCAGGTCTAAATCGGTCTCTGATTAGAGGGGAACAATGGAACATTTGCACTAACTGTCTTCGATGTCCAGAGTTGTTTGAAGGCACTAGGTCATGTATGCCCTGGGGATATTGATTTTGTGTAGATTGGTGTTGGAAGTAACTGCCTTGTATGTAATCGGAAATCTCTTTATAAAAGTATTGTTCAAATTATACATTTTTACACATTGTTACTCTTCTGTGGCTCATTTCATGAAAAAACAATCCTCAATTTAGTTGGAGCCCTCCCTGTCTGATCTCAGGTCTGTTTGCTGATTATTAAAATAGACTTTTGAGTCACTCTTCCTGCTGATCTCTGCAGAAAATCCATTTGCTTTCTACCCCGACTTCCTGTTAGGAGCAAGTGTAGATCCCTGTAGGCGAAGACGGAAATACAGTGCAAGAGAAAATGGAGAGACAGAACTGCAGTGTGTGTGCATGTTTTACAGGGGGTGAAGAGAGATGAACGAGGCGGTGCTTTCTCAGATTGGATTGGACTGCAATGCAGTTGCAGTTTCTTGCCAAACTCCATAGGAGTCGATAATGCCCGATGACAACAACAAATTATGCTCCCCTGCAAGGCACACAATATCATGCTTATTCAGAGCATGCAGGGACATTACTACCAATGATGGCATGTGATTGGAAATAGGCTTAATTGTAGGATTATTGTTTTTTTATACAGCACTTTTTTCTGCTCTTATGGAATGCAGGAAGTTGGCTTTAGATAATAAATGCAGCACCCCACACGCACATGTTTTTCATTACTTACTGCCCCCCTTACTTTTCGACACATTTCCAAAACATGGCCTACACACTCAACTTGTTTACACACACGTATCATAGATAATACTTAATCTGACTTAATATCTGAATTAAATGCCTTTCGTTGTCCTGCACTAGCAGTATACTTTGCAATATGTACAGGGAAGTTGGTGGGAATGTTAGAGGAAATGGTGGGTCAAAGTGGAGTCTGCAGATGGCTGATCCTATCATATTCACTCACAAGGGAGTGGTTAACTGAAGGATCATATGCAGCTCAAAAGGTTAAAGGGATACTTCAGGATTTTGGCAGAGAGCCTTTATCTACATCCCCAGAGTCAGATGAACTCATGGATAGTATTTTTCTGCATAATCTCACATAGGCCTATTAGTGAAATACATACACCTATACATTTGGATCATGAAGTATCATGTCTATTTTGCCAGCAGTGTTACGAAGTCCTTCACTGCCTTTTCCCTTCATGGTCAGTAGGGCCAGTGTGTGATCTATTCAGGTGTCAGACAGTTATGAGATATTTTTCTATAATGTTGTGTAGAAGGAGAAAGCCTGGCAGCGGTTGGCCCATTGTTAAGGAGGCAGCTGACTCACTACAGCTGACTCATAGCTGTCTCTCTCCCAATAAATTACAATCACACCATTCTCTGTGTAGAAGATGCTATTTTCAGGCGTCAGTGTTGTGCTCTCCTCCCTCGTTATCTAGCTAGCAGTAGCAGTAGTATGTGGCCTTGTGTGTCTGCCTCACTGCATAACTAAAATGTGACTACATTTCTCTTTGTGAAGATGTCTATTTAATAAAGCTGTATCTTTTCAGCAGGAGATTTACACGTTACTTTCAAGACAATCTGTGGCGGTTATGTATTTTTTAAATATATATGCTAAATATATAAAATATTCAGCTGTAGGGTTACTTTTTCAAAATGTAATTTTATGAATATCTTTTTACAATTGTTTTTATTGAAATGTATTTTTTAACCTTTTATTTAACTAGGCAAGTCAGTTATAAAAAAAAATCTTATTTACAATGATGGCCGACACCGGCCAAACCCGGATGACGCTGGGCTAATTGTGCGCCACCCAAGGGACTCCCAATCACAGCCGGTTGTGATCCAGCCTGGATTCAGCACTGAGATGCAGTACCTTAGACCTACCTCTGTGCCACTCATTATTCCCCTCAACATATTTTAGGCCTATGAAAGCACAGCCACCATCCATGTTTTGCCACAGTAGCAGTTTTGTGTCTAGCAAGAGCTGAACACACCATTTCCCCACCTGTTGATGTAAAGCTCAGTTGGTAGAGCATGGCGCTTGTAACGCCAGGGTAGTGGGTTCGATTCCCGGGACCACCCATACGTAGAATGTATGCACACATGACTGTAAGTCGCTTTGGATAAAAGCGTCTGCTAAATGGCATATATTATTATTATTATTATTATTTTTATAGGCTAACACCATTGGCTTAGACACTGATTCTATTAGCTCTTGCACTGTCATTGTGGCTCCTCTTCGTCCCCACTCAGATTCCTCTATATGAGTCACTTTCCCCATCCCTCAGTCAGTGGACTTTCTACCCCAGATACTGTGTACGTTTAGATGATCCATTCTCTGGCTTACACATTATGTGGGGAATCGGTAGCACGGCATGCACAGGAAGTCAGCACTCTATTTGCTGGGTGACCATTTCTACTCGTCAGATCTGACACTCAGTGTAAAAGCAGTGTACACGTCTGTAGCAATAACTGGTACTATGAAGTACATACACTAAACTAAATTTAAAACGCAACATGCAAGATTTTACTGAGTTACAGTTGATGTAATTAAATCAGTCAATGTAAATAAATTCATTAGGTTGTAATCTATAGATTTCACATGACTGGGAATACAGATATGTATCTGTTGGTCACAGATACCTTTAAAAAGGTATGGGCGTGGATCAGAAACTGGAACACGCTGTTGTACACCTCGATCCAGAGTATCCCAACCAAATGTTTCATATTTTGGTGTACAGATCCTTGCAACATGGAGCCATGCATTATCATGCTGAAACATGATGTGATGGCAGCAGGTGAATGGCACGACAATGGGCCCAGGATCTCATCACGGTATCTCTGCATTAAATTGTCATCAATAAAATGCAGTTGTTTGTTGTAGCTTATGCCTGCCCATGCCATAACCCCACCGCACTCTGTTCACAACGTTAACATCAGCAAACCGCTAGCCCACATGTCTGTCATCTGCTTGGTACAGTTTACAATGGATTCATCCTTGAATAGCACACTTCTCCAGCGTGCCAGTGGCCATCGAAGGTGAGCTTTTACCAACTGAAGTTGGTTTCGACGCCAAACTGCAGTCGGGTCAAGACCCTGGTGAGGAGGACGAGCACACAGATGAGCTTCTCTCAGACAGATTCTGACAGTTTGTGCAGGAAGTCGGTTGTGCAAACCCAGTTTCATCAGTTGTCCGGGTGTCTGGCGTCAGACGACCCTGCAGGTAAAGGAGCCGGATGTGGAGGTCCTGGGCGGGCGTTGTTCCACGTGGTCTACAGTTGTGAGGCCGTTTGGAAGTACTACCAAATTCTCTAAAACAACATTTGAGGCTGCTTTTTGTAGATAATTTAACATTCAATTATCTGGCAACCGCTCTGGTGGACATTCCTGCAGTCAGCATGCCAATTGCACGCTCCCTCAAAACCTGAGACATCTGTGGCATTGTGTTGTGTGATGACAACTACACATTTTAGTGTCCTTTTATTGTCCCCAGCACAAGGTGCACCTGTGTAATGTTCATGCTGTTTAATCAGCTCCTTGATATGCCACGCCTGTCAGGTGGATGGATTATATTGGCAAAGGAGAATTGCTCACTAACAGGGATGTAAAAAAACTTGTGCGTATGGAACATTTCTGGGATCTTTTATTTCAGCTCATGAAACATGGGACAAACACTTTACATGTTGTGTTTATTTTTGATCAGTATATTTTCTGAACTCTACAAAGCTTTTTATCACCCCAATGTGGTTTGTATTAATGGGCACAGAATGTACCAATCATGTCCTCCCCCCTGAAGTATATAGGAGTAACTCATTTTGAACTGTTTCAGTAAGTAAAACCAAATGCTACATCATGTCAGTAAGTTTGCTCTCACCAACCTCACTTTCTGTGACTATAGTGAATGTTAATCAAATCAAATCAAACGTTATTTGTCACATGCGCTGAATACAACAGGTGTAGGTAGACTTTACAGTGAAATGTTTACTTACAAGCCTTTAACCAACAATGCTTTAAGAAATTAAGAAAAAGTGTTAAGTAAAACGTAACAAATCATTAAACGGCAGCAGTAAAATAACAATAGGCGAGGCTATGTACAGGGGGTACCAAGTCAATGTGCGGGGTCACCGGTTAGTCGAGGTAATATGTACATGTAGATTGAGTTAGTGACTATGCATAAATAATAAACAGATTAGCAGCAGCATAAAAGAGGGGTCTGTGTAGCCCTTTGATTAGCTGTTCAGGAGTCTTATGGCTTGGGGGTAGAAGCTGTTAAGCCTTTTAGACCCAGACTTGGCACTCCGGTACCGCTTGCAATGCGCGAGCAGAGAGAACGGTCTATGACTAGGGTGGCTGGAGTTTTTGACAATTTTTAGGGCCTTCCTCTGACACCCCCTGGTATAGAGGTCCTGGATGGCAGGAAGCTTGGCCCCAGTGATGTACTGGGCCGTACGCACTACCCTCTGTAGTGCCTTGCGGTTGGAGGCCGAGCAATTGCCATACTAGGCGGTAATGCACCCACCACCGAACCATGCTCTCGGTGGTGCAGCTGTAGAACCTTTTGAGGATCTGACGACCCATGCCAAATCCTTTGTCTCCTGATGGGAATAGGCTTTGTCATGCCCTCTTCACGACTGCCTTTGTGTGTTTGGACCATGATAGTTTGTTGGTGATGTGGACACCAAGGAACTTCAAGCTCTCAACCTTAAGGTAGAACAGTCCTACATAGCCAGAGGGTATCATGTTTACCTCATACATTTATTTATTTATTTCACCTTTATTTAACCAGGTAGGCAAGTTGAGAACAAGTTCTCATTTACAATTGTGACCTGGCCAAGATAAAGCAAAGCAGTTCGACAGATACAACTACACAGAGTTACACATGGAGTAAAACAAACATACAGTCAATAATACTGTAGAAACAAGTCTATATACAATGTGAGCAAATGAGGTGAGAAGGGAGGTAAAGGCAAAAAAAGGCCATGGTGGCAAAGTAAATACAATATAGCAAGTAAAACACTGGAATGGTAGTTTTGCAATGGAAGAATGTGCAAAGTAGAAATAAAAATAATGGGGTGCAAAGGAGCAAAATAAATTAATTAATTAATTAAATACAGTTGGGAAAGAGGTAGTTGTTTGGGCTAAATTATAGGTGGGCTATGTACAGGTGCAGTAATCTGTGCGCTGCTCTGACAGTTGGTGCTTAAAGCTAGTGAGGGAGATAAGTGTTTCCAGTTTCAGAGATTTTTGTAGTTCGTTCCGGTCATTGGCAGCAGAGAACTGGAAGGAGAGGCGGCCAAAGAAAGAATTGGTTTTGGGGGTGACTAGAGAGATATACCTGCTGGAGCGTGTGCTACAGGTGGGAGATGCTATGGTGACCAGCGAGCTGAGATAAGGGGGGGTCTTTACCTAGCAGGGTCTTGTAGATGACATGGAGCCAGTGGGTTTGGCGACGAGTATGAAGCGAGGGCCAGCCAACGAGAGCGTACAGGTCGCAATGGTGGGTAGTATATGGGACTTTGGTGACAAAACGGATTGCACTGTGATAGACTGCATCCAATTGGTTGAGTAGGGTATTGGAGGCTATTTTGTAAATGACATCGCCAAAGTCGAGGATTGGTAGGATGGTCAGTTTTACAAGGGTATGTTTAGCAGAACGGTTGAAGGATGCTTTGTTGCGAAATAGGAAGCCAATTCTAGATTTAACTTTGGATTGGAGATGTTTGATATGGGTCTGGAAGGAGAGTTTACAGTCTAACCAGACACCTAAGTATTTGTAGTTGTCCACGTATTCTAAGTCAGAGCCGTCCAGAGTAGTGATGTTTATTTATACCACGGTTTATTACTGTAATCTAAAGGTAGGCAACCTACTGCACTCACCAAGGTCCTATAGCCCAATTAGTCTACAATGTGACATTTGCACAAGGAAAGGCTTTCAATGATTATCCCTCTCCCAGGGCTGAGAGGTAGATATGCAAATAGCCTATACTCCTCTTGTTCGAGTGAAGCCCTCAGGCAGTGGGACACATGGCTGGTTGTGCACAGGAGTAGTGAGTAGATGTTTTGCCTTCCCACTGGCAGTGTATGCTGCAGAACCGTCCCTTTGTCCCCACGGGCAGTTGTTTTTCTCCTGGTCATAACTGGGTTAGCTAGACCTCCCTAACATATTTTGGACTGACATGGCAGAAGGGAGAGAAATGTAGGCTACTCGAATGCCAAGGAATTACCGGTAGCCTATGGGGAATGAAAAAGTATTCAAGCTCTTGGGATATGATGGGAAAGTTTTTAAACTGGGATGTCAGCATACAGTACGTGGCATAAAAACATGTTGAATGTGTATCCTAAAGTTTCCTTATAAAAGAGTGCATATGCTTTCAATTAGCGAAGCGGTGTACGTCACTTCAAAAACATTTAGGTATTGTCATTATAAAAATGTTACAAAATCCAGAAAGGGGTACAATCAAGATATATGTTCACCGTATGTTTTGTAGGGTTGGAACGATACCAGTATTGCGAAACTTGTTAGTGTCATGGCAAGGAAACAAAACATGAAGTGGATTTAACATCTTTAGAAAAACAGCCCTAATGTTGGAAACAAACATCATTCAGAATCACATATATTTATATTCCAAGCTATAGCACACAATATTTTACATACAGCAGGTTTTTAAAGGACCAAAGAGTTTGGTCTGCTTTGTGGTAATCAAAGCACTGGCAGCTAGATTCATATGAAATCATATCGAGAGAGTGAAAATGTTATTGCGTCACTGTGATGTTATGGTGTCATGGTCATCATATGATACTTGCAGCAGGTCAAAGCTGAAATTGAGTTGCAATGTTGACCTTACTACATACTGTATTGTAGTCCCCCTATATATAGCCATGGAGTGAAGTTGAGAGACATTTATGAGGGAGGACCTGGGAAGCAAAACTGAGGGAGAGAAGTGCGGTAGAGAGAGGGCTATTTTTTGTTGTTGTTGAGGCCCTTTATCTACTTCCCCAGAGTCAGATGAACTCGTGTATACCATTTTTATGTCTGCATGCAGTTTGCAGGAAGTTGCTAACTAGCACTAGTGCAGTTGCTAACTAGCGTTAGCATGCTAGCAGATACCCATAGACTTCCAGTCATTGTGCTAACGCCAGTTGGCATTGGCTCGTGACTTCCTCCAAACTGGGCCGAGAGACATAAAAACGGTATCCACTAGATCATCTAACTCTGGGGAAGTAGATAAAGGGCCTCATTGCAAAAAGCCTGAAGTATCTCTTTAAAGTGCAGACATGTAAAGCAGTCTTTTTCCACAGGGGGGTAGATAGCGGGAGAAGGTAAACCTGTAGGCTACATTTAATGCTGGGTGGCCTGCACATATTTGTGTCTTACACAACAAGTTCCAACATGTTAAAGTGAATGTGAGAAATGTCCTATATCGATGTTTACAGTTATGAGATAACTTCTCCACTGTAGTCTCCAGTGATCTACAATGGTCATATCCAGACAAGCCTGTATTTATTTTTGCACAGGGGTGTATCAGTGTGAGAATAAAGAAGAACTCTACTTCTTTTGTTTCCTAGAGGGTTGTTTGATGGTGTCAGTCAGTACAGACTGATGTCAGTTAAGATTCAACTGTTACCTTCACGATTAGAACATTACTATGTGAATGGCGGAACTGGCCAGCTGTATTTTCTGACAGAGTAAGAAAACGATCTTTCTGATTCGCTCTCAAGAACGGCATATGTATTGTGTAATAATGACGCTTTTCTCTCCCACTCTCTCTGTGCAGATGGTCAGTGAGAAGGTTGGCGGTGCAGAGGGAACGAAACTGGATGAAGACTTCAAAGATTTGGAAAGGGTATAATTGCCTCTTTGACTGTACATGAAGTACCGTTACCTGAAGTAGAGTAGTACGTTAGAATTCTATACACTGGGCCTATCCATTAGGCAAATATATTTGCAGGTTAACAGAATGGCATCAGGACAAAGGTTTAATAAGTTAACACAACCAGACACACGTAGCCCAACAACACAGTGCATGAATAGATATGCCCTACAGTGTTACATAATGCAGTAGTGAGGATGTTAATTATACAGTCTCGTTCACCTTACTTGCATATGACCATAGAGTCTAGACAACCATGCACTAGAAGGGAGTGTTGCATCATGTATAGCTGTGGACTGAAGTGAAGCGTCAGCTGTTAGTGAGCAGTCTGTTTGCACGCTGTGTACAGTATGTCAGTATAGTATTCATAGGGGAGCCCTGTGAATAGATACATAGAGTGGCAGCGCACCTGCCTTTGCTGCTTCAGCCAACTGTCATGGAGTCCAGCAATCAACAGAAAAAGACGTCACTTAAGTGGTCTATTGTACACACCTGCACTGAATGAACTTTGGTTGTTTCACAAAGTCAGTTTCATTTAACAGTACAATTAGCGAAGTGACAATATTTCATTATCTTTTTCATTGCCTATTTGGAAACTAGTCTCATCGCAACTAAAGATTTGGAAGAAATTAAAGGAAAGACATTGTGTTTCATATTTCCTTGTGGTTGTTAGTGACGTCCCCTCCCCTGTGTTTTATAGAAAGTAGATGTGACCAGCAAGGCTGTGGTGGAAGTCATATCTAAAACCTCAGAGTACCTGCAGCCTAACCCAGGTAAAGCAATGGACCAGAAAGGGATTCTTAGTGTCTTAATTAGATCTTCAATTAAAATGTATAGAAATGGTGTAATTGGTGGTAGAAAATGGATTTTGTACTATATCACAGATATAAGGTAGCTTGAACACAAGTCCTATAACTGCCACCTCTCCATCCCTCCCTCTCACTGTCTCCCTTTCTCCATCCCTCTCAGCGTCGCGGGCGAAGCTGTCTATGTTGAACACTGTGTCTAAGATCAGAGGCCAGGTGAAGAACCCGGGCTATCCCCAAGCTGAGGGCCTGCTGGGAGAGTGTATGGTCAAGTACGGCCGGGACCTAGGGGAGGAAACCAACTTTGGTACGTTGTGTCTGTCTGCTTGCCTGCCTGTTTGTCTGTGAGTGTATGCCTGCCAGTGCATAGATGGTATTTGTTTTGTGGAGTGGTGAATTTAATCACTTTTGACTCAGCGTCTGCTTTTGCTCTGTGTCAGGTGGGGCTCTAGTAGATGCGGGGGAGACCATGAAGAGGCTGGCGGAGGTGAAGGACTCTTTAGACATCGACGTCAAACAGAACTTCATTGATCCATTACAAAACCTGTCTGACAAGGACCTCCGAGAGATACAGGTACGGTATCACGTTACACGCTTATCTGCTGCTAAAACTCAACTTCTTTGTCATCTCTCTAGTTTTAACTGAATGTGAGTTTACATCCCTCTCCCCATCTACCCATCTCTTCTCCTCCTCTTCCTCCTCCTCCCATCCCCCAGCACCATCTGAAGAAGCTGGAGGGAAGGCGTCTGGACTACGACTATAAGAAGAAGCGCCAAGGGAAAATACCAGATGAGGAACTGAGACAGGCCCTGGAGAAGTTCCACGAGTCTAAAGAGGTGGCCGAGATCAGCATGTACAACATACTGGAGACTGACGTAAGTAGTACCTGTCTGTGGGTGTGGGCCTGGGCCTGTCCCCTGATAACATTCACAATGTCAATGGGAATACCCAGCCTAGCATCAATCTGATGTTTATGATTTCATTATCGGTCTGATTGCTCAGTGACAGAGACCAGTTCCGTTGGGGGCAGGCGGTGCCATCTATGGGCTAAAGGTAATTTGTTCAATTAGATTTACTGTTTAAATCCACACTTCTCCACCATAACAAGAGTGTCACCTGCAGCATGAACCAACTTAGGTCAACATGAAATATCATCTATGTACAGCGTTAATCAGCTTTGTGGCCTATGTTAACTGTGGTTATCCCTACCCGCCCTTCTGTTGAGGGTGTCCAATCAAAAACGCATCTTTTGACCAATGAGTAAAATGATGTTAATAGATAATCCTCTAAGAAAACCAATGGTCCTAACCTCTAACCTGGCTACCCAGACTCCTTGCTCCAGCCAAACGCTACGCCATGCCCACGGATGTTAGTTGCTTCTCCTCAGTGAGTCATGATCTGAGTCCCGACACTTCACCGAATGTGAACACATTCGAGGCCGTGATTGGTCCGAAAACGATGTGTTGGGCCAGAACACAATCGCTGATGACTTTGTTTTGTACAACGCCCCTCATCACCACAAATGACTTCAATGGTGGCAGTCTTAGACTAAAGTAATCTGAGTAGACAAGTATTCAGACCCCTTTACTTTTTCCACATTTTGATAGATTACAGCCTTATTCCAAAATGGAATAAATCTTTTTTTTACCTCATCAATCTACACACAATACCTCATAATAACAAAGCAAAAACAGTTTTTTTTAAATTTGAGCTATTTAAAAAAATATAAAAAACTGAAATCACATTTACGTACTAAAAGTATTCAGACCCTTTACTCAGTACTTTGTTTGGCAGAGATTACAGCCTCGATTCTTCTTGGATATGACGCTACCCTGTATTTGGGTAGTTTCCCCCATTCTTCCGTGCAGATCCTCTCAAGTTTTGTCAGGTTGGACGGGGAGCATTGCCACACAGCTATTTTTAGGTCTCTCCAGAGATGTTTGATCGGGTTCAAGTCCGGGCTCTGGCTGGGCCACTCAAGGACATTCTGAGACTTGTCCCGAAGCCACTCCTGCATTGTCTTGTGTGCTTAGAGCTGTGTGCTTAGAGTCGTTGTCTTGTTGGAAGGTGAACCTTCGCCCCAGTCTCAGGTCCTGAGCACTCTGGAGACGGTTTTCATTAAGGATGATCCTGCCACCACCATGCTTCACCGTAGGGATGGTGCCAGGTTTCCTCCAGACGTGACGCTTGGCATTCAGGCTAAAGAGTTCAATCTTGGTTTCATCAGAACATAGAATCTTGTTTCTCATGGTCTGAGAGTCTTTAGGTGCCTTTGGTAAACTCCAAGCGGGCTGTCATGTGCCTTTTACCAAGGAGTGGCTTCCGTCTGGCCACTCTACCATAAAGGCCTGCTTGGTGGAGTGCTGCAGAGATGGTTGTCCTTCTGGAAGGTTCTCCCATCTCCACAGAGGAACTCTAGAGCTCTGTCAGAGTGACCATCGGGTTCTTGAGCACCTCCCTGACCAAGGCCCTTCTCCCCCGATTGCTCAGTTACCCGGGCAGACAGCTCTAGGAAGAGTCTTGGTGGTTCCAATCTTCTTCCTGTACCCCTTCCATGTGTTCTTGGGGACCTTCAATGCTGCAGAAATGTTTTGGTACCAATCACCAGATCTGTGCCTTGACACAATCCTGTCTCGGAGCTCTACAGACAATTCCTTCAACCTCATGTCTTGGTTTTTCCTCTGAACTTATACAGACAGGTGTGTGCCTTTCCAAATCATGTCCAATCAATATAATTTACCACAGGTGGACTCCAATCCATTTGTAGAAACATCTCAAGGGTGGTTAATGGAAGCAGGATGCATCTGAGCTCAATTTTGAGTCTCATAGCAAAGGGTCCTTGTTTTTAAAAAATATAAATGAGCAAATAATTATTACAAACCTGTTTTCGCTTTGTAATTATGGGGTATTGTGTGTAGATTGCTGAGGATTTTTATTTATTAAATCCATTTTAGAATAAGGCTGTAATGTAACAAAATGTGGAAGAAGTCAAGGGGTCTGAATACTTTCCAAATGCACTGTAAATCTGGCTTCTCTACCGGCTCTGCATGATGAATCAATGCTCAGGGTGGGGACTGACAGTCCATCTCAGTATGGAGCAGCAGTTCACAATGCATGTAGACCTATCATCTCATCATGGTCACTTTCTTTTGTGACATATAGGCCTACATTTGCTGCAGATTAGCCTATGTTGCAGTAATATAAAGACAGACTGCGTGTTTAATTTACCCATCCATCTGGCTTTAGGGAGTCACCTTGTTTTTTAGTGGTAAAGAAAATATATTTTTTCATTGCAGTTGCAGAGTTAAAAAAAAGCCTATCACTCGAATATCGTTGCTTTAAATCAGTGCATGCGCGAGGACTCTCGTGCAAACATCCCCATTAAAATAGCATCCAAAATAGATAATCCTGTTCTAGAGTGATACAGTATATAGCCCTACATATAGATGTCCTAGCCTACCTCTTTCAGGTAATACATTCAATGCAGTATCAGCCTTTATATTAGGCTAATTAATGATGGGTTATGCATAATAAGCTTCTAACTTATAGCCTCTGTCTCTTGCGCAATATGCAAGCTCCTGTGCTCACCTCTCTTTAGCTCTTGGAGTCCCATGTAGAAAAACACTAGACTAGAATAGCTTGCTGAAAATGATTTTTGTAGCATTTCTTTATTAGGTTACAACATTTGACTTTTTGATATATATTAGAGAAAGATCCCACTGAACGATTCAGAAGAGGAATAATCGTATTTGTCTTGGTAAAAATGTATTTTATAATTTAAGTAAAATTGAATCACTAAAATATGTTTCCCCCCTAGTTTATCTAATTTACAGTACTGCTCTCACTTACCATTAGACAGATTACACATTAACCACAGTGTTATACTGATACTGGGTATCCAGGGGAATGCCATTGTTATTACTCATGTGTGTATCAAGTGTGACCAAGGGCTGGGTCCTTGTGCGTGTGTCTCTGTGTACGTGACTGAGTGCATGCTTGTATCTTTGTTTGTGTGTGAGTGTGTACAGTCAGTAACCATAGCCTGCTCTCTGTGTGTGTTTCTGTGCAGATAGAGCAGGTGAGCCAGCTGTCGTCTCTGGTGGAGTCCCAGCTGCAGTACCACAGACAGGCCACACAGATCCTGGACGAGCTCTCGGACAAACTGAGGGACAGGTACACAATGCAGCAGCCTCCATCTCTATCCCTAACCTTTCTTCCCTGCTCAATCACTGCAAGTTATGTGTCCAAAGTGTCATTATACGGATACAGTAGGCCCACTCAACAACCCCTTATCCCTGTCTAGTCATAACAATCATGTGTGTCCTTTCCATATCTGTGTCAATGTGTTCTCCTGTGAATCTGAAACAACACATTCAAGGCCCTCAATCACAGAGCATACAGTACACACTGGTTGACCTTGTGTACATTTGGAGTTCTTGATATTTTGCCTAGTAGTTAAGAGCTTTGCGACAGTAATTGAAAAGGTCGCTGGTTCGAATCCCTGAGCCGACTAGGGGGGAAATCTGTCTGTGCCCTTGAGCAAGGCACTTAACCCTAATTGCTCCTTTAAGTCCCTCTGGATAAGCGCAACTGCTAAATGACAAATATTTCAAATGTTCTATTTTTAACAGAAATGAACTTTGATCTCTGGACCTGCTGGGTTAATCTAACTCTCTTTCTCTTCAGGATGAACGAGGCCCAGAACCGACCACGCCGCGAGTATACGCCCAAGCCCAAACCCATCTTTGACTTTGGAGAATGTGACAACCAATCAACCAATGGTGGCTACACGACCTCCGTTGCCACACCATCCTCCCGCAACTCAGGTAACACAGTTGGACATTTTACAGTGTACATCAGCTCATCAAAGAGAAGGCCATTTCTTTCAATCTTATTCTACTACTGCAGCCAGTTTCGAGTTTCACTCATACTGAGTCTGCAGTGTAGTATGACTGTGTGTTTGTTGAAGGATGAGGTGTGTGTGTGTGCGTGTGTGGAGATAATGAACAGGAGGGGGATGCAGGAAGCTGTCAGCTGGTTGCCCTCGTTTCCTTTTGACCTTGTTTTTCTCTTCCTATGCAATCAGAGTTACACTTCCTCCACGCCAGATTGTCATTTCAGAAAACCAGATGTGAGTCGGAGAGTGAGAGTGTCAGAGAGATGGCAGCCAAGCTACCTGTATGAAATGGTTGATGCAATAATATCAGTGAGCCAAGTGTCAAATCAAAAAGCTCTCGACTTGGAAGTTCTGTGATTGAACTGATCCATCATCTTGTACACATGATATTTGAGAAACGGATCATTTGATTCGGTTCTTCATTGGGTTTGGTAGTTTCTCTGGTTTAAATGTTTACCAGAATTGTTTTTAGATATGAAGCCAAGAGCTTTTTGATTGACACAGTTTAATGACCTGCAGTGAATGCAGTAGTAACATTGGACTAAATCCACTCCATATTGTCAGCTGGATCATTATCACATACAGATAGCTGGTGTAACTGTAAGGCTTATTCTAGATGATACTAACTACATTCACCGTCATGCTGGTAAATAAATGGGTTGAGTAATGATAGAGATATGATACGTCTTTGGATTAGTTGTATCTCTGGAAGTCTCCTACATTTATGGGGAGGGGATGTGTTGTGTTCAACAATGAAAGTGAATCTCCCAGGCAGAGACCGTGATGGATCCCTCCCCATATCCACTGTACCATGCCCTGTGGGGTAAACTGACACAAAGAGGAAATTGTTTTGAGACAAAAAGCCTGGTGTGTGGATAGAGCCATGGCCATGACTGCCTGAGCTCTGAGAGAGGGGGAGCAGGGCAGTGTCTCACAGAGATGATGCAGAACATTGAGATTGGGACACCCATCAGTGTGTGGTCAACTACTTTTGCATGTGTGTGTTGTGAGACTGACCGACATGTGTGTTCCACCCTATGTGTCATAGACAGACTTCCTGTACCCCTCCAGTCCTAGCCACTGTAGTCCTCAACCCTTGCAGGCCCCAGCTAAAAACAAGACAGGACTATATGGAGGGGGCCAGGTCATCTCTCCATCACTCAGCGTTGTCTCTCTCACTAACACTGCCTGCACTGCCTGCAGTGTGATAATACCCCAGCCCAGCCACACACACAAATACTCAAACTGCAGTGTGAATCACAAGCTAACAAACAGGGTGCCGTGTGAACCTAAAACCACAATCAGTCTGACACTGTTCCAGCTCTGTCAGCCAGCTGAAGGAAGGAGGGAGGGAGGGGGGGACAGAGAGTGGACATGGGACTGGTCTGCCAGGGATGTACACTCTTTCAACCCTCTCTCCCCCTGTTTTCCACCCCTCTCTCCTCCTCTCTTTCTCCTCTTTCTGTCATTCAGTCTCAGAACAGCCGTCCTGTAAGGCCCTGTTTGACTTTGACCCAGAGAACGAGGGAGAGCTGGGCTTCAAGGAGGGCGACATCATCACCCTGACCAATCAGATCGACGAGAACTGGTATGAGGGCATGCTGCATGGTCAATCAGGATTCTTCCCTCTGAACTACGTTGAAATCGTCGTCCCCCTGCCACATTAAGGAGTGCTGTACAGAGTACATGAGAGAGATAATGGGAACGGGAGAGTGAGGGAGGGAATGAGGAGCCAGTTAACAGATTATAGAGTCTTTGTCCTCATCTTTACCATCATCGCCATCATCACAGATGTACTTGTACTCTTTGTCACTTTGTCATCTTGACGTTTGAAGGAAAGGAAATTGGAAGATGGTGGTTTCTCGCATTCCAGTTCTGAGAAAGAGAGATTTGAATATGACCCCCGCTGCCCCCCAAGCAAAAATAAATACGGACAGACGGACACAGACATGAAGAACCGAACTAAACCAGACTTAATGTTTTAAAGTAATGTTTTCTGTCAACCAGATATCCCAATAGAAAGGGAAGTTTCAAATGAAATGAATTTAGAATTGAAATGGTCAAAATCAATTATTTAACGTTAAATTACATACAGGTAAGCAGCAGAATACATTTACATCGGCAGTTTAGCTGGTTCTGACTCTCTAAAAACTGTACAACTTGTAAAGCCTTATTTTCATAACTACAGAAATGTTTTAAGTAATTTGACACATCCAAAGTTTATGTAGGTCCCACATTTCAGTATGGACTCTGGTGAATACTTGCCTTATTTCCAAGGCAAGTATGTCAGACACACTGCAACTGCACAGCCTTTCCAAATGATGGAGTTTGACTGGACGACGTCTCTAGGAGCCCCCTGCCGGCCAGGCTTAGACAACCACTCCCCTCCTCAGTAAACAACTACAGTAATGCCTTGTAGCTATGATCCTTTTTACAGTCAGTAGATTTACAACGCTATGTACATCCTATATGCCTGAGCCACAGGAGAGCTTGAAGGGCCTCAGACATTGTTTAGTTTTGCAATGGTGTGTATTTGATTTGTTTTGGTTTCAGCCTTGTTTATTGTTTTTTAATGTACAGCTAAACTGTTATATTGCACCTTGGTCCTCCAATGAGATTGTTGCTGTACGTATGAGAGCCTGTAAGTTTTGTTTAGTTATAGGCCTCTACTGAGAGGGTGTTCAAACCCAGATTGCCAGAAACTGAAGCCCCTGAGGAGAACACTAGATCCAAAGTCAAACACTAACATTTTTAAGAAACCGCTTTCCCCAGGGATGGGCTACTGCACATTTAGTGACGTTAGCAACATACGAAGCCTGTGTGTTTTACTTTTCTTCTCTGTCTAATCATCTGTTCAATAGAGGAAACACATGCCACAGAGAATAGAGTACATGGTGTGTTAACCATGATATGGCGTTTGGTTTTAGCTGTCATAGTACCCGTCTGTCTGTCCCAGTGCCTCCATAAGCGACAACGCTGCTGGCGGCGTTGTGTGTGTGACTGAACATCTTTCGGATCAGTAAATCCCATTCATTCACGTCAGTCACTTTCTTCCTGTATTTTGTATTATTTACTACTCCGTTGGTTATCATACTCCTCGCTGGGTCTCTTAGGATGGGTTGGGTTCTAGTCTGGAGTTGGTATGTGTGCTGCTGGACAGGACTGCATAGGGCCTCAAATACAGTAAATACTGAATGAGGGAAAGACAGGTTAGTGATGCCGAACAGGACAAAAAGGGAAAAGGAATAATATATAGCAGAAGTCTTGTTTTATTTGTGATGCTTGTTCTGTTAGGAAAAGCCCCTACTACCAAGATGCATACTATCAGCGCTAAGAGACCCCCCACGATTGATGGTTGTGGAGGTGATGTGATTGAGTCACACTTGCTGCAGTGCACTCTTTCATTCAGAAATTCCTCTCCCCTCAGTGTTGAGGTCCAGGCTACTTTCAATGGTCATGAGTTTAAGCTACTCTTCTCTGCTCCAGGCTACTCCCTCCATCCACCTCCCTGCTCTGTCACACCTCACTCTGGTGTTTGATCTCTTCCATATGTTTACAGGCCTGCTCGTAATTCATTTCAATGGGAGAGTGGAGTGATGGACTGGTTAAGAGCAACTTGGTGCTGACTGGATCACACACCAACACAAGTCCAGAACAAACAGAGAATCCATAGTTAGGGGTGCTTCAGTGCCGTTGGGAAAGGAAGGAATAATACTACCAACCAAAATAACCAAGCTACTTACAATGGTCATACATTTCTATACCAAGGGTTCTGTTGCCATTTCCAGTCTTGGCACTTTGCGGTGTACATACATTTGTGCATGTCTTTGTGTCACACTACACTTTTTAAAAAGGGTTATTTCTGTCTAATCAGTTGGAGTACCAGAATTCTCTTTAAAACCTAAAGGTCTTTCTTGCACTCAATAGTATTATTTTTTATATACGAAACCTTAATACTTATTAATCTTTGCATGCAGGTCTATCCAATACATTGTAAAATGTATTTTAGTTGAAGCATTCTTTTACTTTTGGTATGTCATTTTAGTATGGTATGTCAAATTTAACTGCAATATCTTGTCATGTATTATCAAAATATTTGTACTTGCTTTGTCTTGTTTCCCCCTTCTACCATCGTTGGATAAATAAATGGAGAAAAAAAAGCATTCTGCACTGAGTGTATGGAATGTTTTGGTTATAAAATGCTCAATTTATACTGCCTGGATGCCAAAATGTTAATGTATGTAAAGAGGGTGGACTTTACACTAATGATTATTTCATTTTTTTACCCCCTTTTTTTCTCCCCAATTTCGTGGTATCCAATTGTTAGTAATTACTATCTTGTCTCATCGCTACAACTCCCGTAAGGGCTCGGGAGAGACTTTGGTCGAAAGCCATGCGTGCCCCGAAACACAACCCAACCATGCTGCTTCCTAACACAGCGCGCATCCAACCCGGAAGCCAGCCGCACCACTGTGTCAGAGGAAACACTGTGCACCTGGCGACCTTGGTAAGCATGCACTGCGCCCGGCCCACCACAGGAGTGGCTGGTGCGCGATAAGGTAAAGATATCCCTACCGGCCAAACCCTCCCTAACCCGGACGACGCTAGGCCAATAATGCGTCGCCCCACGGACCTCCCGGTCGCGGCCGGCGGCGACAGAGCCTGGGTGCAAACCCAGGGTCTCTGGTGGCACAGCTAGCGATGCAGTGCCCTAGACCACTGCGCCAACCGGGAGGCCCACTAATGATTATTTTTTACCTTTGGTTTTGGCTTGTAGTGTTGAATAGGTTGTTGGGATGAAAGGTGGCCGTGTAGCTCTTTCCAAAGCACCAACACAGACAAACACAGAAGTAGTTCCAGTGTGTGTTTTTAATGTATTAGGTATTCAGCGGGTTCAAAGGATTGTTCACATATTAGTACTAACATGTCACAGACCACAGTTTAGATAAATACACCACAGGTAATAGAGAAGAGGAAGATCCTTATTTCCATGTCAACTTCTGTAACAGTCTGACGTCAAGCACTGGCAGCAGACGCTAGGGGACACATTCACAGCACGCACATGTCATACTGTACAAACATTGTCAGTGATACAGACCTCACAGTCAGAAAAGGCCATTGAGAACAGTACACTCGCCCTCCAGACTCAGGAGTCACCATCTCCTCCGTCAGGACAGTGCACATCCAACTTACAGTATGCCTGAGGTCAGGGCAGCAGTTCAAGTGCCACAGACAAAGGGCAGAAATGACAACCTATTCTCTGTGTAGAGCCTATTCCCTATATAGAGACCTACAAATGTAGTGAACTATATGAGGAATGGGTTATTTGAGATTTTCATTTGAAGCCAGTGCATACACAACCGTGTTTCTCCTCCAGCTTAGTGTGTGTTGATGAGTTGGTTGTAGACATGCTCCAGGATCTGAGAATAGGCCTGGTCTTTGGGTGCATGGCCGCTCAGAGAGCCCTGAGGGAGAGAAACCAAACCGGTGAGGAGGAAATCTCTGTAGGACATATCCCAACTGGAGATAACATGTTTGACCTGAACTTCACACAACTGTAGATGTCAAAGAGAGATGTGTGATATTTTGGATAACGCGCTCGGATCACAAGTTAACATCTAGCCTTAAATGAAAGGCCAAAAAGCATATAAGGATTTTGATTAATTTAATATCTATGCCAAAAAGTTAGTTGGTATGCAGTTTCCTGTTGTTAATGAGTTCTTATATGAGCAGACCTTGATTTTGTCCATCATGGTGGTATCAGGACACCAGAACTGATGGAACTGCACCAGGTCAGGGGCTGCCCTGTAGAAGTCCACCAGCAGCATCTGTGGAACAATAATTGAACATAGAACAGTGACATGACAAATTGGCCAATGTCCTACCACTGAATGTATTTGCATAGATATGGTTACTATGATTATAACTATACTGAACATAAATATAAACGCAACATGTAACGTGTTGGTCCCATGTTTCATGAGCTGAAATAAAAGATTCCAGAAATGTTCCATACGCACAAAAAGCGTATTTTTCTCAAATGTTATGCACAAGTTTGTTTACATCCCTGTTAGTGAGCATTTCTCCTTTGCCAAGATAATATCAAGAAGCTGATTAAACAGCATGATCATTACACAGGTGTACCTTGTGCTGGGGATAATAAAAGCCCACTCTAAAATGTGTAGTTTTGTCATACAACACAATGCCACAAATGTCTCAAGTTTTGAGGGAGCGTGCAATTGGCATGATGACTGCAGGAATGTTGACAGAGAATTTAATGTTAATTTCTCTACCATAAGCCGCCTCCAACATTGTTTTATAGAATTTGGCAGTACGTCCAACCGGCCTCACATCCACAGACCAAGTGTGACCACGTGTAACCATGCCAGCCAAGGACCTCCACATCTGGCTTCTTCACCTGCGGGATCGCCTAAGAACAGTCATCCGGACAGCTGATGAAACTGAGTATTTATTTCTGTAATAAAACCCTTTTGTGGGGAAAAACTAATTTTGATTGGCTGGGCCTGGCTCCCCAGTAGATAGGCCTATGTTCTCCCATTCCCACCCATGGCTGCGTCCCTGAACCAGTCATGTGAAATCCATAGATTAGGGCCTAATTCATTTATTTCAATTGACTGATTTCCTTAGATCAACTGTAACTCAGAAACCGTTGAAATTATTGCATGTTGCGTTTATATTTTTCTTCAGTATAAGTTTGCGAACAGTACCATCTCATTCAGGACATCACTAGTTAGGAAGTTATCTTGTACATAGGTCACCTCCACAGCCACTGGAATGCCATAGTCATTGGGCCTTTGCTGTGGATGGAAGAATGGTGATAAGTGTTATAGATATTTACCTTGTCTTAGAGGAATATGTTCTTATTCATTAAGGCATGTATTACCACTGCACTCACCTCCGGGGGTGGCACTACCCAGAACGGTGTTATAGTGGACGCCACACCCTGGTTCCCATGGTAATAGGGGCCTAAAAATCAGGGACACATTTGAATGTTCGTTCAATGTCTGGTTATTTATTTTCATTTTCTATATGAAAACGTTTTTTCCCCATTGGTGCCAGCTGATTGCCCAGTACAGACCACAGATAATGCCCAGGCAGGGCTGGAAGCCATTGCTGCTCCCCTGGAGCCTCAGCTGGTGGTCCATCTGGGAGTCGATGTCCTGCAGGGATGGCAGGGCGGGGCCCCGAGGGTGACTGTGGTACCAGCCCACCAATGACAGCCCTCGCATGAACAGATTCTGGCAGATCTGTAAGGTAATTAGAAGAAGAGACCATTTGTATTTCACCCAAACATGTATGATTGTATCATATTATGGAATTGACTTATGTTGATCCACATCCTGGTTTTAGCAGTGTTAGTAGGGCTTACCTCTTCTTCAACAGCAGAGGCCGAATCTCTGTCTGCCAATCGTGTACGACAGGGAAACGCTCTTAAAACTGTCAGAACTGCAAGCAAAGGGCACAACAGACAGGTCATGAATATCATACATGTTGAAGATCGTTACTGTAATGTCAGAGGGGAAGTACAATGTCCTGTTTGCTCACGGTCTCTGCTTTTATAGGAAATACTCACGTTGTGTGTTAGTGTCCCATCGTCCTCCGAGGTAGCCCACCACCTCACTGGTGGTCAGGTGACAGTGGAAATCCTGAGGGCACACAATCACACTTTTGTCAATTTCCACCAATAAGACAGATTCAAACTGTAGCCTATACCCCGGTTTCAAATTTCCTCTCTTACTACCACGGTGTAACTCATGCTTACCATGAGAAGCAGCACATTGCTGGATACAGCAACATTGAAAGGCTGGAACCTGTTAATGGCTGAGAAAGCTGATAACTCCACCAACGTGTGTGGATCCCTGTCGATATACAGTATGTGTTTGATTAGTGTTGAAGCTTACTTATATGCATTACAGTGACATAGGCTGGGACGAGCACAATTATACCTTGCAGCATCCCTGGTACCCAGAGTGCAGTATCTGACTGGGATTCGCTCTCTGTCTCCTCTCCTGGGCACAAGGCTGATATCTGCAAGAGAAAGCACATTAGATGCATCTATCCCTTTCCCATATCACACTCTACCATACATTACATAATGCCATTTCTAGAGATTCTTGGTGGATTTAATCTCACCATGCAGCTCAGGTTTGTTCTTCCTGTTCTTGTCATCTGTCGGCAATGCCGTCTTCCCCTCTTCCTCCTCCTCATCTCCCATCTCGTCATCTTCTCCCTCGCTCACCAGGCTCTGACACCACAGGAAGAGGGAGGGTGTGAGATGCTAGTATTCATACTAACAGTCTTCTACAGCAGTTCTCTCCCTCTTTCGTCGTCCCCTTTTAGCTTTTAGTTTCCGTATCAACAAACCTCCATCGCTTCCTTTTACTTACTACCCCTCTTTTCCACCCTGCTCTTTTCCTCCTCACCACCATCTCTCCCTCCTTCTCACCATGTCTGCACTGGGCTGGTACTTGTGCAGCCAGCTGGTCTTGTACTGCACTAGTTTCTGGCCCCGGTAGCGCACCGAGGCCCATCCACAGCCTGACTTCTTGGCAGGGTTGACCAGGCGCTTGCAGTGTGTGGCCCAGGCACTGGGAGAATTGAAGATCTGCCCCGTCTCCACCCAGCGGATCTTCCCATCATTCAACAGGTCGCCTACAAACTTCTTACCCTGGGGAGAGAACAGGTAGAGAAGGATGCAATTTGGTGTATTACATATGGAGCATTAGTAATACCCATTATAACTAGATTGTGCGTGAACATGTATTTTCAGGTAGTGTACATTAATCTGTTATTATCAGAAAGTGTATAAATATCTACTGTTATCTTATTACCAGGTAATGTATAGACATCTACTATCAACTACTGTATTTTTACCAGGTAGTGTATGGACAGCACTCCGTCCCCAGGCTCAACCAGGCCGTCCTTCAGCAGCACTCTCAAGGTGATGCCTCGCCTAGTCAGCAGGGAGCCACGCCCTGAAGGGGTCCTTAGATCAGACTCCTCTCCTCCACTCAGCTCCTCCTCCTCTTCCTCTCCTCCCTCCTCCACCACCTGTGGAGACAAGGGTGGCTCAGAGCCTGAAAACACACACATTAAATGTTATGTATGATGCATTTGTAGGCCATGTATACAATAGAAAGGTGAGCTCAGAGAGAGGAACCACTCTTATTACAATGTAACAAAAACATGTCCAAATGAAAACATGATAAGGTGCCATGATCTTGGGGCGGCAGGGTAGCCTAGTGGTTAGAGCGTTGGACTAGGTTGCAAGTTCAAGCTGACAAGGTACAAATATGTCGTTCTGCCCCTGAACAGGCAGTTAACCCACTGTTCCTGGGCCGTCATTGAAAATAAGAATTTGTTCTTAACTGACTTGCCTAGTTAAATAAAGGTTAAAAAAAGAAAACGTTTTTTAAAATTTAGAACCAAAGATTGTAATTAATCCAAAATAAGATATTATATCCTTGAGTCCAACAAAGGATTCCCTCTAAACTTGCTCAGAACAGGGCAGCATGGCTGACCCTTAAATGTACAGAGAGCTAACATTAATAATATGCACGCAAATCTCTCCTGGCTCAAAGTGGAGGAGAAATTGACTTCATCACTTGCTCTTGTAAGAAGTGTTGACATGCTGAATGCACCGAGGTGTCTGTTTAAACGACTAGCACACAGCTCAGATACCCATGCATACTCCACAAGACATGCCACCAGAGGTCTCTTCACAGTCCACAAGTCCAGAATAGACAGACTATGGTAGGTGCACAGTACTATATAGAGCCATGGCTACATGGAACTCTATTCCACATCAAGTAACTGATGCAGATTTTAAAAAATACACCTTATGGAACACACACACAGGCACACATACACATAAGACACGCACTCTATACTCAAGTACAAATGGATTTTGTATTGTAGATATGTGGTAGTAGAGTAGTGGCCTGAGGGAACACACTTAATGTGTTGTGAAAAGTGTTATGAAATGTAATGTAATATTTTAAATTGTATATAACTGCCTTAATGTTGCTGGACCCCAGGAAAAGTAGCTTCTGCCTTGGCAGCAGCTAATGGGGATCCTTAATAAATACAAATACAGGGGTTATGACATCTGAGGTCAAGAAGTCACCCACTGACCCACATAAATTGGTGTCACAGTTTAAATGTAGTAATAATCTGTAGGACGTGTTACATTTAGAGATGTTTGACATAGCTAATTAGTTGCCACTTGTGATAATTGTGATAGACCCTAATTAACGCTGGGGCCTTTGTGAGACACCGTCCTTTTGTATGGTTAGTAAGAAACCAAAAACGCAGAAGAAATTCCATAGGGACAAAAGAATAGCCTTCTGATATGATCTCATTTTCTATTTTATTAATTACCACTATTAAAATTTGATTAAATATGTATGCGCTTTGTTTTTGTTTTCTGGCCATTGGTTATTCTGCATTTCTCCGCAACACGAGGCCTGCTGCTCGAGATTAATTTCACCGAGTATTATAATTAAAATCACTATTTTATCATTCTCACCCATTTCTCTGAAAGCGTCGGAGAGCGGCTTTATTTCCAACTCCGCCAAGAGGTTCTCTTTTCGGACCACTTTAGAGCAATTCACAGAATAGGTTCAATAAACACAATTCGCCACACTGGCTGGCGAGCTATTATTCAAAAACATAAAATGAAGGCGTCTGTATCTGCAGTGTAGTTTCCTTGTTGTGTTGCTTTAATGTCAATTCCCCTCCCCTTTCTTTCTCTCACTCCCGTCCTTGTCACTCTCCCCGTAAACAAAAGCGATGTTTCTTTGATCCTATGTCTCATCGGCTACTATTCGGCTACTACTATCCAATGTCCACTCGGTATCGGACATAGTTTGATATAGTCAAAAGATATATTTATCTATAAATTAGTAATTACATGGTAGAATTAGATCATCAGTTTATAAATTCCTGCTTCCGGAAAGATAGTGTCGCTCGGTGCTTTGAGACAGCCGCTATGTACGTGGCCAGTCAGTCCATTTGGTGATTCTAGCAAAGAGAAAATAATAAAAACATTTAATTGCTGGCATTTATAAACACGTACCACAAGTAGCCAAAGACACATTTACAATCAAACATGTGTAAAATAAGTTAACCTTGTCCAAACCGCATCATCCCTAGCCCTTAATTCCCCTATATTTAGACACTAGATAATCTCCTCCTTTTTACAGTCAGTCCCACGATCCCCCTCGTCTCTTTCCTCCTTTGCGAGGTTCCTCTATCTCAAAGGAGCAAATTAACTAAACAAATCCTGTGGGGGGCAGCAAACCTCCACTTACAAGTAAACATTCACTGTGACAAATCTCGCCAGCTTGTAGCCTAGTTCTAAAGCCTGGAAATGAGTTACCTCTGGTTCGTTCAGCCATCCCTATGGGGAAAGAATAGGGAATTTGGGATAAACGCCGAAAATAAGTTCTGAGGTTAACACAGGCGTAGGATATCTTGTACGCGTTGAGCTTAGTAGACTAAATAAGTAGCCTAATTAAAACTTAAACTATAGTGAGAAACATTTTTTAATTTTTTATTTACGGTAGTTCCTGCACTCACCGAAACTTTTTTGTAAAAACGTGTATGTGCGCTTCCTCGCCTGGAAAAATAGGTATGGCCCAATGTGAAATAGACCAATGAGCGTTTAGCCAGCAGTGGGCGTGTTTTGGCGACAGACACATGCCTCAAGTGGCACCTGTAGTACTCTACGGACAATTCTTCAGAGAGGGCAATTTTTTCCAGTCAAGAGAGCAACGCCAGATGCTACTTAAAGCATATAACAAAAGCTTCTCCAAATTATAGCTGGACGACCAACCAAACCTCGTGGCTTTTCTCTGACAGGGACTGTAGATATCTTATGTTATACATTTTTCTTGTTCACTTCTTCAAGCCATAAATTCACCCAGGTGTTGATAAACCACTTAACCTGGAGAGCGGGGAATCACGATTGCCGTGCGTAAACTCTTCGTCGCGCTCGGCACTGATGGCGGGGACCAAGCGAGCTGGGCGACAGCGCGAACAGCTTCCACACTGCTACTACGAAGGATTCCTGGAAAAAAGGTCATTCGAAGACAAGGTATAAAGATGTTGCTACATTGTGTAGTAGTAATTCAATACACTAGGGTCAGACAGACTTCCTGTGTCGATTAAGATACCACGAAATAATCAAATATACTTACTGTAGCATGTTTGCACAGATCCATATGGCTGTGTGCTTACAAACTAAACGTCCGAACACTTCCTACCCAGTTCCGCTTACACACAGGTATGCTAGCTAGCTAATTAGCACAGGTGGTCACTTGTGTGTTGTCCGTTAACATGGATATATGGTCCTGTGGGAACACTAACCCTATACGCGTGTTGTAATTTAACATTTAGGCGTGGGTATAACCTTTGGAACGTTTCAACAGGAATCTGTTCCAAAAACGGCATCAAGCCACCTAGAAAAGTAGCTACCGAAAAGGCGTCAACTCACCACGTAGCTTTTTCTTAAATGTTTGTCCGTAGGGAACGAGGACAAGATGTTTCGGAATAAACGTGGTGAGTCAAAAACATAATGAAATAACCCACTCCCTACCGACAATGGACCTGATCGGACAGCTCAGAGCTTCTGCTCTTTTCAGTCCATAAAAACAAAGGGATTGGTGGAAGGAGGGTGTTGTCAAGCAAGGCATCCCGAGGCTAAATGCCCTAAGGTTTACCGGTATCATATTCTGCCGCAATATAACTTTTTGTATGCATTGCTTGTTATTGTAATGGAGCAGGTCTCGAAGACTCGACCTTCTAGCCCGAAGTCCAGCTGAGTCGATATCCACGCGTATAAACCCAGGGTCGTTATATTATATACGAAGTTTTTGGAACGTTCCAGAAAGGAAACCCACCCTCGTGTTAACGTTCAAAACAAGCGTCCATGCTCTTAAAAAAACAAGACTGTATAATGGCCAAAGCTATCGATCATGTGACTGCATTCATTCCTATGAGAAGAGTTAATATAGCATTTTGAAGTCTGTTAAAATGGCATGTCATTGGCTGCGTTTACACAGGCAGACCAATTCTGATATTGTTTACACTAATTGGTCTGTTGTCCATTCAAATCAGGTATTTTTCTGAGCTGGTCTGTTGCTTCACAGTCCCCTGCTGTTCCATAAAGGTGTATTTTATCTGGGGGGGGTGTTAAGTAACATTTCACAGCTTGCATGAGTTACTTGATGTGGAATAGAGTTCCATGTAGTCATGGCTGTATGTAGTACGGTGTACCTCCCATAGTCTGTTCTGGACTGTGAAGAGACCTCTGGTGGCATGTCTTGTACATGGGTGTTTGTTGTGTGCCAGTAGTTCAAACGGACAGCTCGGTGCATTCAACATGTCAATCAATACCTCTCACACAAAAATAAGTAGTGATGAAATCAATCTCTCCTCCACTTTGAGCCAAGAGAGATTGGCATGTCTTGTATTAATGTTATCTCTCTGTGCACATCTAAGAGCCAGCTATACTGCCCTGTTCTGAGCCAATTTCAATTTTCCTAAGTCCCTCTGTGGCACATGACCACACAACTGAACAGTAGTCCGGGTGCGACCACTAGGGCCTGCCTTGTTGATAGTGCTGTTAAGGCAGAGCAGCACATTATTATGGACTGACTTCTCCCCATCTCTTAGCTACTTTTATGTCAATATGTTTTGACCATGACAGTTTACAATCCAGTACTGCAAGAAGTTTAGTCACAACTTGCTCAATTTCCACATTATTCATTACAATATTTAATTGAGGTTTAGTGAATGATTTGTCCCAAATACAATGCTTTTAGTTTAAATATTCTGGGCTAACTTCCTTGCCACCCATTCTGAAAGTAACTGCAGCTTTTTAAGTGTTGCAGTCATTTTGGTCGCTGTAGTAGTTTACGTGTATAGTGTTGAGTCTAGAGGTCGACAGATTTTTATGATTTTTCAACGCCAATACCGATTTATTGGAGGACCAAAAAAAGCTGCTAATGATTCATCGGCCTATTTTATTATTTATTTGTAATAATGACAATTACAACAATACTGAATGAACACTCATTTTAACCTAATATAATACATCAATAAAATCAATTTAGCCTCAAAGAAATGAAACATGTTCAATTTGGTTTAAATAATGCAATAACAAAGTGTTAGAGAAAGTAAAAGTGCAATATGTGCCATGTAAAAAAGCTAACGTTTAAGTTCCTTGCTCAGAACATGAGAACATATGAAAGCTGGTGGTTCCTTTTAACATGAGTCTTCAATATTCTCAGGTAAGAAGTTTTAGGTATTGTAGGACTATTTCTCTCTAAACCACTTGTAATTCATATATATACCTTTGACTATTTGATGTTCTTATAGGCACTTTAGTATTGCCAGTGTAACAGTATAGCTTCTGCCCCTCTACTCGTCCCTACCTGGGCTCGAACTAGGAACACATCGACAACTGCCACCCTCAAAGCATCGTTACCCATCGCTCCACAAAAGCCGCTGCCCTTGCGGAGCAAGGGGAACAACTACTTCAAGGTCTCAGAGCGAGTTACGTCACGATTGAAATGCTAGTAGGTCGCACCACGCGAACTAGCTAGCCATTTCACATCGGTTACACCATCCTAATCTTTGGAGTTGATAGGCTTGAAGTTATAAACAGCTCAATGCTTGAAGCACAGGGAAGAGCTGCTGGCAAACGCACATAAGTGCTGTTTGAATGAATGCTTCCGAGCCTGCTGCTGCCTACCACCGCTCAGACTGCTCTATCAAATATCAAATCATAGACTTAATTATAACATAATAACACACAAAAATATTAATATGGTCAAATTCGGAAACTATCATTTAGAAAACAAAATGTTTATTCTTTCAGTGAAATACGGAACCGTTCCGTATTTTATCTAACGGGCGGCATCCATAAGTCTAAATATTCCTGTTACATTGCACAACCTTCAATGTTATGTCATAATTATGTAAAATTCTGGCAAAATAGTTTGCAACGAGCCAGGCGGCCCAAACTGTTACATATACCCTGACTCTGCGTGCAGTTAACGCAATAGAAATTACACAATTTCCCTACTTCAATATTGCCTGCTAACCTGGATTTCTTTTAACTAAATATGCAGGTTTTTAAAAAAATATATGCCTCTGTGTATTGATTTTAAGAAAGGCATTGATGTATATGGTTAGGTACATTCGTGCAACGATTGTGCTTTTTTCGCAAATGCGCTTTTATTAATTAAGTCATCCCCCATTTGGCGAAGTTGGTCTTCACACAGTTCGCAACGAGCCAGGCGGCCCAAACTGCTGCATATAGATAGCCTGACTCTGTTGCACAGAACGCAAGAGAAGTGACACAATTTCTCTAGTTAAAAGAAGTTCACGTTAGCAGGCAATATTAACTAAATATGCAGGTTTAAAAGTATATTCTTGTGTATTGATTTTAAGAAAGGCGTTGATGTTTATGGTTAGGTACACTGGCGCAACAACAGTGATTTTTTTTTTTCCCCTGCGAATGCGCTTGTTAAATGGCCGTTTGGTGAAGTAGGCTATGATTCAATGATAAATGAACAGGCACCGCATCGATTATATGCAACGCAGGACAAGCTAGATAACTACACATGGTTGATGATATTACTAGTTTAACTAGTGATTATGTTAAGGTTGATTGTTTTTATAAGATATGTTTAATGCTACCTAGCACCTTACCTTGGTTCCTTGCTGCACTCGCATAACAGGTAGTCAGCCTGCCACGCAGTCTCCTTGTGGAGTGCAATGTAATCGGCCATGATCGTGTGTCCAAAAAATGCAGATTACCGATTGTTATCGACACTTGAAATCGGAACGAATTAATCGGCCATTCCGATTAATCAGTCGACCTCTAGTTGAGTCATCCACATACATAGACACACTGGCTTTACTCAAAGCCAGTGGCATGTTGTTAGTAAAGATTGAAAGAAGTAAGGTGCCTCGGCAGCTGCCCTGGGGAATTCCTGATTCTACCTGGATTATGTTTGAGGCTTCCATTAAAGAACACCCTCTGTGTTCTGTTACAGTTACCTGTCTATCCACAATATAGCAAGGGGTGTAAAGCCATAACACACATTTTTCCAGCAGTAGACTATGATCGATAATGTCAAAAGCCGCACTGAAGTAAAACAGCCCCCACAATCTTTTTAGCATCAATTTCTCTCAGCCAACATCAGTAATTTATGTAACTGCTGTGCTTGTTGAATGTCGTTCCCTATAAGCGCGCTGAAAGTTTGTCAGTTAGTTTACTGTAAAATAGTGTTGAATTTGGTCAAACACACATACCCGAATGGATGAGGAGGGCTAGGAGTGTATTGCCCGCTAGGGCTGGGCGGTATGGCATATTTTACAATCTAGCGGTATTGATGCACGGACTGGTTTGGGTTTTTACTTCACCTTCTATAACAGTATTTTAATGTTTGGTTTGTTAAATGTGATACGTCTGCGTAATGTCCATTTCTATAGTTTACTCCACTACTTGAGTCATCTCTCTCTCTCTCTCTCTCTCTCTCTCTCTCTCTCTCTCTGTCCCTATGCCACTTTCCACACAGACCTAGTCCCACCCCCTCACTCAAGGAACGCATTTGTTGTTGCTTGACCACAAGACCCTTTCGTGTATGACACCGATGTTGTTTCCACTTTGATCTAATAGAAATCCACAAGCGTTTTATAATTTCAATATTAGTTTGTGTTGCTTACATCTGCAAACGGAAATTACATCTTTAATTTCCGTCACTAAGATGGCATAGCAGTCAGACGTCCTTTGTCCACGTCTTGTCGTGTCCCATATATATATATATATATATATATATATATATATATATATATATATATATATATATATATATAATTACACACACACACAGAGGTGCAAAAAAGTATTTAGTCAGCCACCAATTGTGCAAGTTCTCCCATTTAAAAAGAGAAATTACAGAGGCCTGTAATTTTCATCATAGGTACACTTCAACTATGACAGACAAAATGAGAAAAAAATCCAGAAAATCTAATTGGAGGATTTTTAATGAATTTATTTGCAAATTATGGTGGAAAAATAAGTATTTGGTCAATAACAAAAGTTATCTCAATACTTTGTTAAATACCATTTGTTGGCGATGACAGAGGTCAAACATTTTCTGTAAGTCTTCAAGATTTTCACACACTGTTGCTGGTATTTTGGCCCATTCCTCCATGCAGATCTCCTCTAGAGCAGTGATGTTTTGGGGCTGTTGCTAGGCAACGTGGACTTTCAACTCCCTCCAAAGATTTTCTATGGGGTTGAGATCTGGAGACTGGCTAGGCCACTCCAGGACCTTGAAATGCTTCTTACAAAGCCACTCCTTCGATGCCTGGGCGGTGTGTTTGGGATCATTGTCATGCTGAAAGACCCAGCCACGTTTCATCTTCAATGCCCTTGCTGATGGAAGGAGGTTTTCACTCAATCTCATGATACATGGCCCCATTCATTCTTTCCTTTACACGGATCAGTTGTCCTGGTCCCTTTGCAGAAAAACAGCCCCAAAGCATGATGTTTCCACCCCCATGCTTCACAGTAGGTATGGTGTTCTTTGGATGCAACTCAGCATTCTTTGTCCTCCAAACACGACGAGTTGAGTTTTTACCAAAATGTTATATTTTGGTGTCAGATGAAATTCTCCCAATCTTCTTCTGGATCATCCAAATGCTCTCTAGCAAACTTCAGACGGGCCTGGACATGTACTGGCTTAAGCAGGGGGACACGTCTGGCACTGCAGGATTTTGAGTCCCTGGCGGCGTAGTGTGTTACTGATGGTAGGCTTTGTTACTTTGGTCCCAGCTCTCCGCAGGTCATTCACTAGGTCCCCCCGTGTGGTTCTGGGATTTTTGCTCACCGTTCTTGTGATCATTTTGACCCCACGGGGTGAGATCTTGCGTGGAACTCCAGATCGAGGGAGATTATCAGTGGTCTTGTATGTCTTCCATTTCCTAATAATTTCTCCCACATTTGATTTCTTCAAACCAAGCTGCTTACCTATTACAGATTCAGTCTTCCCAGCCTGGTGCAGGTCTACAATTTTGTTTCTGGTGTCCTTTGACAGCTCTTTGGTCTTGGCCATAGTGGAGTTTGGAGTGTGACTGTTTGAGGTTGTGGACAGGTGTCTTTTATACTGATAACAAGTTCAAACAGGTGCCATTAATACAGGTAACGACCTGCAACCTGCCTCACCAATTTATATGAAAAAATACATTATTTACCTCATCTGTAATCCTCCATGGAAGCTAGCCAGAAACTAGTTAGCTTCTTTACTGGCTAATCGTTAGTATTCAGCTCACCACGGTTTGTGGTCATCAGCTATCTTTTAGCTCAAATCTATCAGCAGTTTTGTATGGCACGGCTCGGACCGGAACATACCGGACCTATTTTTCTCTCCATGTCCCCGGATTTCAACCGAAAGCTCTGGATATTTATACCTGGATCTCGCAGCTAGCTAGCTGTTATCCGTGTGACTATCGGCTTACGTCGATCCCGGAGCAAACATCAATTATTCCAGAGCTAGCCAGCTGAAGAGTTCCATCAGCCACTCCTGGGCTACAATCACCTATCCGGACCCATTTTACTGCCAACGCGGAGCCCCACTGGGCCTTCACAACTGGACTACCGATGTTATCTGCCCGAGGGAGTTATCCAGCTGGCTCCTCCGTCGCGATGTTACCTGAACGCCCATCTGCGGCACGCTAATCGTTAGCTGTCTTATCAGCTGCTATCTGAATAGATCTATTGCACAATTTTTTTCCCCCCTTTTTTCTTGGGCCTCTATAACTATATTTTGTTGCGAATTGGATTAATCCCCTCTACCCCACGGAACCCCACTAATCCTACCGACGGAAACGCACGAGGTGGCTAAAAACAGACCTCCATCCTATGCTAGCTTGCTACCGATGGCCCGGCTAGCTGTCTGAATCGCCGTGACCCCAACCAACCTCACTACTGGACCCTTTTGATCACTCGACTAAGCATGCCTCTCCTTTAATGTCAATATGCTTTGTCCATTGCTGTTCTGGTTAGTATTTATTGGCTTATTTCACTGTAGAGCCTCTAGTCCTGCTCACTATACTTTATCCAACCTATTAGTTCCACCACCCACACATGCGATGACATCTCCTGGTTTCAATTATGTTTCTAATGACAATATCTCTCTCATCACTCAATACCTTTGTTTACCTCCACTGTATTCACATCCTACCATACCTTTGTCTGTACATTATACATTGAAGCTATTTTATCGCCCCCAGAAACCTCCTTTTACTCTCTGTTCCAGACCTTCCAGACGACCAATTCTCATTGCTTTTACCCGTACCCTTATCCTACTCTTTTCCTCTGGTGATGTAGAGGTGAATCCAGGTTCTGCAGTGCCTAGCTCCACTCCTATTCCCCAGGCGCTCTCTTTTGATGACTTCTGTAACCGTAATAGCCTTGGTTTCATGCATGTTAACATTAGAAGCCTCCTCCCTATGTTTGTTTTATTCACTGCTTTAGCACACTCTGCCAACCCGGATGTTCTAGCTGTGTCTGAATCTTGGCTTAGGAAGACCAGAAAAAAATCCAAAATTTTCATCCCCAACTACAACATTTTCAGACAAGTTAGAAATGCCAAAGGGGGCGGTGTTAGCCTGCAGAGTTCTGTCCTACTATCCAGGTCTGTACCCAAACAATTTGAACTTCTACTTTTAAAAATCCATCTCTCTAAAAACAAGTCTCTCGCCGTTGCCGCCTGCTATAGACCACCCTCTGCCCCCAGCTGTGCTCTGGACACCATATGTGAACTGATTGCCCCTCATCTATCTTCAGAGCTCGTGCTGCTAGGCGACCTAAACCGGAACATGCTTAACACCCCAGCCATCCTACAATCTAAGCTTGATGCCCTCAATCTCACACAAATTATCAATGAACCTACCAGGTACCTCCCCAAAGCCTTAAACACGGGCACCCTCATAGATATCATCCTAACCAACTTGCCCTCTAAATACACCTCTGCTGTCTTCAACCAAGATCTCAGCGATCACTGCCTCATTGCCTGCATCCGTAATGGGTCAGCGGTCAAACGACCTCCACTCATCACTGTCAAACGCTCCCTGAAACACTTCAGCGAGCAGGCCTTTCTAATCAACCTGGCCAGGGTATGCTGGAAGGATATTGATCTCATCCCGTCAGTAGAGGATGCCTGGTTTTTTTTTTTTTTTTAAATGCCTTCATAACCATCTTAAATAAGCATGCCCCATTCAAGAAATGTAGAACCAGGAACAGATATAGCCCTTGGTTCTCCCCAGACCTGACTGCCCTTAACCAACACAAAAACATCCTATGGCATTCTGCATTAGCATCGAACAGCCCCCGTGATATGCAGCTTTTCAGGGAAGCTAGAAACCAATATACACAGGCAGTTAGAAAAGCCAAGGCTAGCTTTTTCAAGCAGAAATTTGCTTCCTGCAACACTAACTCAAAGGTCTGGGACACTGTAAATCTCATGGGGAATAAGAACACCTCCTCCCAGCTGCGCACTGCACTGAAGATGGGAAACACTGTCACCACTGATAAATCCACTATAATTGAGAATTTCAATAAGCATTTTTTTTAGGGCTGGCCATGCTTTCCACCTGGCTACCCCTACCCCGGTCAACAGCACTGCACCCCCCACAGCAACTCACCCAAGTCTTCCCCATTTCTCCTTCTCCCAAATCCAGTCAGCTGATGTTCTGAAAGAGCTGCAAAATCTGTACCCCTACAAAACAGCCGGGCTAGACAATCTGGACCCTTTCTTTCTAAAATGATCTGCCGAAATTGTTGCCACCCCTATTACTAGCCTGTTCAACCTCTCTTTCGTGTCGTCTGAGATTCCCAAAGATTGGAAAGCAGCTGCGGTCATCCCCCTCTTCAAAGGAGGGGACACTCTTGACCCCAACTGCTACAGACCTATTATCTATCCTACCCTGCCTTACTAAGGTCTTCGAAAGCCAAGTCAACAAACAGATTACCGACCATTTTGAATCTAAATATACCCTCTGCTATGCAATCTGGTTTCAGAACTGGTCATGGGTGCACCTCAGCCACGCTCAAGGTCCTAAATGATATCTTAATCGCCAACGATAAGAAACATTACTGTGCAGCCGTATTCATTGATCTGGCCAAGGCTTTCGACTCTGTCAATCACCACATCCTCATCGGCAGACTCGACAGCCTTGGTTTCTCAAATGATTGCCTCGCCTGGTTCACCAACTACTTATCTGAAAGAGTTCAGTGTGTCAAATCGGAGGGTCTGTTGTCCGGACCTCTGGCAGTCTCTATGGGGGTGACAACGGGGTTCAATTCTTGGACCGACTCTCTTCTCTGTATACATCAATGATGTCGCTCTTGCTGCTGGTGAGTCTCTGATCCACCTCTATTCTGTATACTTCTGGCCCTTCTTTGGACACTGTGTTAACAACCCTCCAGGCAAGCTTCAATGCCATACAACTCTCCTTCCGTGGCCTCCAATTGCTCTTAAATACAAGTGAAACTAAATGCATGCTCTTCAACCGATCGCTGCCTGCACCTGCCCGCCTGTCCAACATCACTACTCTGGACGGCTCTTACTTAGAATACATGGACAACTACAAATACCTAGGTGTCTGGTTAGACTGTAAACTCTCCTTCCAGACCCACATCAAACATCTCCAGTCCAAAGTTAAATCTTGAATTGGCTTCCTATTTCGCAACAAAGCATCCTTCACTCATACTGCCAAACATACCCTTGTAAAACTGACCATCCTACCAATCCTCGACTTCGGCGATTATCATTTACAAAATAGCCTCCAATACCCTACTCAACAAATTGGATGCAGTCTATCACAGTGCAATCCGTTTTGTCACCAAAGTCCCATATACTACCCACCATTGCGACCTGTACGCTTTCGTTGGCTGGCCCTCGCTTCATACTCGTCGCCAAATCCACTGGCTCCATGCCATCTACAAGACACTGCTAGGTAAAGTCCCCCCTTATCTCAGCTCGCTGGTCACTATAGCATCACCCACCTGTAGCAAGCGCTCCAGCAGGTATATCTCTCTGGTCACCCCCAAAACCAATTATTTCTTTGGCCGCCTCTCCTTCCAGTTCTCTGCTGCCAATGACTGGAACGAACTACAAAAATCTCTGAAACTGGAAACACATCTCCCTCACTAGCTTTAAGCACCAGCTGTCAGAGCAGCTCACAGATTACTGCACCTGTACATAGCCCATCTATAATTTAGCCCAAACAACTACTTTCCCTACTGTATTTATTTTGCTCCTTTGCACCCCATTATTTGTATTTCTACTTTGCACATTCTTCCACTGCAAACCTACCATTTCAGTGTTTTACTTGCTATATTGTATTTACTTTGCCACCATGGCCTTCTTTTGCCTTTACCTCCCTTCTCACCTCATTTGCTCACATTGTATATAGGCTTGTTTCTACTGTATTATTGACTGTTTGTTTTACTCCATGCTTTGCTTTATCTTGGCCACAATTGTAATGAGAACTTGTTCTCAACTTGCCTACCTGGTTAAACAAATGTGAAATATTTTTTTGTTGTTGACTGGGGAAGGGCTGATCCAGATGAGTGATTTACATCTCACTAATGTGTGGAATGAGCCTGGGCCACTACTTGAGCAAGCTGGAAATTCCCTGTAATTCCCGGTAATATTTCCTATCGTCATGGTACACAAAAGCTTACATGTCGAGATGTTGGGCAATTCCACGGTTACGAAATTGCACTGGTACTTAGATTTTTCACTTAAAATGTATGCCAAACTAAAAACATTGATTTCAAAGTTTAACAAACCATACAACTCCATGCTATTGATGGGGGAATAAATAGTTAGATATTAAAATATTATTTTTGATGTATCGTTTTGACTCGCAATATTATTTTAGTGCTAGTTGGCTTTTCTTGCACCAAAACTTGTTCTCAACTTTTAGAAAGACAATTTTGTTTTCAGGACTTTTATTTCCATGACTGATCAACTTGTTTTCTCATGTCCCACTGCAGCAGACATATGGTGAGCAACATGTTTAGAACATCAAATTGCAGTAAAATCACTATCAAATTGCAATACATATATCATGAGAATTGCAATACATATCATATTGGCACCTAAGTATTGTGATATTGTATTGCGAGGTCCCTGGCAATTCCCAGCCCTACTCTGCACAAGGACTAATTTTAACAATTAAAACACAAATCAAACAATATCCATGTGAGCCAAATGGCTGACAATTTAATTTGTTTTATGGGACAATTAAATTTGTGTTGTCTTGTGCGATCAACATTTGTTGTCTGGATTCCCCTGAAGTCTTTGCACCAACAATTTAATCCCCTTAACATTTTTAAGCCATATTCACCAAAGTTGAGACATTGTCTAAATGTTTGAGATAGTTACCCAGGAATATTCCTGGGTAACTAACACAGAAAATGTCTGCATGCCGGCTCTGGTATGTGTGCTATGGGTGGAGCACACATTATAAATGGATTCTGGTAAATAGGGTGTTTTTTGGACTTTGTTCTCTCTGAAGGAGCCAAGGGATGTCAGAGACAGAACTGGTTAGACTACTTATTGCCACAAGGCATTAAGTTTGGAGCAGGCTGGTGTGACAGATTAGATGGACAGGTCTTTATTATAGTCTTTGCTGTATTGTCTGATTCGAGCAATGGGCTGGGCTTCAGACATGACTGGACAGTGTTGGGGTTCTAATAATGGCATCCCGTAATGATATGTGGTTGTTTCCCCAATCTGTCATTCAGCCTGTTTTGTTCTGTTTACTACCAGAGTCGTTCCATTTCAGCAAGCGATGTTACCCACCATCTCAGATTGTTATGAAATTGTTTCTGTAGTTAGAAACAGGTAAGATTGTTTCAGCAATGCCATTCTTTTGACATTTTCTGAGAAATGAAGCTAATTGATTGCATCCAAATTGGCCCTTTTTAATTAATACGATTCAGATAATATTAAATATAGTACCCAACATCTGACATGGACCAAACATCTTCCTACCAAAGAGAAATTTGTGAGGAATCCCCCAAAATGGTCAAAAGCCGCCCACGGTGTGGTCATCTTCATAATTCAAGCCAGTCCTGTCACATGTTAGGCTTGATGAGAACTAGACACGGTCAGTCAGATCAACAGGATTTACATGAATTACACTGGGAGAACAATTTTCAACGATAATATAATGTGCCACTTTGTGTAGACTGGTGACTCAAATGACACGACTCATTACACATAACTATACTGACAAACGGGAATTCATTATCTATAGTTCATCTCATGCAGTATTCTTGTAAATCTTTATGGTGTCATACAACGTGTCATAGCCATTGTCTGTCTTCCACCACCTCTCTCTGTCTTTCTAGGCATCTCGGAGACTATGGACATGCTTGTGTGGAAACATTCTTTTCTTCTACAACAACACCAATGACAATTATGTGAGTTAACTGGAAGTAATGTGTGGTCCTTCTGTAGCACAGTTGGTAGAGCATGGCGCTTGTAACGCCAGGGTAGTGGGTTCGATTCCCGGGACCACTCATACGTAGAATGTATGCACACATGACTGTAAGTCGCTTTGGATAAAAGCGTCTGCTAAATGGCATTTATTATTATATTATTATTATTATTATTATTATATATTAGTAATGGGCAAGAGAAGGGGCCTACGATGGGACAAGTGGGACATCAGATGGCGGAAAGCTCAGTGGTCGATGTATTGGGGTGGTGGCCACTCCCATTTGTCACGGCATACTCATTTGTGTGTGTTTTCAATAGTATGTGGAGAAACTAGAGCTCCGTGGCCCCATCTCCTTGACGGATGACTGCAATCGGGACAGAAACCTGGAGGCAGCCAGACTCATCCTGCGTATGGAGGATGGGGAGATCAAAATCACTGTAAGGACATGGATGACTATTTTCCTTTTTGTTTTGCATTACTATTGTTTAATTAATGGTTTAATGGGTTCTTTCCTTCACTCTACAGGCCCCAAGCCTAGAGGCTCGAGAACTATGGAAAGGTTTCATCTACTCTGTAGTTGAGGTTAGTGAAACATGATACAGCTAATTCACTATCATACCACATATGGCTCAGTAGGCTAGTTTTCCTGGTAATATCTGGTCAGCAAACTAAGAATAATTTATTTTATCTCATGGTTCAAGCCCTGCTTATCTACAGTCTTGGCAGGGATTATAAGAACACTTATCAAGTCAGTACTTATGTTTTATGCCCCCTTTTCTCCCCACTTTTGTGATATCCAATCACGATCTTGTCTCATCATTGCAACTCCCCTAACGTGCTCGGGAGAGGTGAAGGTCGAGTTATGCATCCTAAGCCACGCTTCTTAACACTCTCATTTAACGAGAAAGCCAGCTGCACCAATGTGTCGGATGAAACGGTGTTCAACTGACGACCCAAGTCAGCCTGCAGGCGCCTGGCCCGCCACAAGGAGTCGCTGGAGCGTGATGAGCCAAGTAATACCCCCCCGGCCAAACTCTCCCCTCAACCCGGACGACACTGGGCCAATTGTGCGCCGCCCTATGGGACTCCCAGTCACGGCCGGTTGTGACACAGCCCGGGTATCGAACCCCAGGCTGTAGTGACGCTCCAACACTGCGATACAGTGCCTTAAAGCGCTGCGTCACTCGGGAGGCCCCAAATCACACTTTTATGATTGCACATTTTTAATTAAACCTGATCTTTCTCTTTCCTACCCTATTTTTTAACTTTCGTCTTGGCTCGCTTCCCATCTCTCAAGCTGTCTGTCTCACTGGCATGCCAGTATAATATAATATATAATATATTATAATACAGTATAATATCATGCCATATATTTATTGGTGTTATATAATTATCTGTCTGTGGGGAATTTGATTAAACTACATTGGTAACAATGGCATAATGGCACACAGCTTAGTCAATATTGCCTCAAACATTTCCAGTGTTTCATGGCCTTTGGTCTAAATGTTGGTAAATACTCCTTGTGTCTCTCCCTCCAGCTGTCAGTGCCAAGCTCACTCAACCTGCTGCCAGGCCAGATCCACATGATGAGAGAGACTGTAGAGACCGAGAGGGAGAGACTGAAGACCCTGTCCCCTACACCTGCTGCAGCATCCAGCTCCAACCTTTACCTCAGCCTCATAGGGGACATGCCTGCGTGAGTGCCCTATATATACATTAGAAATCTAGGGGACAAAAGTGCTGGTAGCCAGAGGTTTACACTGGGCTGTTTACTGGTGTCTGGCTAGCTCTGTTTGCCCAATTTTCATCTACTGTTCAGATGTGTTATATGTGGATGTTCTATGTGCAGGTGTTTTCAGCCTGTGTCTCGTACTGAGGCAGAGATGACTTTGGAGAGACACTCTGACTGTGGGAACCTGCTAATTCGGCCTAGCAGGGATGGCGCCTCATTGGCTGTCACCACTCGACAGGACCTCAATGGGTACACTCCCCCATTCCCCTCAATTCCTGACAGTGTTGTCTACAGTTCAATCAAAGAAAATACACGTCACATGATAGTTTGATTAATAGTCCATGAAAGCAACACATGCTGAATCAAGTGAAGGAAAGCCCGTACTCATTTGTTCATGTGACATTTCTTCTAATTAATTAATGTGTCACTCATTGATACTCTTTCTTCTGGCAGGTCTGTGTTCAGACACTATCGCGTGACCAGGAAACATGACGGAGGATACACCATTGATGTAGATACTCCAGTGAGTGTTTCAAAAGGATTCCTGAATCATTATTCCTGCTTCCTCGTTGCTGAATACACCTGCTTGTCCACTGCCACACACAACACATTAAACACAATACTTTAAAGAGTTTTTATTTGTATAAACGAACATAGATTATTTTATTTTAGTTATTTTCTTTATGGCAGTTAACTATTTCACTTTTCCTCATTCTAAACTTATGCATGGGAATTCTCATTATGACCCTAGAGAGGTATTGAACCTCAGGTTAACCCAATGTGAAGGAGTGATAAGGAAGACATTGATGAAATATTCTGCATTTAGTCACAGGACAACAAACCATAAGATTGTCTTTGCCTGCCCCTGTTTTCTCCTGGAAAAACAGACAAATCAATCACTGTGATAATACATCTTACCTTTATTGGTGCTTTTTGATGTTATTACCTGCATAATGCCTTAGTTCTTCTTTAGCCAATCTCTGAGCACTTTTCTCTGATTTCTGGCACAGAGTGCGTGGTAAATGTTTCATATTGACAGTCTGGGCCATTTTGACAGTGGGCCATAAATTGCCCATATTGACAGTCTTTTCAGCTGTTTCACTGTATTTCCAGTATGAGGTGGTGTGTGCAGAATGTTAATGATGGTTCTGCCTGTAGATCTTCTGTGCCACACTGCATGATGTCATAAACTGTCTGGTGGACAAGACTAATGGAACTCTGACACCCTTCATTATGGAAGGACCGTACGAAGAGAGCATCAGTAAGATGGAGCACATAGCACTTACTACTGCTCTCTTTCATTCGCTCTTACATTCTCTTTTACATTCTTCCTCATTCTCCCTGTTTTCCCCTCTGTGTTTCTGTTCATTGTCCATCATGAGTTAAGTATAGCTCTGGCTTATCGGTCATGGTCATAACATTCATGCCCTCTGTCTCCCTAGTGTTTGTTCAGGCAAATGAGGAGAATGGAGAGAGTCTGCAGTGTGTCCCCAGTACTCCCATGCCCCCTGTGCCAGTCCCTGCTCTACCTCCCAAACCAGGTATGCATACCTACCTTACTGGGACCTCCTTGACCCTGTTAACAAACACACCCACACCTTTACAATGTCGCCAAATGCACTTGACCACTTATAGCTCTCATTCATATTAGGAATTAGAGGTAGTTCCCACTAACAAACTTTTTTTTTTTTTTACAAGTAGTCCATTTGCGTCATGTAGACGCTATCTGACGTAAGACCATGGGAAAGGATCTGATCTCTGATCTACTTGTCAACTTCTATCTCAAGCTTCAAATGATGTATGTTTTACCTTAGTAATGAACAGATTCACTGAATTATGCTAAAGAAGAGGTAAAAGGAATATTGTGTTTTAATCCCAGGTCCAAGAGGGCGTGTACCAACTCCAGAGCCTGAGTCAGATACAAGAGTGTGCCTTGACCTCAATGATACCCGTGAGTACTATCCTTTGTCCTGCTCCCCTCTGTCTTCAAACGCACTTCAAGTATTATTTCATTTCCAAGTATGATTTAATTTCTCACCCTCTGTTGCTATTGTCTGTGTGCTTTTCCAGAGAAAGAAAAGAAAGACACTACTTTGCAGCCTGCTCACTTCTCTCAGACTCCTCCCACACGCTTTCGTCTGCCAAGTGAGTCCCACTCTTAAAACTACTGGTACCGTACTAATCTAACAACTTCAGACCAAGGTTATTGTAGTAAACAAAAAATGAAATTGGAAAAAATACTTTTTTGTAAACTGCAGTGGGGGAAATAGTACCCAATTGTCATACTTGAGTAAATGTAAAGATGCATTAATAGAAAAAGTGAAAGTCACCCAGCAAAATCCTACTTGAGTAAAAGTACATCTAAAAAGGGCTTTAAATATACTTAAGTATCAAAAGTATAAATCATATCAAATTCCTTCAATTAAAGACTGCACCATTTTTATTTTTTATATACGGATAGCCAGAGGCACTTTACAAACAAAGCATGTGTTCATTGAGTCTGCCAGATCAGAGGCAGTAGGGATGACCAGGGGATGTTCTCTTGAAAAGTGTGTGAATTAGACCATTTTCCTGTCCTGCTAAGCGTTCAAAATGTAATGTGTACTTTTGGGTGTCCGTATAAATGTATGGACTGAAAAGTACATCATTTTTGGGGGGAATCAAGTAAAAAAATAGTAAAGTACAGAACCGAAGTACTTTACACCACTGGTAAACTGAAATCAAATGAAAACATTTTGTAAAACTATACCGAAACTTATCTTTGACTATAAAATAAAAACCATCAGAAATTGCTCAGTTATTTTTTATACACTGCCCAAAAAAATAAAGGGAACATTTACACAACACAATGTAACTCCAAGTCAATCACACTTCTGTGAAATCAAACTGTTAACTTAGGAAGCGACACTGATTGGCAATACATTTCACATGCTGTTGTGCAAATGGTATAGACAACAGGTGGAAATTATAGGCAATTAGCAAGACACCCCCAATAAAGGAGTGGTTCTGGAGGTGGGGACCACAGACCACTTCTCAGTTCCTATGCTTCCTGGTTGATGTTTTGTTCACTTTTGAATGCTGGCGGTGCTTTCACTCTAGTGGTAGCATGAGATGGAATCTACAACCCACACAAGTGGCTCAGGTAGTGCAGCTCATCCAGGATGACACATCAATGCAAGCTGTGGCAAGAAGGTTTGCTGTGTCTGTCAGCGTAGTGTCCAGAGCATGGAGGCACTACCAGGAGACATGCCAGTACATCAGGAGATGTGGAGGAGGCCGTAGGAGGGCAACAACCCAGCAGCAGGACCGCTACCTCCGCCTTTGTGCAAGGAGGAGCACTGCCAGAGCCCTGCAAAATGACCTCCAGCAGGCCACAAACGTGCATGTGTCTGCTCAAACGGTCAGAAACAGACTCCATGAGGGTGGTATGAGGGCCCGACGTCCACAGGTGGGGGTTGTGCTTACAGCCCAACACCGTGCAGGACGTTTGGCATTTGCCAGAGAACACCAAGATTGGCAAATTAGCCACTGGCGCCCTGTGCTCTTCACAGATGAAAGCAGGTTCACACTGAGCACGTGACAGACGTGACAGTCTGGAGACGCCGTGGAGAACGTTCTGCTGCCTGCAACATCCTCCAGCATGACCGGTTTGGCGGTGGGTCAGTCATGGTGTGGGGTGGCATTTCTTTGGGGGGCCGCACAGCCCTTCATGTGCTTGCCAGAGGTAGCCTGACTGCCATTAGGTACCGAGATGAGATCCTCAGACCCCTTGTGAGACCATATGCTGGTGCGGTTGGCCCTAGGTTCCTCCTACTGCAAGACAATGCTAGACCTCATGTGGCTGGAGTGTGTCAGCAGTTCCTACAAGAGGAAGGCATTGATGCTATGGACTGGCCCGCCCGTTCCCCAGACCTGAATCCAATTGAGCACATCTGGGACATCATGTCTCGCTCCATCCACCAACTGCACCACAGACTGTCCAGGACTTGGCGGATGCTTTAGTCCAGGTCTGGGGGGAGATCCCTCAGGAGACCATCCGCCACCTCATCAAGAGCATGCCCAGGCGTTGTAGGGAGGTCATACTGGCACGTGGAGGCCACACACACTACTGAGCCTCATTTAGACTTGTTTTAAGGACATTACATCAAAGTTGGATCAGCCTGTAGTGTGGTTTTCCATTTTGATTTTGAGTGTGACTCCAAATCCAGACCTCCATGGGTTGATAAATTTGATTTCCATTGATAATTTTTGTGATTTTGTTGTCAGCACATTCAACCATGTAAAGAAAAAAGTATTTAATAAGAATATTTCATTCATTCAGATCTAGGATGTGTTATTTTAGTGTTCCCTTTATTTTTTGGGGCAGTGTATATTTTTGAATTTTTTTTCGGCAAATCAAATTAGGTTTTCAAGCTTTTTTGTCATTTTGGTTTTTGAGCTTCTGATTCTGGCAGGTAAATGCTGCCAGTAGATGGCAATGTTTCAAATAAGCCTAGCTTGTGTATCACTCACTAGCTATCACCAGAGAGGATGAGGCGAAGCGAGAGGATTACGTCTGTCCAAAATCTTTCCCTGCAAGATAAGCAGATGTGTTTGCATGGAGATGTATGAGTGTCAAATGACTTGAGGCTTATTTAGTTAAATAGAGTAATGTTTAGGTTGTTATGTCTTTTGAGGAAAAACTACTTATTTGTAACTGTTCACATGCTTATCTGCCCTCTCATTGGCTTGAATGATCCCACCTGATCTCGTCTCCATCTTTGAGGACATGCATTTTCATTTTTAGAGCGGTTACTTGAGCTATTATATTGACAAGATGTTCATCTTTGCTATCACTATCGAACAACAGGAAAGAAATGTGAAGCATCGTCTGTAAAGAAAGCAATACACTTTTTTTCGGATCAGGGCCACTCTGGTCTGCTTATTGCCCCCACCCCACTGAGGGTGTTCCCCAGAGCTAAACATCTCGCTAGCTATTTTTTTCTCGTTGGGGCGTGGCCACTCCAGTCTGCTCACTGCCTCCACCCCAACCAGAAAAAAGTAACTTGAGATGTTTCCTAATTCCTTTCTTTTTTCTGGTTGGGGCAGTGAGTAGACTGGAGTGGCCACACCCCAACCAGAAAAATTTGCCAGTGAGATGTTTCGCAATAAGCAGAGAATGGTTGCGTCCCCCTGCTCAGATGGTGCATGCATCGACAAACTATAGGCCAAGGCTCTCCATCCTTGTTCCTGGAGAGCTACCTTGCTGTAGGTTTTCACTTCAACCCCAGTTGTAACTAACCCGATTTTTGTCTGATCAACCAGCTAATTATTAGGTTCAGCTGCGCTTGGGGCAGAAATTTATAGGGTCATTGTCCTGTCTCCAAGAACAAGGTTGGAGAGCCCTGCTATAGGCCTACAACAGATATATGGTCCTAGCTTCCCATGCATAGGCTACTTTCTGTCCCTAACACTGAAACTAAATATAGAAATGTTTTTATCAAACTGAAACTAAATAAAAACTAGTAAATCTGAAAACTAACTGAATATACTGGACTTGCTAAATGTACAGTAGCCCTTATCTAGCTAAACACTTATTCAAATAACTGTGAGAAGCAGGGTGCCTTTTTTTGGAAGTTTACTTGAATCAGTGTGAAACTGCAATAAACACAAAAGTACATGTTTTTAGTAGTACAGTAGAATAGAGCACAGAATGTCTTCCACAATAACTACGAAATAAGGAATAAGAGTACTCAATCTAGACCCGAAAATAAAATAGCTAGAATGCAACTCTATGCTTGATATTGCTCAGCTAGGTGTCCCTAGGGAGAAATAGTGTTGAAGCTAATGCAAAGTAGCTAACAGCGAACTCCATTTTCATGTTTTTGTAAAATAGTAATTATGTGAAACATTTCATGTGTTAATAAACAAATGTACTTACAGACATTGTCATACAAAGCTTATAAAGGATGTTTAAGGATTGTAACTACTGTCACATTTTACACATTGCCTCACTTCTGAAACTTTCTGTCACATGACACAAACAGGTTAATTCTACACTGCTGCATTTAAACTGCCTCTAGGGGGCGCTAAACAACTAACATGTCCAGAACACTGAATTTTGAAATAAACGAATAGAAATGAAGACAAATATATAAAATCACAACTATAATAACCTTGCCTCAGCCATTAACTGAAAAATATTTAATGAACTATGTGCTTGAAACATGTAGAGGAGCAAGGTTTTGAAACATTGTGTTTTAGTGATGCCCTGTCAGACCCCCCATTTGCCCCATCAAACATCTCTGCCAAGTGAAGTGCTCAGCTCTGGTGAGCAGCCTATTTTCTTGCCTTCTGCGGTCTTGCAAAGACAATTTTTTTAAAACATTGTTTTTGCGGTCTTAGTAGATACAGTGGATTTGGAAAGTAGTCAGACCCCTTGACCTCTTCCACATTTTGTTACGTTAATTAAAGACTTATTCTAAAATGGTTTAAATATTTTTCTCCCCTCATAGATCTACACACAATACCCCATTAATACCAAAGTGAAAAGTTGTTATTAAATGTTTGCAAATGTATTGAAAATGATAAACAGATCTTATTTACAGAAGTTTCAGACCCTTTGCTATGAAACTTGAAATTGAGTTCCGGTGCATCCTGTTTCTATTGTTCATCCTTGATGTTTTTACAACTTGATTGGAGTACACCTGTGGTCAGGTCAATTGATTAGACATGATTTGGAAAGGCACACACCGGTCTATATACGGTCCCATAGTTGACCATGCATGTCAGAGCAATAACCAAGCCATGAGGTCGAATAAATTGTCTGTAGAGCTCCAAGACAGGATTGTCAAACTGAGCAATCGGGGGAGAAGGGCCTTGGTCAGGGAAGTGAACAAGAACCCTATGGTCACTCTGACAGAGTTCCAGAAGGACAACAATCTCTGTAACACTCCAGCAATCAGGCCTATATGGTAGTGGCCAGACAGAAGCCCTCGATAATTAGGCACATAACCGCCCGCTTGGAGTTTGCCATAAGGAACCTATAGACAAGATTCTCTGGCCTGATTAAACCAAGATTCAACTATTTGGCCTGAATGCCAAGCGTCACGTCTGGCACCATCCCTACGGTGAAGCGTGGTTGCAGCATCCTGCTGTAGAGATGTTTTTCAGCTGCAGGGACTGGGAGACTAGTTAGGATCAAGGGAAAGATGAATGGAGCCAAGTACAGAGACCCTTGATGAAAATCTGCTCAGGACCTCAGACTGGGGCCAAGGTTTACCTTCCAACAGGACAAAGACCCTAAGCACACAGCCAAGACAACGCAGGAGTGGTTTCGGGACATGTCCTTGAGTGCCAGAGTGCGGACTTAAAACCAATCGAACACCTCTAGAGAGACCTGAAAGATAGCTGTACAGCGATGCTCCCCATCCAACCTGACAGAGCTTGAGAGAATCTGCAGAGTAGAAATGGGAGAAACTCCCCAAATACAGGTGTGCCAAGCTTGTAGCGTCATACTCAAGGCTGTAATCGCTGCCAAAGGTACTTCAACAAAGTACTGAGTGAAGGGTCTGAATACTTGTGTAAATGTTACCTATTTTGTATACATTTGCAAAAATGTCAACCTGATTTTGCTTTGTCATTATGGGGTATTGTGTGTAGATTGAGGGGCGACACTATTTAAGCAATTTTAGAATAAGGCTGTAATGTAACAAAATGTGGAAAAAGTCAAGGGGTCTAACTACTTTCCGAATGCCCTGTATCGACATGCTTTTTAAAAAAAAAAAAATGTTTATACCTATCATGGCACCTTGAGGTGTTTTTGTCTTGTGTGTTGTAGGCTTGAGGTGTTGAGGTGTTGTAGGCTATCCACTGATCTTTCCCTTTGGGAATCTGTCAATGAAATTGTTTTCCCTTGTGTTGTAGGACCTGAGAGGAAGGCCCTGATGCCACCACTTGTGCCTTCTGTTCGTACACCTCGTACCCCCCACTCAACCTCCACAGATACCCCTGACATCACTGTGACTTCTGTCTCACCACATGCTGTGGCTCAGAGTAGGTCAACCATTTTGATTCTATTTCCTTTTTTACTATCTTGTCATTTAGAAGAGTTCCATCTGTCTTGAATATGATTTAGAGAGGTAATCGCTCAGGGAACTTGTTGTGTATGTATTGTTGAAATGTAGATAAAACCATTCCAAAGTTAAATGCTTGTTTCTTTCAGCCATATCTGAGGAGCTCAAGTTGAAGTTGGAGAAGAGGCGGGTGCAATAACAGTAACCTCTCCTGACAGTTTAGTCAACCGGCAAGTGGAAAAGCCTGCTACAGCAATGGCTTCACAACAAAATGGGGACACTCAACATGTCACTTTCTCTGGTAGACAGAGACATGGACCGTGTTTCCCTCTGTCAGACTCAGCCTCTGGGCTACTCTGGCCGCCTCCTCCCCTGGGCCGGGTGCCTGGGTCTCTCCCTGTTCGTTCTCAGCTGGGCTGTGTATGCGCAGACTTTTAAGATGAATGCCTTATCGATTGCTCCTTCCTGTATTGCTTCATCCAAACCAGACACTAGCAAATTTAACAGACTGTAAATCGGTATTTAATTGTCACATTCGCACCACGGTTGTTTTGTATATTTGCACATTTATTGAAAAAGTCAAACTAGATTTTTTTAAATATATATAATCCAATAGACCTACAGTATCAATTCTAAACCTGTCAGTGTTTTTGTTTCTTTGTCGTTTTGACATGCTAAGGTATTCTATATTTATATTGATATCGCTATACATTTGTCTCAATTCTACAACAGACTTTTGTCAAAGGCAATGAAGCCAATGTTGTCTCCTGAATGAAATAAAAGGAATCACTGGTATTGTATCCTGTGTCTGTTCTTGTGAGAACAGAATTGATCTGATATCTTTGAAAATGTAGTAGTCTTGAATCCTGAAATGTACTTCTGGTCCTCAATGTGCCGACTGAGAGAAACACAGGACTGTCTTACTGCTTTATTAACGGTGTGTGACAAACATACATACTGTAGTGTAAAAATGAAAGGAACATATTTACATTGTCAAATGTTTGAACCCGTGAAGTAAAACATATTCTCCAGTGGAATCTTTAAAGCATTGCAGGTTATATTCATATGATGCATACCATCAACATGACAAAAACGTAGACCGTATTTAAAATAATAGCACCCCAGCACTGAGTTGAGACATCAGGTGACATGAATAAGGACTGGTGTTAACATCGGTAAACACTTGCAGCAGCATCTCGGAATGTCTCTTCCAGGTAGTCCTCACCCGGCTCATGAAATGGTTTCTCTCCTCACTTCAGGTGGTGATTAAACGGTGACAAGTCAGGGCGACACGTTCCAATACAATATTCAGACCCTCCGACCCCATACCAACCCTTCCCCAAGATCCAATCAGCAGTTCTGTATTTCCATCTGTGTCTCCACTGGTCCACACAGCTGCTGGTGATGTAGAATTCAATACATTCTTAAGTAGCAATAAACTTGACTATAAGTAGGTTGTTTCGCTACAAAGTTTTTTGGGGTTATACAGGTAAATTAGGTGCATCTGTACTGAGAAGCAACTAGCAAAATAAGAGGCAGAGGATTCCAAACATTCAGTATGTATTAATGACTACTGTACTACAACCACGTTATATGGACTGTTTTTAGTTGCATTGGGGTCTGTCTGTTGCATTGAAATATTAACATATGTTGTGCCTAGCTCCTAATATATTGGTAACTGGGTTATCTTCATTTGGCCTTTGTTGAATTAGGGATATGAATGAAATTACTTTATGATTCACTCCTGATACACTGAGGGCACCTGTCTGGAAGGCACAGGGAGTGTAGTGGTCTGATTGGGATCAGGCAGGTGTGGTGTGTATTGGGGGTTGGGTGAGCAGCGGTTTGAGCTCCAACCACCACACAGCCTGAATGGGGTTAAGTTCTGCTGCAGCAGTTGGTTCTGGCTGGGTCTAGGTGAGGCTGGTGTTGGAGCTGCTGGTACCACTGTTCTTCCTCTGGCTGCTCTGCACCGCACTGGGCACCTGCAGACCCGTCTGCACTGAGAAACACCCATTCCACACCTGTAGGGGGAGATGGAGCACATGCTTAACTCACAGGCAGGATTTATCTAAGATACCGGTAGTGGTTTCATAACTATTTTGCTCTGTGAGCCACCCAAAAATCTAAGTTCCTCACCGAGAAGGCTGGTATGACAGGCTGTGTGAACTTGGTTCTAAAAGTGTGCATCAGTGTCTTGGTTCTGGCATTGTAGAAAGACAGTGCACCTGGATGGAGAGAAAGGTAATGTCACAAATGTACCAGTACTCTGAGGCAGCTTGAAATTTGATACAGCCGCATAGCTAAGGAACACAGAGCGGAAGGGGGGATACCTAGTCAGTTGTACAACTGAATGCATTCAACTGAAATGTGTCTTTCAAACTAGATGCAGACACCACCAGTGTTAATTTGATTACATTACCCAACCCATTCCTGGTCCAATCCTTAATTCAGACCAATTTAATGAAGTAGAGATGACAACGTGCTGTATGTCAGTCTGAGTTAAGTGGTGCTAACTGGATAGAGGTAACTACTACAATGGGAACAGGAGATCCATCTCACCCTCCTCGTAGTTGCAGTAGACCCCTATGCGGTCCGGGATGGGACAGTCCAGGGTGCGGGCCTTGTTGTTGTGCTTGGCTGTGAGGCTCTGCTGCAGCCAGTTGTTCAGGTGGATGCACCATGATGCGTTGCTCTTCCCCAGCTGGTCAAAGCGGCCCAGGTTCCGCAGGGCCAAGCCCACAGCGAACGCCTTGCTCTCCTTATCGAACCGCACCTCCCAGTACTGCTGGCCTGCGTCAATAAAAGTGTCTCCCAGTACAGTGTAGGATTCAGCCGTGAATCGGTCTCTGCCGACCCGAGCAGATGGCACTCTCTTAGGTGAATTCATGGCTGTCCTAGGAGAGGAGGCCACCAAAGTTGAACACCGACTTTCATTCTATTCACTGTTAAGCACAAAGGATTTGGCAGAAAGTGTTTCTGACCTGGCTGGGGAGTGCATTGGAGATTGGTTGGTTCTGTTCTTGTCCTTGCGGATGTCCTGGACAACCTTCCCCCCGCAGCTGTCCCACTCCACACTGAGGTCCTCCACCTTCAGGTTCTGATGAGCCGAGCCTGCATCCAGCTTGAACAGGAAAGCTGCAAGGAGAGGTGCAGAGGGTTTTCTGACTCATTCTTATCTTGACATTCAACTACATACATTGTCCCTGTGGAAGACTATGTCCAGTTCAGTTCACTCACCATGTGTCTCCAGTGTTACAAGCTCAGAGAACTCTCCTGCCACAGCCTTGTTACACGCCTTCACACGGAACGTCATGTAGTGTGTGTCGAAGCGAAGCCCTGAAAATACATAATAATAACAATGATAATGAATATGATGGCTACTTGATAATTACAGTTGGTAAATTAGAGTCACCATATTATTCCTAGACATGCCTTTCGTACTGCCCTCTTACTACGGACAGTGACACATTTGTTATTTTTTCTGGCTCTGTACTCCAGCACGTTGGATTTTAAATGATACAATGACTATGGGGTTAAATTGCAAACTGTTAGCTTTAATTTGAGGGTATTTTCATCCATATCGAGTTAACTGTTTCGAAATTACAGAACTTTTTGTACATATTCCCTCCATTTTAGGGGACCAAAAGTTTTTGGACAAATACACTTAAATAATGTATTGTATCAATTTTATTGTAAATATGAATAGTGTTTCTAAACACTTATTTATTAATATGGATGCTACCATGATTAAGGATAGTCCTGAATGAAATTGTGAATAATGATGAGTGACAAAGTTACAGACACACAAATATCATACCCCCAAGACATGCTAACTTCTCACCATCCCCCCAAAAATGCTAACCTGTTATTATAATGGTGAGAAGTTAGCATGTCTTGGGGGTATGATATTTGTGTGTCTGTAACTTTGTCACTCATCATTATTCACGATTCATTTGGGACTGTCCACAATCATGGTAGCCTCCACATTAATGTAGGTAGAAGTCTTTAGAAATGCCTCCCGAGTGGCAAAGTGGTCTAAGGCAGTGCTAGCTGTACCACTAGAGATTCTGGGTTCGAGTCCAGGCTCTGTCGCAGCTGGCCGCGACTGGGAGACCCATGGGGGCGGCGACAATTGGCCCAGCTTCGTCCGGGTTATGGGAGGGTTCGACAGGGACAAGTGGCTCCTGTGGCGGGCTGGGTGCAGTACACACTGACACGGTTGCCAGGTGCACAGTGTTTCCTCTGACACATTGGTGTGGCTGGCTTCTGCATTGTGTCAAGAAGCAGTTGGGTTTTGTTTCGGAGGACACACGGCTCTGGACAGCTCTAGACCTTCGCCTCTCCCGAGTCCATACGGGAGTTGCAGAGATGAGACAAGACTGTGACTACCAATTGGATAACACGAAATTGGGAAGAAAAAGCGGTAAAAAAATAAAAAGAAGTGTTTAGAAACATATATTGTATTTATAATAAAAGTGACTCCAAAATAACACATTATTTACCATTAATTTCTATTCTGCACAAAATAATCTACAAATGCATCCAACAAGTTTGTAGAATCACAATCTTGATGTAATAATCATTGTGTGCTAGGAATATGGGACCAAATACTGAACTTTTGACTACTTTAATACACATAAGTGAATTTGTCCCAATACTTTTGGTCCCCTAAAATGGGAGGAATATGTACAAAAAGTGCTTTAATTTCTAAACAGTTCACCCAATATGGATGCAAATACCCTCAAATTAAAGCTGACAGTCTGCAGTTTAACCTCGTAGTAATCAAATCTAAAGTGCTGGAGTACAGAGCCAAAACAACAACAAAATTGTCACTGTCCCAATACTTTCGGAGCTCACTGTAGTTTAATGTCCACAACCTGGCCCAACCCTAACCCTAGCTTTATGTTCACACCCTGGCTCCAACCTAATCCTAAACATAATCCTATGTCTAACGTTAATCCTAGTTTCATATCCACATTCCGGTTCAACCCTAACAGTAGCCATAACTCTAACCCTTACTTCTCTTCTCGAGTCAACTCTTACCTGTAAGGGTGTATTCGGTCTCGAAGATGCCCTCCACTACCATCCATGGGTAGTCCTCTCGGGCGCGGGGCGGCCCCTCATGGTTGGTGCGGCGGTGTTCCAGGTCATAGTGGTCTATCTTGCTGTCGGGCTCAGGCAGAGCCCACTGTACCGTCACCGTATTGTCACACACCTGGCACTCTGACACCAGAATCTCTGGGGTCGCAGGCACTGGGGAAGAGAGAGATTAGGCTTATTGTCCTACTCATTAGTGACTACCAGCCACAAGCGAAAGACAAAATAATTGTACACATACAAGGCAGCAGTATTGTATTTCAAAAATCCCAATTCATATTAACTATAAAGTTCAGTTCTTAAAGAAAACCAATAGACATGACAGTTCACAGACTGACCTGGGAGGAACTTGATGGCCTGCAGCATCTCCCTCTCTTGGGTGAAGTCCACCATCATGTGACTCATGCTGTCAGTGGCTTTGGCTTTCAGCGACAAACGGAAGGCTGGGGCCATTGTCACACTGCTCTCCCACAAACAAAAACACAAAGAATGAGACATGCCTCATTATTCAAACCACTGAAGGACTGAGGGGACACATTTGTTAGTGAGTGTTGTACTGTAGTACTACTATAACTAATCACTACACAGAGCTAAAATACTCTTCAACTGTATCACACAAAAACATGAATGAATCATGAACTGACATACACAAAACATACAAGCTAAACTGACACTGCCAGAGAGGGGATAGACTGGTGCATGTGCCATGAGGGACTGACACATGTTTGAGACAGAGAGGACAGGTGAGGTGAGGGAGAAAAGGCTGAGATGAAATGCCAGAGTGGTGATGAAAGAGCGTGCTACAGAGTGATTGTATGGAATCTATATTTTGTTGGAAAGCATGTGGGTGAGCAGATGGTTAGGGAGTTAAGAAGATACTCTGAGAAATGGGCAGCAATGTACTATACCTATCCTTAATGTCTTTGGCCGCCTGGAGAGAAGCAGAGAGGGAAAGGAAAAGGAAATGAAGGAGATACAGACAAACAGAGAACTGAGTTGCAGCCACATCCTTACAATAGAAACAACACATCTGTGTTAATAAGTTGACACACATCACAACGAACCACATCAGATCAACATACTGTACTGCTTTACAATAACTGTAAATGAAGATAAGAAACAGGTTGTAACTGTGTTCAAACAACAGTCATGCCACTAAAACCATTATGAACCATTATGGATATCCTCACGCTAAATACCAATGACATCGTGGCATCATTGCATAAAATATGTAAATGAAAGTTAGATTGTAGAAGATTTTGCCAACCGTTACCTGAGTGAAGTCGTCTGCTTCCGAGGAGCAGAGAGTCTGATTGGCTACCTCCAATAGCTCCTCGGAGCTCTCCAGGGCTTTGGAGCATGCACTCAGCTGACTCTGAGAGAAAGAGCATGATATATTTAATCACAGTCCAGACACTGTTTCCTTTCAATATAATGAATGTCTTCTATGCTGTACTGTTTCTTTCCATCAGAGGAAAAGTTCATAAGAAAAGTTATTTGGGTTGAATCACTTTCTTTTTTAATTAACCTACTGGAAACTGTACAATATATCCGTTTGGCTACCCACACACATAATCAAGCACAGAAGGATGCAGTGTAGTGATGTCATTACAAAGCTGCCCCTGCCGTGGCTTTGTCTGACTGACTGACAGTCAGAGGCTAAGAGATAAAGCAGGATTATACACAGACACAATAATCCTCTAGGAATAATAACGTTGCGAACGCCAAAACACACAGCCTTTCATAGCAACATTTCCTTCATAGCAACTCTGAATCGGTCTGCACAAAAAGTTCACCTAAATTGTGAGCCTGAGAATGAGTCATGCTACATTGATCATAAGCTGATCTTATGATCGAATAGCCTGGAGAAGTCATCAAAATATTGTTCCAATGTTGAATGTTGATGTTCAAGATGTTGATCTTGAAATCTCAAGAAAATGCAAAGCAAAATCCTGTGAAACCCTTATCCAGTAAAGGCCCAATAAAGCTGAACTGACCTGTAGCTCATAGGTGCGGCTGGCCCTCTCCTGTTTGATCCTGGTGACCATGCTGTCCTTTATATCGTCCAGTACTGAGTGGAGGGAGCTGAACTCTGTCTCCAGGTCCTCCTGGACACGGCTGGAGTTAACCTGCAGGGGTCAATAGAGAAGGAATCAGTTCACTGATAGATACCATGTACATCCAGCCAGTCCGTCTGACTAGTATGCCACGCCATGCCAAATTCATAAAACCATGTGTCTATTGTGTTGTGCACATATCCTACTGTCAGGCTGGCATCTTATTGTTAGAACATCCACACGCATTGTACAATACCTCCAGGTTCTCCAGGCTCTGTTTCTGACAGCAGATGAAGTTTGTGATCTCCTCATTCTTCAGGGCCAGGGTGGTGGTGATCTTACGAAGCGATTCCTTAACAACATACAAAAGGTTATTAAGCCTAAGAATATAATAGAGAGAACATTATTACATTTTCACATTGGACCAAGTTCTCAATACGCAGAATATAATATTTCCTTGAGATGCCTTGCTTCAAGACAACACATCAGTAGTGACTCCTAACAATACTAGCGTACATTTAAAGAAGTAAGGATTAATCATAAATGGTTAGTAGGTTACTCAGTCCCCCAAATCTCTTCCCGGTAATTTCCACTTCTGTGTAAATTGTGACAAGGGCGGCATCTTGCTACATAACCATAAGGATAGGCATCCATCATTTAATAATGTGTCTCCTCTCCAGTAGTTAGGTTTAACCCATCAGAATACACTAGGCACCATGGGCACCCTATCTCTGCAGCAGCCAAGCTCAACTCAATATGATACTGATTTAAGAAGATCCAGGCAAATTATGTTAAACATTTCCACAGTCCAGTCCCACACATGTCAGGTTTATAGAATCATACACTCCCAACCCAAGAAGCATTTAATATGCTCTTTCCTGCGAGAGGCTATGCGCCAGGCCCGAATAATGGGGATAATGGGACACACTCTACACATATTGCAACCTCAGGCTCAGCAAATCGGTCAAAACTAAAAACAGACAGCTGTTAATGTGTCTTGGACTGGTATGCATTTACAAGTTAAATCATTAAAGACTATTCTGAGACCTCGTTAGTCGCAGTTTTTCTCGCGCAAGAATTGGAGTCTTCTTGACGGAAAGTGATGCTCCTGTTTGATGTACTGCAAATCTTTATGACGACGCGCCTCCGCGAAATACGCATCATCTTTTAAATCAACTAAAATATGTAAACATACAAGGTTGTATTAAAATGACAGAATACAATCAAATGATATATAACAGCAACAAAGTCCCGGTCCTTCGCGCTACTCCCCTTTCTTTGTACGCCCTGCGACCGCAGCAAACACAAAACACCTGTTCGGCCACTTCTATCCTACCTTCTGATCTCCCATCTTGCCAGACCAAGAAACCGGTACCGGTGTATCAGTAATTATAAAGGCTATTCGTCGCCGTCCCCTATTTTTGGTTTATTTGCAGCACACTCTACTGGGCTGGTACTGATGCTGCCGGAGTGCATTGCATCTTTCGTCCAACGCCTAGGGCCGTAGTGTGTATTGCGCAGACGCAGTAGATGAGAACTCTGGGTATTGTCGTTTTTATGTCTGTATCTGGGGGTGAAGGCTATGCGTTTTTCTTGGTAAATGAAAAGCACCTATGGAGAAAATGCAAATGATGATTAATTTAAAAGGCCTATTTCATATGCTAAATGGTATTCTTTAGTTTACCCTCAGGGTTTCCACCAAATAGATTACATAACACGTGAGGTTTTTCATGTTTTAGTAGGATGCCTGTCCTGTGTTTGACCTCTTTCTTCTAACTTTTAATTTGATCTTTATTTTACTAGGCAAGTCAGTTAAGAACAAATTCTTATTTTCAATGATGGCCTAGGAACAGTGGGTTAACTGCCTGTTCAGGGGCAGAACGACAGATTTGTACTTTGTCAGCTCAGGGATTTGAACTTACTAGTCCTTACTAGGTTACTAGTCCAACACTCTAACCACTAGGCTACCCTGCCACCCCTATCTACCATAATAAGTGACACATTTTAATGAAAAGGAAAAGACACAATGTGTCATCAATGTTGTTCACTCATTATCACATTATACACATTCTGTGTGGGTTCATCTTCTTACTTCATTGTTCATGACACTCCAAGCGGATAAACTATTTAAATCAGAAACTTTGCATGGCTATTTGATCTTAGTATTGTTTTATGACCGAAAGTCACACGGATATTCTAGAATGATTGTAGTGAAGTGAGTTAACACATTTGGACCAAAACCCCAAAACTCTCGGAAGCCCTTCCAGTTTCTCTGAGCCATACTTACAATATGCCCTTAAATTCCACAGTGCACACCTACAGTACCAACGTTTGAGGACACATGTGACTGCAAGACAACTATGTGTGTAGAGTTTAGTAACTCAGCAAATGTTGTTTTTAATGTAGTCGACAACTCTTTGTAGTTATATGTGCATCCCCCATCACCCCTCAATGTCTGGTTTCAGTATGTGGTAAATGTTGAGCACTTCCTTCCACCCACACATGTAGAGTCCTTCCTCATCTCACTCAGGAAGGTACTGTAGCTATGACATGTAGGGACACACTAAGAAGCCCACCATTAACCCATAAAATGGCCATCTGGAGAAAAGTGACCCTATTGCTGTTTCTTACAGGTAGGATTACTATTCCTTGCTCTTCAACTCATCAATACATGGTTTAAATTTGACTATATATTTCTTTATTTCTTTATTTAACCTTTATGGTCATACAAACATTTGCTTTTTGCAATTATATTCATAGCTCATTGATTTTCGTTAGCATTTTCCCTGATCTATACTCACACAATCTCTTGTTTGCGTCTAAATGATCAAACAACTAATCCCTCAATTGTGTGCATTCTCCTGCAACAGGAACATTGGTGAAGCCTGGTCTGAGCACTGTGATCCTGGATCAGCCACCAAGGACAGTGGAAGTTCATCTTGGTTCCTCTCTTACCCTGAACTGCAGTTTTATGCCCCAAACTCGTGTCACAGTGAACTGGTATTTCAGCCCAACTGGCCACTCAAGCTGCAGCTCCAATACGCTGCTGAACAGCAGTACCCATTCGGCTGACAAAACTGGGAAGCTGGATGCTGGGGGTCATGTATCTAAAGAATCTAGAGAGAGTTGGTCCAGATTAATTCTTAAAGATGTCACACACAATAACAGTGGATGGTACTTTTGCCATGTCTCAGTAGAGATTCCCGTCCTTCAACAAGCATGTAGCAATGGAACTCATGTTAATATATGTAAGTAGAGAAGGAAATCGATTTTTATCTCATTCATCAGTCTCTGTGAAATGTTATGATGATGAGTCTTACAACAGTATTGTCAGTGGCAGCACTACTGTTGTTACTGAATGATATACTGTAAATATTTTTTTTAAACAACTCATTATGGTCTTTCTATTGCAGTGGACAACCAGATGAAAAGTACCACTTATACTCCATTGATGACAGGTAAATCCTCCAAACCAGAGGCGTTTTCACTGTGTGTGTGTGTGTGTGTATAATTATGGTGCAATTTCATTGAGGCTTTTATTTCATTATTTTAGGTTATCTGGCATTAGTGCATAAGCCTAAGCTTTAGAAACGAACTGTATACGTGAAATAGCCTACATGCCAATCGCCAAAGCATTTGGGAACAGGCAGAAAAAGTTCACTTCGATCCATCAAGGCTAAAAAAAAATGTAATTCAGTAAGAGATAAGCTGCGAAATGGAACATTTAAAAGAAAGAGAAGGGAGGGCCAGAAAATAAATGTTTGGGAAAGATTTGGGGAAGTGGTAAAAGAGGATAATACCATGTTATGTGATGATTGTGTGATGGTTGTGATGCGCTATACAAATTCGACAGTCACAAGACTGTTTTTTTGTTATTTTTGTTATTGCATCTTCTTCCTGGACCCTAACCATCTTTGCTCCTTGAAAGAAGCGGCGATCACAGAAAACTTTGCTGATGTCAACTAGATCAGCCTGGACTCATGGACTTGACATAACATAGTAAATGTAAATCTGGGACACTCAAGTTAGTATGATATGTTACATTTGGTATGGTTACATAAGAGGTGTGGTTACTTAAGGCAAAAACAAAAGTTGGTAGGGGAAGGGTTAGCTAAAAGGGTTAGCTAAAAGGGTTAGGGTTAGGGTTAGCTAACATGCTAAGTAGTTGCAAAGTAGCAAAAAATGTGTAGGTAGTTGAAAAGTTGCTAATTAGCTGAATTTCTAAAGATGTCCGTGATGAGATTCAAACTCGGAACCTTTGAGTTGCTAGATGTTTGCATTATACAAAAGGTTGTGAGTTTGAATCTCATGACGGACAACTTTAGCATTTTAGTTCATTAGCAACTTTGCAACTACATACTACTTTTTTGCTACTTTGCAACTACTTAGCATGTTAGCTAACACTTCCCCTAACATTAACACTTCCCCTAACATTAACCCTTCCCCTAACCCTAACTTGATCCCTTTTAGCTAACCCATCCCCTAACCCTAACCATAAGCAATTAGCCTAACTCCTAGACTTAACAATAACCTTAACCCTAACCCCTAACTCCTAGACTTGCTAATGTTAGCCACCTAGCCATGTAGCTAGAATCCATAACATACATGTTTTGCAAGTCGTAACATATACTACGTTTTGCAAATTCATAACATATTGTACGTTTTCAAATTCGTAACATATAATATTCATTATAATTCGTAACATATCATACGAAATGGTTGATGGACATCCACAAAATAACACATCCATTAGAATTGTAACATACTAAATGGACTGTCTTGGATTTATGTACAAAATAATATAAAAATGTTCTGAGACTAGACTGACTAGATAGAATGAATGCTTCAATCTATTTATGACATTATTCTGGTGAGCAAGGGTTTATTTAGTCTTCTAGGGCAGCATATAATGACAGAAGAGAAGTTGACTAACAAATAATCTACCAAAATGTCAGAAAAAAATGCTAGCTTTGACAGCGCATTTTCTATATTAGCAGGTTAGGATCGTGTGTGGTCCTCAGACTTTCACAATACATTGTTGGGTGATTGCGGTAGGGTTATTAGCTATTGCGAATGGGTAAGGGTGAACAAACAGCTGACCTGCACACCACTAATGTGTGTGTTTGTGGGTGAGAAGATTTCAAATTAAATAACTGCTGTTTACCCCCTCCTCACCTTCCAATCAGTAACTCTGTCTCGCCCTTCCAATCGGGTTCTGCTTGTAGACTGGAGGCTGTGGGTAGCAGTGGGAGCAGCGAGTGCCATACTTGTCACACTGCTAGTGGTCATCTGGATCTTAATACAACGAAGGGGATGCAAGAGCAGAGGTACAAGACAGTTTTTGTTCCAAACTATATCTATATGTTGAACTTAATTTCAAACCAGATCTTGTCACCTAAAGCAGAGAGGAGTAGTTTGTAGAGGGGGAGGATGATCAAACCTAAAGCAGAGAGGAGTAGTTTGTAGATGGGGAGGATGATCAAACCTAAAGCAGAGAGGAGTAGTTTGTAGATGGGGAGGATGATCAAACCAAAAGCAGAGAGGAGTAGTCTGTAGATGGGGAGGATGATCAAACCTAAAGCAGAGAGGAGTAGTTTGTAGATGGGGAGGATGATCAAACCTAAAGCAGAGAGGAGTAGTTTGTAGAGGGGGAGGATGATCAAACCTAAAGCAGAGAGGAGTAGTCTGTAGATGGGGAGGATGATCAAACCTAAAGCAGAGAGGAGTAGTTTGTAGAGGGGGAGGATGATCAAACCTAAAGCAGAGAGGAGTAGTTTGTAGAGGGGGAGGATGATCAAACCTAAAGCAGAGAGGAGTAGTTTGTAGAGGGGGAGGATGATCAAACCTAAAGCAGAGAGGAGTAGTTTGTAGAGGGGGAGGATGATCAAACCTAAAGCAGAGAGGAGTAGTTTGTAGAGGGGGAGGATGATCAAACCTAATGCAGAGAGGAGTAGTTTGTAGAGGGGGAGGATGATCAAACCTAAAGCAGAGAGGAGTAGTTTGTAGAGGGGGAGGATGATCAAACCTAAAGCAGAGGAGTAGTTTGTAGATGGGGAGGATTATCAAACCTAAAGCAGAGAGGAGTAGTTTGTAGAGGGGGAGGATGATCAAATCACATTTTATTGGTCACATACACATGTTTAGCAGATGTGCAAGTGTAGCGAAATGCTTATGAAACAGATGAAAGACAGCTCTGTAATATATATACAGTTGAAGTCTGAAGTTTACATACACCTTAGCCAAATACATTTAAACTCAGTTTTTCACAATTCCTGACATTTAATCCTAGTAAAAATGGCCTGTTTTAAGTCAGTTAGGATCACCACTTTCTTTTAGGAATGTGACAATTCAGAATAATAGCAGAGAGAATGATTTATTTAAGCTTTTGTTTCTTTCATCACATTCCCAGTGAGTCAGAAGTTTACATACACTCAATTAGTATTTGGTAGCATTGCCTTTACATTGTTGAACTTGGGTCAAATGTTTTGGGTAGCCTTCCACAAGCTTCCCACAATAAATTGGGTGAATATTGGCCCATTCCTCCTGACAGAGCTGGTGTAACTGAGTCAGGTTTGAAGGCCTCCTTGCTCGCACACGCTTTTTCAGTTCTTCCCACAAATGTTATATGGGATTGAGCTCAGGGCTTTGTGATGGCCACTCCAATACTTTGATTTTGTTGTCCTTAAGCCATTTTGCCACCACTTTGGAAGTATGCTTGGAGTCATTGTCCATTTGGAAGACCCATTTGCGACCAAGCTTTAAATTCCTGATTGATGTCTTGAGATGTTGCTTCAACATATCCACATAAATTTCCTTCGTCATGATGCCATCTATTTTGTGAAGTGCACCAGTCCTTCCTGCAGCAAAGCACCCCCACAACATGATGCTGCCCTCCCTTGCTTCACGGTTGGGATAATGTTCTTCGGCTTGCAAGCCTCCCCCTTTTAACTCCAAACATAACGATGGTCATTATGGCCAAACAATTCTATTTTTGTTTCATCAGAACAGAGGTAATTTCTCCAAAAAGTATGATCTTTGTCCCCATGTGCAGTTGCACACCGTAGTCTGGCTTTTTTATGGCGGTTTTGGAGCAGTTGCTTCTTCCTTGCTGAGCGGCCTTTCAGGTTATGTCGATATAGGACTCATTTGACTGTGGATATAGATACTTTTACATTTACATTACATTTACATTTAAGTCATTTAGCAGACGCTCTTATCCAGAGCGACTTACAAATTGGTGCAAACACCTATGACACCCAGTGGAACAGCCACTTGCATCTAAATCTTGTTGGGGGAGAAGGGGGGGTGAGAAGGATTACTTTTACCCTATCCTAGGTATTCCTTGAAGAGGTGGGGTTTCAGGTGTCTCCGGAAGGTGGTGATTGACTCCGCTGTCCTGGCGTCCAGCATCTTCACAGGGTCCTTTGCTGTTGTTCTGGGATTGATTTGCACTTTTCACACCAAAGTACTTCATCTCTAGGAGACAGAACACGTCTCCTTCCTGAGCGGTATGACAGCTGCGTGGTCCCATGGTGTTTATACTTGCATACTCTTGTTTGTACAGATGAACGTGGTACCTTTAGGCGTTTGGAAATTGCTCCCAAGGATGAACCAGACTTGTGGAGGTCTACAATTTCTTTTCTGAGGTCTTGGCTGATATCTTTTGATTTTCCCATGATGTCAATCAAAGAGTTAGGGCTTGAAATGCATCCACAGGTACACCTCCAATTGACTCAAATGATGTCAATTAGCCTATCAGAAGCTTCTAAAGCCACAACATAATTTTGGGGAATTCTCCAAGTAGTTTAAAGGCACAGTCAACAGTGTATGTAAACTTCTGACCCACTGGAATTGTGATACAGTGAATTATAAGTGTGTTAATCTGTCTGTAAACAATTGTTGGAAGAATTACTTGTGTCATGCACCAAGCAGATGTCCTAACTGACTTGCCCAAGTTATAGTTTGTTAACAAGACATTTATGGAGTGGTTAAAAAACAAGTTTTAATGACCCCAACCTAAGTGTATGTAAACTTCCGACTTCAAATGTATCATAGCACTGAGAGAGAGAGAATAAGAGAGAGAGGGAGACATGAAAAAACAGCAAGCCTTGTGCACTCATTTACAGAGCAGCTAATATGCACAAAGTGAGGTCTGCCCGTAGAGTGTGTTGAATGAGAGATCAGGTGGTGTGTGGTTAGAAGCTCTGAGACAGAGCGGGGGAGGATAGGTGAACGTCTCAGGTTCATTCTTTGCAGCTTCTCAGCTGTGTCTTGTCCTTTCTGCCCAGTCTACGACCTTCTTGACAGTGCAGGCTGCTGAGCAAGGACAGTTAATCAGATGTGAATATTTGTTGGTGTGACAATGACTGTGGAGTATTTTTTTTCTTGTGTATTTCCAGAAAATCCTATCTATTCGAATATGCCTCCACCAAGATCTGCAATAAAACAGCCCTCTCCGCATCCAGGAATACAGATGGACAGCCAGAAGTTTCCTTCTCCTTTAAAACAAATATAAATATAGCCTAAAATCCTAAGACTTTTTATGATTCCAATTAATCATATTTCCTCTACTGAAACTATGTCAGCAAGTAATTCGTTATCTTGTGTGTTGTGAGTGAAGTCTGACTTGGTCCTATCCTGTCCTATTACATGAGCTATCACTTTAGTATGTTTTTTTTCAGGGACTGCTGTTGATTACTTCTCCAGCAATTGGCATGCCATGGTAGCCTACTAAATTCAGATAAATTATTGTTGTGTAAATATTATTCTCAGGGTAATTTAATGTTCTCCAAGTTCTATAAAGCGTAATCTAGCAATAAAGAAAATAAGTGCTATTTTCTGGAATTTACAGTATGTTGTATCAGTAGCCTTTGTAAAAAAAGATTGGGCAACACACTGTGTGTGGGCTTGAAGGAAATATCTACATCTGTTAATAGTGCATTAATGAAATTCCATATTTCAGTATTTTCTTGCAATTGTAGTGTCAAAATTGTGAACAACTACTATGTGACTGGCAATTGTGCTATACATGTATGCAAGGACAGAAACATACATCAAGTCTTTAAAATGATAGCCTACTAGACAACCACTTCAAAGGTGTCATCCTAAAAACAGAGCCAATGTATCGGTCTAATGTATCAGTCAATCAACGTCCATCCTTCGAAAATAGAAAAACATGGTCACGTGATACCTTGCCCCATCTAGGTACTTGTGGTGCTTTCACGACAACTGGGAACTGTGGCCTTTAGGTCGGAAATATACAAATATGCCCGAATTTCCGGCTTGGAATTCCGTGTTGGAAGATCATTAAAAAGATTCTGCCCAGTCAGAGTTCGTTTTTTCCTAGTTGTCTTAAATGCACTGTAGTAGGAAGTGGAGATTTCCGAGTTCCCAGTTGTTTTGAATGTGGCATTGGTAGAGACGAACTTCATGGGATTATCGAGCTAACGTGCACACTAGCCAGCAAACGTTACAAGTGGAGCCGAAAGATAATACCGATGTCAAATGGAAGATACTCTGGATCAATTTCTAATGGCGTAGATTGAGAATAAATATAACTGTTCCAGGTAAGTCATGTAGGCCTATTGGTATGTGAATTTTCGCGAGCAGCATTTGTTTGGTTGTTCTTCATGGGTGAGGTCAATTTGTAACAAGTGAAATTATTCTCAGCTAACTAGCCAGCAACCTTGGTAGCAGGTAAAGTGGTGTAACAAGATTATAATAGACGTCATACACTCCCTTTAGTGAACACCGTTGGCGAGTTTTATTGTGCAACGTTAGTGATTTTTTCACCTGTCCTAATCAGTAATAATTCAAGAAGCGTCAATATTCTCCCGAATAAAGTAGTGTTATAGCACGTCCTTTTCATAACTTACCTTTTCCCACCTGTCATTAATTTAATTTCTTTATCAGAATCAGAAATGTAATATTTTACGTCAAATTTATAACAAAGTCCAGGTGTGAGGTTGAATCAGCAGCTGCATCACAGTCAGGTCAGAAACATTGACCAGCTGTCCTAAATATAATTATGCAAATTGTCCTATTAATTGAGAAGTGCTTTCAATCATGTATTATATGGAACCTATTTTTTTTGACTAGCTGTCCACTGTTTTTAATCTATTCTCCCAAAGATGTCATCAACACAGACTGACATTAAATATCTGAACAATAAGCTGTATTTTCAATTTATTTAAAGATTGTTTACATTGTAATAGGGAAATGGGTTTATGTCAATGAATATGTAATTAACCCATTAAACATATTGCATAATTGGTAGAATGCTCTATGTTTATGTTATCTGCCCATAAGCGATTTAATGAACATGTTGTCATTGTTGTGTATTATGGACACACAATTGCACTGGGATTTGACACATGATGTCAAATCCCAGTGCAAGTGGTATGCTGCATAACAGCTCAGAGGCAGAAAACATTTGTGTAAATTCTCTAAATCAATAGGGATTGATTTTACCAGTGGAAACACATTGGAGATGACCAGCCTGGTATGCCAATATTCCAAAGAAGTTGGGTATTCCCATGAAACTGTGAGGAGCCTCTGTGAGCAGTATGAGATTTGAAGGAGTTCATATTTTCCTTTGTCTCCCAGCTCCTGCTGAGACTTGCCCATGATGTGTTTGTGTAGGCAGCCTAGCCATGCATGTTTCACTGATTGTGCTCAATTTGTTAGAACAGGGCCTAGTAAATAAAAGGTTGTCTGTTTATACTCAAGTCATTGTATAAACCATTGTTTCATAAATTGTTATAGCCTATATGAAGTCCCCAGAGGCTGATCTCACTATTCATAACCCTGGTCATTCATAACCCCATTCATGGAAAAAAAGAGTTTAGCAATTAGTTGTATTATTCCAGCTAATTACCCTAACGACACATCTGGTGGCCTATTGTTATCTTGATAAAATTATTTATTTTAGTAATCTGAGCTAGTGAAAACATAACCTTGTCCTGAACTGGGTGTGTTTTTTTTTCCACACAATGGTGTTTCACAACAGTGGCTATGACACAAGGAGTGTCAGAGGTGAACTCCCAGTTTCCTGTTCAAACCCAGCCCCATGGAACATACTGTCACTGCCATTCACTGCTCTGGTAAATCAGTTACAGTACAACTCAATTCTGTGCTGCAGTAGCCTACATATTAGGACAGGGCATTTTTGCTCAAGTCAAATGTAGAAGCACTAAGGCCCAGGCCCTATTCTCAGACCATCTGCACCAAATCAATCTCCAGATTATGAAATTGGAGTGTCAGTACGAGTTTTGGTTTTAGTATTCTGGGGGCTGCCATATCCGGTCTGCCACAAAGTACATATTTGGATTCCCTTTGCCTAGTCTAGTGGAGCGCTACATATTGAACTATGCCAGAGGTAATTGAACTTAATATCCACGACTAAAAATATCTTAATGACAGGGGAGTCCAGAACTGTTTAGAGAGCGTGGCGGTCTTGACCCCTGTTTGATTCCTGTAAACCTTTTCTGGCTGAAATTGACTGATCACCTCCGCATCTCTTCTCACTTAAGACTTTCCTGCTTTTTACAGGTGGCCTTTGAACCCTAAGCGTTTCCAACTTTCTCCCTCTAGGTTAATAGTGTTGACGCTCAATGAATGTCAATGTCATTGTCGCTATATACAGTGCCTTCATAAAATATTCAAACCGTTTTACTTATTCCACATTTTGTTGTTACAGCCTGAATTCAAAATGGATTAAAAAAAAATATTCTCACCTGTCTACACACAATACCCCATAATGACAGTGAAAACATGTTTTTAGAAAATCTTGCTAATCTTTTGAAAATAAGGGTTGTGAATACTTTACAAAAGTACTCACACCCCTGTGCTATGACACACTAAATGGAGCTCTTGCATCCAATTTCCTTTCATCATCTACAACTTGATTGGAGTCCACCTGTGGCCAATTCAATTAGACATAATTTAGAAAGAAACACACCTGTCTATATAAATTCCCACAGTTGACAGTTCATGTCAGAGCAGAAACTATTGTACCATGAAGTCCAAGGCACTGTCAGATCTCTGAGAATTGTGATGACACATATATCTGGGGAAGGAGCTCCATCGTTGGTAAATGGAAAAAATATGGAACTACCCAGACTCTGCTTAGACCTGGCCGTCCGACCAAACTGAGAAAACGGGGAAGAAGGACCTTGGTCACGGAGGTGACCAAGAAACCAATGACCACTCTGATAGAACTCCAAAGTCCCTTGGCTGAGATGGGAGAACCTGCCAGAAGGACAACAGTCTCTACAGCACTTCACCAATCTGAGCTTTATGGGAGAGTGGCCAGACTGAAGCCACTCCTGAGAAAAAGGTACATGACGGCACGCCTGAAGTTTTCAAAGAGGCACGTGAAATACTGCTCGCATAATCTTTTGCCTTGAGTCAATAATTGTACTATTTGGCCTGAATGCAAAGCGCTATATCTGGAGAAAACCAGGTACAGCTCATCACCGTCTAACACCATCCCTACCGCAAGGCATGGTGGTGGTGGCATTATGCTATGGGGATGCTTTTCAGTGGCAGGGACTGTGAGACTGGAAAGGATAAAGGGAACAATGAATGGAGCCAAATACAGGCAAATCCTTGATGAGAACCTACTTCAAAGTGCAAACGACCTTAGACTGGGGGCAAAGATTTACGTTCCAACAGGACAATGACCCCACGCATACAGCCAAAGCAATGCTAGAATGGCTTCAGAACAATAATGTGAAAGTCATTGAGTGGCCCAGCCATAGCCCAGACTTGAATCCTGTGGAAAGACTTGTAGATTGCTGTTCACCGTCGCTCCCAATCTAATTTAACTGAGCTTGAGAAAATCTGCAAGGAAGAATGGGAGAAAATCCCCAAATCCAGATGTGCAAAGCAGATACAGACATACCCAAGACGACTCAAAGCTGTAATCGCCACCAAAGATGTTTAAAGTATTTACTCAGTGGTGTGAATACTGTTGTAAATTAAATATTTATGTATTTCAATTTCACAAAATGTTTTTTACAAATGTTTTCATTTTGTCATTATGGGGTATTGTGTGTAAATGGGTGAGAAACTCTTTAATCCATGTTGAATTCAGTCTGTAACACAACACAACTTGGAATAAATCGAGGGGTATGAATACTTTCTGATGGTATGATAACTGAGTGAACAAAACATTAGGAACACCTGCTCTTTCCATAAGACTGACCAGGTAAAAGCTATGATCCCTTATTGTTAAATCAACTTCAAACAGTGTAGATGAAGCGGAGGAGACGGGTTAAGATTATTTTTTTTAACCTTGAGACAATTGAGACAGGGATTGTGTATGTGAGTTATTCAGAGGGGGAATGGGTAAGAAAAAATATTTAAGTGCCTTTGAACGGGGTATGGTAGTAGGTGCCAGGCGCACCGGTTTAAGTGTGTCAAGAATCTCAATGCTGCTGGGTCTTTAACGCTCAATAGTTTCCCTTGTGTGTGTCAAGACTGGTCCACCACCCAAAGGACATCCAGCCAACTTGACACACGTGTGAGAAGCATTGGCGTCAACATGGGCCATTATCCCTGTGGAACGCTTTCGACACCTTGTAGACTTCATACCCCAACGAATTGAGGCTGTTCTGAGGGCAAAAAGGTGTTCAACTCAAGATGAGGAAGTTGTTCATAATGTTTTGTACACTCCGTGTATATCCAAATCAGCAGGTAGCCTATTTGACTCATTTAGCATACCCTCAAACATCTGCTATGTAGGTGAATTGCATCAATTATGGAGCTGTCAATGGTTGCTTACTGATTCAGGCATGATGCAATCAGAATTAGAACATTTATTCAAATTGAGAAGTTAAATTGTACAAATTATATAACTTGGGTTTTGCGTAGTTCTACATTTCTAAAGTTTTTTTTTTATAGTTTCTCTGACTGTACTAGAAAAAAGACCATTCATCTCCAATAAAATAACTCGTCATCGGAAAGTGAGGGTGGTTGATCATGTGAATGGATGTGGCTTAGGTGTCATAAAATGTGAATAGTGAAACCAGACTGGAGGGCCAGTGACATCATTTGACAACGTGTTTTGCATTGACTCACTCAACTTGTTAAATGTTTCATTGTTGGCCACAAAAAAAGACTAAACACCAGGAAATCGGCTCCAAGTGATTTTAATTTTGGAAATCTGTTCCCAAGTATTCCCATGCGTAATAGAGACACGTGATCATATACAAATGTAAGCAAGGTTTAAAATGTTTTGGTCAAAAATTATATCTGTTTGGGCTTTTTGCGATCAATTTATAGTCTACAAATTATTTGTAATTATGTTCCGGCCCCCTGAACATCCACTTAAAAAGTCATCCCGCGGCTGAATTTAGTTGATGACCCCTATTGTAGACATTCCTGCTTGTCTTCCATGCTTGAAAATATCTGTCAAACACAGTGAATAACAACTTGTAGTCATTCAAACCAGCTGTAGTGCTTAACTGTAGTCCCCCTCACCTGAGGCGTAAAGTATGTATGCTCTCCCTGCTCTGTCAACAGTTGAGCAGTCGCTAGCATGCACCAGCTCGTTTCTGTGTTTTTAAAGTAACAACAAGAAACCAGCATCTGTTGCAAGGGGCTATTTTTTTTTGTCTGTTTAACAGCATTTCTGTGTTTTTGATCTCCGAAATAAATACGTCCTCAGTGTTTTGTTACCTGTCATGGATAGCGCCCTAGGTTTTTCTTGTGCACGTGACCTGGCTTGGAAAAACTCTGCATGGGCCCTTGTTTAGTCTAAAGGACAGTCTGAACACAGTCTACGCAATGGATCCAACGGAGGGTCGTTTGTGTAGCTCTCTACATAATTCTTAGTACTTTTGTGAGGCTGAATTTTTTTTAACTCGAAGCAAACGGAGCTCTGTTTCCAAAGACTGAAATCACTGTGGAGAGCCCTTAACTAGGGCCCAGGGTTTGTCCATGTCAGGTCTTATGGTAAGGAAAAACGCAAGTGCTCTAGTCATAGGAGCAGAAGGAATCCAACCCTGGTATTAAAACCTGTGAATCACAGGAGCCTCTGAGGGTTAAATTAGATAATCCGTGTGATTTGCATGCATGCCCCAACCTGAGCATAATTCCAGCTGCTAGTATCCTGGTAATCAGAAGTAAGCGGCACACACCCAGGTCCTTATCATTGGGGGCAGACAGACTGGAAGAAAGCGTAAGGGAGGTGGAGACCTATTAATTTCTTTCTTTTAGCCAGTTGGATCATAAAATCAATATGATCTTTGTTTTGTCTTTAGACTACTTCATGCAGTCTATGTTGAGTCGCTCTTACTCATGTATTGTGTTCTCATGTCCCTAGATGAGAGCCTCAGGACCAGCATAAAGATCCCCTGAATTGGGAAGTTTGAACTACCACGTCCTACAACAGTACCTGGGACAGTATGGATTCTCTCCTGAGCTACAGAGGTAGCAGCAGCTGCAAGTGTTTATGTTGGAGGCTGATACCATCATAGCTATTGACCATCAGAACACTAATACGGGAGTCTCTATAGAGACATGAACTGCTGACCTTGATCTACAGTGTGTTATTGTGTAAGCAGGACTAAGCAGTGCTCCCACACACCCCCTCCCACCTGTGCACCTTGCCATGTCTCCTCTCTCTGCTCTGGGTGTTTTCTGTGGATTGTTCCTTCCTCTGTCTCTCAGTGAATACAACACTCACAACTGTATCCCACGGAAGAGTGTCCTTTACCAGGGTAAGTCCCTCACTCTCACATCTCACCCTCAATCCCTGTTTTCTCATAACGGTGTAGTGGAGTGCATCTGTTTCCTCAAATACTAAAATGTTGGAATGAAAACACACACAGTTTGTGATACAGAGCAATCATTGAGTTTTCGAATGCTTTCTTGTTTAGACAATATGAAGCTGTTCAGAGAGGAAGGGATTTGTAACTACTCCACCATGTTGGTTCGAGAGGATTTGGGCCTGCTGCTGCTCGGGGCTCGAGAGGCTATCTATGCCCTGGACATCAATGATATTTCCATCAAGAAGTCATGGGTATTCAGTTATCCTCTTTAGCTATCAGTTATCCTGTATCATTTGCATACATTATTTTATAAATCACAAATGGACTGCAATAAAAGGCTCCTGTAACTACTCTGCGGTGACCTAATACCAATGCCTTGGAATCATAAATCCATTACCTAGAACATACTTTGATGTGCAGCTCTCTGTTAGGTATACTGGCGGGTCACCAAGGAGAAACAGATGGAGTGCACATACAAAGGGAAACATGCTGAAGTAAGTGGCTCCATCAATCATGAAACAGTTCTCCTCACAGATATCTGTGAAGTGAGTTGTTTATCTGAACACCAACTGAAGACTGGACAAACAGAACCAGATAAATTCACTGAAATCCATAAAATGACTTGTCATCCCCGTTCTCTTGCAGATCGAATGCCGGAACTACATCCGGACGCTGCATAAAGTGGATGATGGCAGAATGTATGTGTGCGGGACAAATGCTTTCAGCCCCACCTGTGATTACATGGTAAGAATAGCTTGGCCAGAACAGGTTAGGACATCTTCCTGTAAGAATAGCTCTGGTATTTGAAGCTATCATGTGACTGCTGCAGACAGGCGGTTGTCATTGAATATTTACAGTGAGTGTGAAATGTTTGCATACTACAGACACCTGCCTTCACTCTCTCTACTGTTAGTGGCTACTGAGTGTAACACATTTTGCCCTCTGAGGATTAGTATAAAGTATATACCTACCTCTCACTCCCTGAAACCGTGTGAATGAAAACAACTAAATAGTGGCTTTGTCTGTGACCGTGACAGACGTATTCTGAAGGACAGCTGAGACTAGAGGAAGCGCAGGAGGAGGGAAAAGGGAAATGCCCCTTTGACCCCTTCCAGAGATACTCATCCATCATGGTCGGTATGTACTCTGCCTCCCTTGTCTGTCTCTGGTTATCTGCTCTCACACAATGACAGACTTGTGCATCCATTGAAGTCCAATTTGCACCAACTGAAAAGTGGGGTTTCAAAGGTGCAATCTAGAACTTTTATTTTCGGTTGAAAATGCTGCCGCTGCACTTGTTTAAGTGTGTGGGGGGGGGTTGTAAAAGTGAAGGGGCTGGGGTTGTAAAAGTGAAGGGGCTGGTTATTTGTGAATTGAACAAGATTTCTGCTTTATGGCTCAATGTGTTTATTACTTTGTGTTGCCAGTGGCAAAATTAAAGATTGCACCTGTAATTCTCTACTTACAATATTATTTACTTTGCTTGAAGATCCATTATGTTTCCCCCTTGTAATTCTTATGTCTTTGATCTGCCAGGAAATGACCTGTACTCTGCTACCTCAATCAACTTCCTGGGCTCTGAGCCTGTTGTTCTCCGCAGCTCTTCCTCTGCTCTCCGCACCGAGTTCAAGAGCTCCTGGCTCAACGGTCAGCTCTCCTTCGCTGTTCATACTTGTTATAAACTTCTATACTGCTATATACCATGCCTTATATTCTATTCATTTGTACACCATATCTCCTAACACCTGCAGATGAACTTTGAATGGCAATATGTATCCATAGCATTTTACATACTGTGCCTTGAGTAATAGCCTAGATCCTATAGGTCTCTGTGTTTTTGAATTATGAAACTGAACTTCAACTACTCCTGTAAAACAGTGCCTGATAGGTAGCGTAATAAGTGCACATTATGGTTTGATTTCAGAACCCAACTTTGTGTACATGGACCTTGTCCCCGAGAGCAATAACAACCCAGAGGGCGATGATGATAAGGTCTACCTGTTCTTCAGCGAGAACGCCATGGAGTATGACTTCTACAACAAGCTCATGGTGTCACGAGTGGCTCGTGTATGCAAGGTAACAACTTGTTACAAATGTACTTTCAGCTGCAAGAAGTACAAGTTTCATTGGTCCATACATGGTATTTTACATATAAAGAACAGTACACTGTTTAAACAGTGCAAGGGTATAGTGTGTGCATGTGTCCTTCTCTCCAAAAGTTTTCACTTGTTTGACTAGAACTCACACTGTGTAGGGGGATATGGGCGGCCAGCGGACGCTCCAGAGAAAGTGGACGTCGTTCCTGAAGGCTCGTCTGGACTGCTCTCTGCCAGAGTCCAGCCTGCCCTCCATTGTACAGGATGTCTTCCTACTCAAAAATGATGACTGGAGCAAAAGTGTTTTCTACGCGGTGTTCACTCCCCAGTCGTGAGTATTCTCAATAGAATCCAGTGACTTTAAAGTTGGTAACATTGTTTCAGTAGGAAATGGACTGAGATTCTCACTATGTTTTAAATGGTTGCTTTACATGCACGTTTACCATAATTGTAGGGCCAGGAGTTTTCCCCAACCATGTGACCTGACCAGGTAAAAGCCCTGGCTAATGGAGGGATAACTATGGCCTGGGTATTGATCACGTGGTCAGGAAAGACATAGGGCCCTAACCATAATATATATTGGTGGTTTGAAAACGTCAAACATGTTTTTCTGACTGTGTTTGCGCTAGGAGCTTGTCCGACATGTCTGCAGTGTGTGCGTACAGTGTGTCAGCTATCGGAGACGTGTTCAATAAGGGGAAGTTTAAGACACCAGTGACTGTGGAGACGTCCCATGTGAAGTGGGTAATGTACAGTGGAGAGGTGCCCACCCCCAGACCTGGAGCCGTAAGTCCCAATTTAATATCATTGTGAATCTCTAAATGGTTTAGGGCCACAAAAGGAATTTTTCTACATTTCAACTACTAACTCAGCACTAATATATTTATTATCATTATCAAGTTATTATCACTCATCAATCCTTTGTTTTTCAGTGCATTAACAGTGCAGCACGGGCCCTTGGGATGGAGCGCTCCCTGGACCTGCCAGACAAGACCCTGCAGTTCATCAGGGACCGGCCCCTCATGGACGAGGCCGTGCGCCCTCTGACCGGGGGTCCGCTGCTGGTCAAAAAAGGTGCCATGTTCACACGCCTGGTGGTGGACAACGTGCTAGCTCTGGATGGAGAGAGATACGCAGTCATGTTCATCGGCACAGGTACTGTACAGCACACACACAGCCCCAAAACAGACTTCTTCTGGCAGTGGATATCAATGACATGGGTGTCCTTCTCTTCTTAAAGAGAACGGCTATGTGCAGAAGGCAGTGAACTATGCTGGGGAGATGTTCATCATTGAGGAAATACAGCTGTACCAGACCCCAGAGGCTATCAGGACGCTACGCCTCTCCTCCAGCACGGTAACACTAACTCAAGTCAATCAAACTTGATTTGTATCACGCATTTAACAAATGCGTTCTTCAAGTTTCTTATTGGCAACTCTGGTTTAAAATCCCAAGGTGCAGCAACATTTTACAAAGCACTTTGCAAAACAACATTTTACTCATAAAGGTAATTCATACAATGTAAACATAACGTTTTTTCATGATCAATGTCAGTTTATTGTTGTCGACAGGCACTTCTGCAGACCGATGGTTACTTATTTACGTTTTATTTCCTTTGCACTTACAATAGAGCATTCAAGGAGAATGGCACTGTCATTGCTGTTACTAACAGTGGGTGGAGCTGACTCATCGAGCTGCTGACACTCATGTGGTATTTGCTTGTTTTTATTCTTGTTTCCTCAGGGTCAGTTGTATGCAGGCTCAGATTTTGGAGCAGTGCAGATGCCTCTGAGTGACTGTGGCCGCTATGAGTTGTGTCTGGACTGTGTCTTGGGCAGAGACCCTTACTGTGGATGGGACCTCTCCACTGGCATCTGCTCTGCTGTGGCCAGTTCATCCTCTGACACGTACGCTCCACACTAGCATTTTCACTGGGGAGTAACCTCTGACTTTAAATAAAGATTACAAGTGTTTACTATATGTTTGAATTTAAGTATACACTTGATATATTAGGGTATTTGTCTTTCAGGAACATGATTCAAAGTCTAAAAGATGGTGATATATCAAAATGTCCAAAATCAGGTAAATTGATTTCACAATATTTCACAATAACTGTTCAGCACATTACCAACAAAGAACAGATCTAGTCATCACTTCCTTTGACAAGTAGATACACATAGAAATAATTGTTTCTTGTGTGTTTGTTGCAGAGACTGTGAAGCCAGAGAACTACACCTTAGTCCCTGGGAACAACATCAAGCTGCCGTGCCATCCTGCCTCCAACCTGGCTCAGGTACACTGGCTCTTCTTAGGGCAACAGCTGCATGCTGACGCTAAGTATTACATCTACAACGGAGGAATCCTTATTCTTAATGCCTCTGCCTCCGACGCGGGCCAGTACACCTGTGAGTCTGTAGAGCAGGTGAAAAGCAGACCACACACCAGGACTATGGCAGTCTATCAACTGCAGCCCCACACTAATGCAGAGGGTGAGGAGGAGTCATTGATGACGACACAGTCCCCCCATAGCCACAATACCCCACTACCAGAGGTGCCACAGACTTTGGAGCCCCCGCTCCCTCCTGAGTCATGGAGTGTAGACAGCAGGGTGGTAGGCCTGCAGGTGGCGGTAGCGCTCCTCACTCTGATGCTGCTTGGTCTAGTAGCCTGGAATCTATATAAAAGGAGCTTTAGAAACAGATCTTCAGAGAACTCAGGTGTGGGCCAGGTGAAAAGGCTGTCAGTTGACTACATTCAAAATAGGACTTCAGTGATTAAGTTGCTGGGACCTACACCCAGTCATAACTCAAACAATAACCATCACGCGGTCATAGCTTTCAAAGGGAATGGGGAGCACCACTTTTCCCTGGGAGGCAATATTTCCACTATGGATGGGTTGGGTTACATTGACAACGAGTCAGAGATCTGACCCTGAGTGTTAACCACTCTCTGGGGTTTGCTCTCTTTCTCTCACCAGGCAGCTGATTTAGGACACTATGGCAATGTCAAGCTCTGTACATTGGACTTGCGATAGAGGGGAATGTTTTATATTTCTAGGAATTGTCCAGAAAAACATTTTCCCACCAGGTTGAATTTATTTTATATAGTCATGCCATAATGCAAATATACAGTGAGCTCCAAAAGTATCTTGCCCAGTAGAAATGAATGGTAAATAATGCATTGTTGTGAGTCACTTATTGTAAATATGAATAGAATGTTTCTAAAAATGTTAATGTGGATACAGATAGTCCTGAATGAATTGTGATTAATTAGAAAGTTTCAGATCAAATATCATACCCACCCCTCACAATTACAATAACAGGGGAGGTTAGCATGATATTTGTGCATCTAACTTTCTCACTCTTAATTATTCACAATTTCATTCAGGACTATCTGTAATCATGATAGCATCCACATTAATGGAGAAGTGTTTAGAAGCATTTTTTTTTTTTTTAAGTACAATAAAAGTGACTAAGATGACAAAATATATTATTTACCATTCATTTCTATTGGACACAAAATAATCTGAACACTACCAAAACAAACAGCAAATGCATCCAACAAGTTTGTAGAAAGGGAAAGACCTAGTCAGTTGTACAACAGAAATGTGTCTTCCACATTTAACCCAACCCTTCTGAATCAGAGAGGTGCGGTGGGCTGCCATAAATCGACATCCACGTCTTCGGCGCCCGGGGAACACTGGGTTAACTGCCTTGCTCAGGGGCAAAACGACAGTCACAAGCCTGATGTAATAATCATTGTGTGTTAGGAATATGGGAACAAATACTGAACTACTTTAATACACAAGTGAATTTGTCCCAATACTTTTGGTCCCCTAAAATGGGGGGTGGAGGTGAGAGAGACACTATGTACAAAAAGTTCTGTAATTTCTAAACGGTTCACCCGAGATGGATGACAATTACTCTCAAATTAAATCTGACATTCTGCACTTCAACCTCAGCCATTGTATCATTTAAAATCCAAAGTGCTGGAGTGCATAGCCAAAACAACAAAATGTGCCACTGTCCCAATACTGTTGGAGCTCACTGTTCTGTGCTAAATATTTTGTACAGTTATGGTATATTTCAAATATTTTGTATTAAAGGCCCAGTGCAGTCAATGTGATGTTCCTATATTTTGTATATACAGTACTAGTTAAAAGTTGACACCTACTCATTCCAGGGTTTTCCTTTATTTTTAGTATTTTCTACATTGTAGCATAAGTGAAGACCTCAACTATGAAATAACACAGGGAATCATGTAGTAACCAAAAAGTGTTAAACAAAGAAGCCACCATTTGCCTTTGACAGCTTTGTACACTCTTGGCATTCTCTCAACCAGCTTCATGAAGTAGTCACCTGGAATGCATTAAGTTAATTTGTGGAATTTATTTCCTTTTAATGCATTTGAGCCAATCAGTTGTGACAAGGTATGGGAGGTATACAGAAGATTGCCCTATTTGGTAAAAGACCAAGTCCATATTATGGCAAGAACAGCTCAAATAAGCAAAGAGAAACAGTCCATCATTACTTTAAGACATGAAGGTCATTCAATCTGGGAACATTTCAAGTGCAGTCACAACCTTCAAGCGCTATGATGAAACTGGCTCTCATGAGGACTGGCAGTTACCAGCCTCAGAAATTGCAGCCCAAATATGTTTAAGTAACAGACACATCAACTGTTCAGAGGAGACTGTGAATCAGGCCTTCATGGTCAAATTGCTGCAAAGAAACCACTAAAGGACACCAATAATAATAAGAAGGCTTGCTTGGGCCAAGAAACATGAACAATGTACTTTAGACCTGTGGAAATGTGTCCTTTGGTCTGATGAGTCCAAATTTGAGATTTATGGTTCCAACCGCCGTGTCTTTGTGAGATGTAGAGTAGGTAAATGGATGATCTCTGCATGTGTGGTTCCCACCGTGAAGAATGGAAGTGTGATGGTGCTTTGCTGGTGATGGTCTGATTTATTTAGAATTCAAGGCACACTTAACCAGCATGGCTACCACAGCCTTCTGCAGCGATAGCACAAACCAGATGGGATATCATTCATTTTTCAACAGAACAATGACCCAACAACTCCAGGCTGTCAGGGCTATTTGACCAAGAAGGAGAGTGATGGAGTGCTGCATCAGATGACCTAGCCTCCACAATCACCAGCCTCAACCCAATTGAGATGGTTTGGGATGAGTTGGACCGCAGAGTGAAGGAAAAGCAGCCAACAAGTGCTCAGCATATGTGGGAACTCCTTCAAGACTGTTGTAAAAGCATACCAGGTGAAGCTGGTTGAGAGAATGCCAAGAGTGTGCAATGCTCTCAAAGGCAGGCTACTTTGAATAATCTCATATTTTGATTTAACACTTTGTTACTGCATGATTCCATGTGTGTTATTTTACAGTTTTGATATCTATTATGCAATGTAGAAAATAGTCAAAATAAAGGAACTCTTGAATGAGTTGTGTCCTTTTGACTGGTACTGTATGTATATGTAGCAGAAAAGCGATAAATACAAAAAGGGTCCTCAGAGTGGTATGGGTAAAAATGTACAGCAACTGACAGTCACTTCACTGGAATTAGTTTTTCTTCTGGGAGTTTGTTTTACACAATGACAGACGAGGTCTGCCTGTCGTAATGTCCCTGCCATTATGATCTACTGAAAGCTGTGAATACAGTATTGGTATGGCATTTTGTACTGTATTGAAAATAAATGCATACTTTAAAGTATGAAGTAAACAATGTAATGTGATAATTGTTTGATTGAAATGTTCATGGTAGTGAGTCATTGCTAGTCTCGTACGACCCATCCTGATCTCGCAAGCTTACATTCTGTTTCACTCCACGGACACAGTATCTGTGTAGCGAAACAGAATGAAAGCTTGCAAGATCAGGGTGGTTCGTGCTAGGCTTAGTCATTGCAGCAACACATTTGAAGCATTTTCAAGAATGTCTTCTAAATATTCACTACAGAATGACATGCATTACAGACAAGCCATACAAAGCAAATTAAAAATAAACCTCATTATGGTAGTTAACCCTGGAGATGAACACTTGAGTATGTGACTTAACTTATTATTTGATTTTTCTATTCAAGATGAGTGGCTGCCGCTCTCCCAACCACATTGTAAACACAAAGCTCCAGCCTGGAACACATTGACTGAGATGAGCTGTTTTGGAGCACTGGCTAGAGAGAAGGGGTATTACACAACAGGGCACTGACCATCAAAAGCAAAGAAAGATCAGTGCACTGCACAGGATGAGTGAAAGATATAAGGCTCAGGTTGAATTAGAAGGATACAGTATCTAACAGTGATGTGTTTAAGCACATTTCTCATTGGCTTCGTCTAGTAGCAGCACTTATGGCGACAGTCAAGGGGGGAAAGAATTAACATGCAAATACCTCATGTACGATTAAGGCGCATTTAGTTTTCAGAAACAAGGCAAAAGCAGATCAAGCAAGAAGAAAAGGTATCAAAAATAAACACTTGTAATATCAATAAAAAACTAAATACATCTCATCACTAAATAAAAAATGCACTATATCCATATTTCCAACTTCAAGGAGAGGACCCTGATCCTTCAGTCATGTCTAGTAGTGTTAAGGCTTTTGTAGATTTCATGAAGTACAGTATTGTACTGGCAAGAATTGATTACCGAATATGGCTGCCAAAATTGATCCAAAAACAACTTTGGAATCACCTTGCTTCTTTTCTGTTTCAGACATATCAATTTTCTTGAACAGTATTAATTCTGCTACTGTAATATAAAACACCCCTAGCTCTCCAAGTACAAAAGAAAATCATATATATTTTCCAGTCGCTCTTTCAAATATGAGGGAACAGATTCATATTTTGAGAGTAGAAAATAAATGTAAACATGTAATGGATCATATTTTGAATCTCCACACATTTTTCCAACAATATAAGGCTTAGATGTGTTTCCCGGGAAAAGCTTCCCACTCCAGTAAACAATGTCTAACACAAAGTCCTGCTGAATAAAGTCAGCTGATTATGCCTGTTTTCCCATTAACATTCTTACTTAAATTCCAGCTATGCATTTCATATAGTGTCACGGTGAGATTGTACTAGTGTGGCGTGGTGGACTATCTTGCATGCCATGGAATAAAGTGCTCTGTCTCCATCTAGAGTCCACTTAGGGTTTTATTTACCAGGGGCCATTGTCTGGGTAGCTTGGCACAGCGGGGTATTGGGGTAGGCTTGGGCCAGTTTCATTGATAGCATTGAAGCCGGCCTCTCTCACAGGGGCGCTCTTCCAGAGTCCAGTGGTCCACTCTTCCTGTGCACGCTCAAAGCTGCCCCCTCCGCCACGGTACATCCCATGAACCTGATAGAAGCAGAGCAGACAAACCAACCAGTCATGAAAGTTCATTCTCTTTCCTTGCCTACAATGAGAATTGTCAAAACGGTGATGTATTTTTTCTGGTTTGTGTGTGTGTTTCCGGGTGCTCGTGCATTTTTCAGGTGTGTGTGTGCGCAAGTTGGACTCACCCTGATGAGAACCAATCCCATCAACACAGTCACCAGAGTAAAGAGCAGAGCTGAGAATAGCATGACTACAGCAGAACCCACGTTGTAGCTGAAAAACAGCACTGTCGCGATCCAACCACTTTGGGGGTTTGTGGTGGAGTGGTGGAGCAGTGGGGTTAGTATTTGTCAATGGCATGAATACTGGATTACATCAACTGTAGTTATTCACCTATCACAGCATGACACTGCAGTGAGTAAAATTAAGGTGGCATTGATACAATCTACAGGTGATCTTTATTGCCAAACTGAAGATTTGTCTATATTCCTGAGGTAAGTGAAACATAAGCCATTCCGATATAGCAGCCAAAGTCCTAGACAGTCCCTTCCAGGCTTGAGGAAATAAAATATTCATACTCACCAAGCACCCCAACCAGAGATGCCCACAGTCTGAATGAGAGCAAAAACACACTGGAGGAAGAAGATGAAGAAAAAGGCCATGAAGTTGAAGGAACTGTCAGCTCTAAGAAAGACAAAGGGAGGTATGAAGTCAGTCAAAAAAATAGTATTTGGAGTGAAAAAGTATAGATGTTCGGCTTGACGTTTGTTGAGTGGACCTTACCGAAAGGCCTTGTAGAGAGGTCTAAACCAGCATGTGTAGCTGCACGGACTGAAGAGAAGAAGCCAGAGCAGGGAAAGGCCAAAATTGGCTGCACTTCCACCTCCTGCCCACCAAGCTATGCATGACACCACGTTCACACACAGTGTGACTGAATACACTGCAGAGATAGCAGAAAACATTACATTCACTCAGCATTGAATTAAACACAGTCCAGTTCCCAGAGAAGGCCTATGTGTGACTCAAGAAGGTTTGTTGGTGTAACTCACACATCCAGAGGTTGTAGACCCTGCGAACCAGCTGTCGGTGCGGGGCTGGGATCTCCTCCTCCACATTCTGGTAAAAGCAGGGCTTGATTCGCAGGAACTTAGGCAGCAGTGGGAAGTTGTTGACCTGCTCTGAAAACAGATGATTTACAATGTGGGAAAACAGGATGTCAGTGCAGAGATGACACAGGAAAACAAGAATACAGTGAAATTTGAGATTTTCTTTAGCGATATTATAACAAATGGTGAGGCACAATAGTGAAAGTGGTCAGTGTTATCAGTTGATCTTTATGTCCACAATTTAACTATGAGAATTTGTGATTAAATTATCATAATAATATACAACAAAATAATAAGTAGAGTTACATGTCAGGATATTATTTGACAATAAATAGTATTGTTTTGACAATTGTAATATAATTTTTGCTCTAGTTGGCTGTAGCTGCACCAAAACTCCATATTCTTTTTAAATAGGGAGACAATTTGATTTCAGAACTTGTTTCCATGAGTGATCAAAACTTGTTTTCTCATGGCTCCCTCTTGTCCAACTGCAGCAGACATATGGTGAGCAATACATATAGCATCTTGAGAATTGCAACACATCGTATCGGCACCAATGTGTCGGGAAGTCAGGAACCAATACACGCAGTCAGTCAGGAAAGCTAAGGCCAGCTTCTTCAGGCAGAAGTTTGCATCCTGTAGCTCCAACTCCAAAAAGTTCTGGGACACTGAAGTCCATGGAGAACAAGAGCACCTCCTCCCAGCTGCCCACTGCACTGAGGCTAGGTAACACGGTCACCACCGATAAATCCATGATTATCGAAAACTTCAACAAGCATTTCTCAACGGCTGGCCATGCCTTCCGCCTGGCTACTCCAACCTCGGCCAACAGCTCCGCCCCCCCCGCAGCTACTCGCCCAAGCCTCTCCAGGTTCTCCTTTACCCAAATCCAGATAGCAGATGTTCTGAAAGAGCTGCAAAACCTGGACCTGTACAAATCAGCTGGGCTTGACAATCTGGACCCTCTATTTCTGAAACTATCCGCCGCCATTGTAGCAACCCCTATTTACCAGCCTGTTCAACCTCTCTTTCATATCGTCTGAGATCCCCAAAGATTGGAAAGCTGCCGCAGTCATCCCCCTCTTCAAAGGGGGAGACACCCTGGACCCAAACTGTTACAGACCTATATCCATCCTGCCCTGCCTATCTAAGGTCTTCGAAAGCCAAGTCAACAAACAGGTCACTGACCATCTCGAATCCCACCGTACCTTCTCCGCTGTGCAATCTGGTTTCCGAGCCGGTCACGGGTGCACCTCAGCCACACTCAAGGTACTAAACGATATCATAACCGCCATCGATAAAAGACAGTACTGTGCAGCCGTCTTCATCGACCTTGCCAAGGCTTTCGACTCTGTCAATCACCATATTCTTATCGGCAGACTCAGTAGCCTCGGTTTTTCGGATGACTGCCTTGCCTGGTTCACCAATTACTTTGCAGACAGAGTTCAGTGTGTCAAATCGGAGGGCATGCTGTCCGGTCCTCTGACAGTCTCTATGGGGGTGCCACAGGGTTCAATTCTCGGGCCGACTCTTTTCTCTGTATATATCAATGATGTTGCTCTTGCTGCGGGCGATTCCCTGATCCACCTCTACGCAAACGACACCATTCTATATACTTCCGGCCCGTCCTTGGACACTGTGCTTTCTAACCTCCAAACGAGCTTCAATGCCATACAACACTCCTTCCGTGGCCTCCAACTGCTCTTAAACGCTAGTAAAACCAAATGCATGCTTTTCAACCGATCGCTGCCTGCACCCGCATGCCCGACTAGCATCACCACCCTGGATGGTTCCGACCTTGCATATGTGGACATCTATAAGTACCTAGGTGTCTGGCTAGACTGTGAAGTCTCCTTCCAGACTCATATCAAACATCTCCAATCGAAAATCAAAGAGTCGGCTTTCTATTCCGCCACAAAGCCTCCTTCACTCACGCCGCCAAACTTACTATCCTACCGATCCTCGACTTCGGCGATGTCATCTACAAAATTGCTTCCAACACTCTACTCAGCAAACTGGATGCAGTTTATCACAGTGCCATCCGTTTTGTCACTAAAGCACCTTATACCACCCACCACTGCGACTTGTATGCTCTAGTCGGCTGGCCCTCGCTACATATTCGTCGCCAGACCCACTGGCTCCAGGTCATCTACAAGTCCATGCTAGGTAAAGCTCCGCCTTATCTCAGTTCACTGGTCACGGTGGCAACACCCATCCGTAGCACGCGCTCCAGCAGGTGTATCTCACTGATCATCCCTAAAGCCAACACCTCATTTGGCCACCTTTCGTTCCAGTACTCTGCTGCCTGTGACTGGAACGAATTGCAAAAATCGCTGAAGTTGGAGACTTATCTCCCTCACCAACTTCAAACATCTGCTATCTGAGCAGCTAACCAATCGCTGCAGCTGTACATAGTCTATTGGTAAATAGCCACCCATTTTCGCCTACCTCATCCCCATTCTGTTTTTATTTATTTACTTTTCTGCTCTTTTGCACACCAATATCTCTACCTGTACATGACCATCTGATCATTTATCACTCCAGTATTAATCTGCAAAATTGTAATTATTCGCCTACCTCCTCATGCCTTTTGCACACAATGTATATAGACTCCCTTTTTTTTCTACTGTGTTATTGACTTGTTAATTGTTTACTCCATGTGTAACTCTGTGTTGTCTGTTCACACTGCTATGCTTTATCTTGGCCAGGTCGCAGTTGCAAATGAGAACTTGTTCTCAACTAGCCTACCTGGTTAAATAAAGGTGAAATAAAAAATAAAATAAAAAATAATATCATATCAATAGCAATTCCCAGCCCCCTTGAGTGTGTCACTTATAATCTGTGTCATGCATATGCATTACTTGTAGCAGGTACATGTCATGTTTCATGAAGAACATAATTGAATTGCAAAACATTTAGATACAAACCTGTCATTATGAAATCCTATGCGTGTCCTTTCCTGCAACATAATACAAATAATTGGCACTTTCCATCTCATAAAAATGCAATGAAAAAAAAAGTATAAATAATTATCTGGGGACGTGCAGTGTCTAATTTACAACTAGTCCTTCTGTAGCTCAGTTGGTAGAGCATGGCATATATTATTTATTATTAAACAACAACAACAACAACAAAACACAAGTCATATCAAGATGATGACAAAGGTGAAATTATATGCACGAGATGGCCAGGTCACGTGAACTAGATACGGGTACGCTAGCTAGGAGGTAATATTTTCTGTAAACCCAGTTTAAATAATAAACGTAGCTTTGATACATTTCTTATGTTAAGTGGCTAACTATGATTTGGCAATAAAATATAAGACCACGCGTAAAATAAAATGTTTGAATAACTACCTCTAATTAGCAAGCTAACGTTAATTAGCTACAGTAACGTTAAATTAGCTAGTACTGTCAGTATGTAGATGATGATTTGTTAGCGGTCTTCAAGCGAAATGTAATGAAAAGGCTAGCTGCCGAGTGGATACAGTGAACTGGTTGATAACAGATTCAATGTTACTTTAAAGAAATAAAGCTAGTGACTGTGTAACTTATTTCCTTGTAATTCAATGTTTCGCTAGCACCTACCTGAAAACCACTAACTCCAGTTCGGTTCGGGATGGTCGACACTAGCTACCACAGCCACAAACTCATAAACCCCGCCCATTTCTACAATCTATTTTCTTAAAAGCAGATTTTTACAGCTAAACCTCATATCAGTCCTAACCTTTACCACATTGCTCACTTTATGCCTAACCCTAACCTTAAATTAAGACCAAAGCGCGACATTTTGTTTTCATAAATTTGTACGATATAGCCTATGTTGACTTTGTGTCTGTGCTATCTAGCTAGTAGAGGAAAGTGTTGGGGTCGCGTCCAACCAAATCTCCCGCACTGCATTGAGGGAGTTGTAGTTCAACACAGGTCCCACCAAGGCAAATTTGAATACAATTGTTTCGATTGTGAATCTACAGATCCCGTGACCTTATATAGTGCGTGGAGGGAAGACGTGTGACTTCAGAGAGAGATGGAGATGTCCCTTGACATGATAACAGCTACGTTATGGAAAATTGGCAATGATGTCTTTTCTTGATCAACTATCAGTTTTGTGGAGTTGATGTTGAATATGATTTTCTATTGTCAGGAGTTTACTATTGCCCGATTCCCTTGACATACGTTATATTGTATTATATTGTATTTTATACCATATGGTTAGGCTACATATTGGTACCGTACAGTGTCCTAGAAATATTTTCTACAACACATTTTGCACCCCACAGTAGCAGAAACCCAAACAGAATATGTGAAGAAACTTAATTTCTGTTGATCTCAGTCATACCTAGTTAATCCATCACTAACTCGTCAATTTGCATCCCACACCTCAACAAAAGGCTCATACTTTCCCAAACCATAGTATTTTCTGGTGATTTTCATTGAGACATGATACTTGCCAACTGTGTTCTCCAATGAGTTAATCAATGATCATTGTGTCTGTAACTCTGAATTGTATTTATTTGTTGAGAGAGTGCATCTGACAAGGAGGAGCCCTCACATGAAGGCCTTGTGAGAGGAAGAGGTGATCGACAATAAATTATTTTTCCTTTTATAGATTTCATTCCCTCCTCAGCCTTACATCTTGTTGTTATTTTTTAGTACTACATTGACATTGATCACTGCATTGTTGGGTGTAGAGTTAGCAAGAAAGGCATTTCACAGTACTTGTGCACTTGGGGCTCCTGAGTGGTGCAGTGGTCTAAGGCACCGCATATCAGTGCTAGAGATGTCATTACAGACACCCTGGTTTAAATCCAGGCTGTGTCACAACTGGCTGTGATTGGGAGTCCCATTGGGTGGTGCACAATTGGCCCAGTGTCATCTGGGTTCGGCTGATGTAGGCTGACATTGTAAATAAGAATTTGTTCTTAACTGACTTATCTAGTCAAACAAACATGACATCAAATTGTATTGGTCACATATTTAGTAGATGTTATTGCAGGTGTAGCGAAATACTTGCGCTTAGGAGCTAGAAGCAGAGCTGCCATATCTGTCAGGCCATCTGTCCAACGTGTGTCTGGTCTACCTCATGTGTCTTCTTGTCAGAGATATTTTGCCTTTTGTATTATTTTTCAGTTATTCTAAATTGTCAACTGTTTTGGCATCATTTTATTTTCCCATTAAAACAATTAACTGACATTCAGACATACATTCTGTTAATTTATTTAATATTGCATGCATGCAAGCTTGTATTTTGATTACTTCACAGTACAATACATCGTTTCTGATTATCAACATGTTTAGAGTATTTACTGGTTAAAACACACTGAGTGACTTTGTCCAATCACGACTTTATTAGAATTTTGTTCCACGACACTATTCAGTGAAATCCAATCACTGATCGTACTCTCTTGAAAACAGAGAAAGCAACCTATCATAAAAGAACAACGTCTCAAAAGAAGGCGTGACTGACAAAATATCCAGAAAAAAACGTCTAGATCCCGCCCTTCGGTCGGGTAGTGATCCAGCGTTCTGGCCAATCAGCAAAGGATTCTGAGGACAGCGACACGCTCCCGCCAAATCTGACTGACGGGCGCGAGGCAGCAACGGGATCCACGCAAAGGGAGTGTGTGGGAAATGCGGCTAGAATAAAATTAACTTAGTCTTAAAAGTAATAGAACCCAGTCATCGTTATATTTGCATGGTATTAGTGTTACTCTGGAAGACCTGTCAATATTGCTACTTCATATGGTTTTGTGTTAATTACAACGCTTTTCCGCACAAGGATATCAAAAGTGAGGGAAGTTCTCGGATGGTGATGCTGGCGGCGGCGGAAGATCCATCCGTGGACGGGCATTTAGCATCCACTCCACGGAGGGGAGGTAGCGACGATATTTTGCTATGTTTTAACCTTCAAATGTTTTGGGCATTTAGTTATCTGAGGTAGCTATATACTGTTTGACTTGCCTTTATATACGACCACATAGCAAGTCAACACTAACTTCTGTCGAGCTAGCCAGTTTAGCTAACTAGCATGCTGTATTTAGCCAGCTAACTACTGTACTAGTAGCATGTTGTAACTAGCTAACCTCAAGTAAGGTTAGTTAGCTAACACTTAGTTGTTATCGTTGGCCAGACTCTCATAACATTCACAAGCTCGTAAGGTTAGTGTAAAGTGAGCTTTCATGTAACGTTAGCTAGCTACCCTTGAAGTTACCTTTATTATTTATTAGTCAGCCAGCTTGGAAGCTAACGTCAGTGATGTGATGAGTTTGTGCTAACCTTACTAGCTTGCTAGACACGCCATTGCCTTCAGCTAGCTAGCGTTAGCTAATATGAACCAAAACACTCAATGATTTCGGTGGTTTTGCTGACCTGCTTGTTGATTGTCAGAATATAACATTTTAATTAGACATCGCGCCACACATTATCGTACTGTTACAAACTTTGCTTGCTAGCTAACCTAACTAACAAGCATGTCTTCTTTTTCTTCTTCTCTCCCCGCGGCGGTATGAGTGTAAAGTTAGCTATAGCCGGGCCTTTGCACTGGGCTCAGATTGATTCACTGAATGGCGGGAGAGCAAAGCTAACACCTCCCAGTAGTTTGCCCAACCACTTGTGCCATCGTCTCGTAACTAATTTTTACACTTGATTAAAAATTATATTTGAACGGCATCGATTGTCCTTTAACTTGGTTGGTGTCAAGTCTAGATAACCTTTGATTGCGCCCTAGTTGACTGACAAGTATTTATTACATATGTACTTGAATAACCTGGATGCAATTTGTCAAACTAACAGTATGAGTAAACTAAGAACAAACGTCAGCTCATAGTAATAATACAGTTGAGTGGGGGATAAAGTAGTTGGTGACTAAGTCATATGTGTAGTGGCTATTCTTGTGGTTGTCCTTTTGATTTTGGACATTTTATAAAGATACTGCACCGAATGCTTTCTTCTAGTAAGTGTTGTGCAACAAAGGGACTGGTAACACGTTTGCAGCTGGAGCCATTGTACTACTGCAATTATTGATAGTGAAGTAAAAGTGCATTGAAAAACAAATCCATCTACACAACAAAAATATAAATGCAACGTTGCACAACACTTTCTGTTGGGCCCATGTTTCATGAGCTGAAATAAAATATCCTCGACATTTTCCATATGCACACATCTTATTTCTCTCAAGTATTGTGCACAAATGTGTTTAACAGCACTGTTAGTGAGCATTTCTCCTTTGCCAATATAATCCATCCACCTGACAGGTGTGGCATTTTAACAGCATGATCATTACACTGGTGCACCTTGTGCTGTGGACAATTAAAAGGGCACTCTAAAATGTGCAGTTTTGTCACACACCACCACAGCTGTCAAGTTTTGATTGAGTGTGCAGCAGGGATGTCCACCAGAGCTGTTACCAGATAATTTTATGTTAGTATCTCTACCATAAGCCGCCTCCAATGTCGTTTTAGAAAATATGTCAGTATGTCGAAATGGCCTCACAACCACAGACCATGTGTAACCACACCAGCCCAGGATGTCCACATCAGGCTTCTTCACCTATGGGATTGTCTGAGACCTGCCACCTGGACAGTTGATGAAACTGGGCTTGCACAACTAAATAATTTCTGCACAAACTGTCTCAGGAAGCTCATATGCGTGCTCATCGTCCTCACCAGGTCTTGACCTGACTGCAGTTTAGCATCGTAACCAACTTCAGTAGGCAAATACTAAACTTTGATGGCCACTGGCATCTTCACGGATGAATCCCAGGTTCATCTGTACCGGGCAGATGGCAAACAGAGTGTATGCCGTTGTGTGGGTGAGCAGTTTGCCGATGTCAACGTTGTGAACAGAGTGCCCCATGGTGGTGGGGGGGTTATGGTATGGGCAGGCACAAGGTACCAACAACAAACACAATTGCATTTTATCAATGGCTATTTGAATGCTGAGATCCTGAGGCCCATTGTCATGCCATTCATCTGCAGCCACCACATGTTTCAGCATGATAATGCACGGCCCCATATCGCAAGTATCTGTACACATCCTGGAAGCTGAAAATGTCCCAGTTCTTCCATGGCCTACATACTTGTTGAGCATGTTTGGGATGCTCTGGATTGACATGTGCGACAGCATGTTCCAGTTCCCGCCAATATCCATATACTGACTAGTTTTCTGATCTACGACCTTACCTTTTTTTAAAGTTATATTTTACCAACAGATCCATGTCTGTATTCCAAATCATGTGAAATCCTAATGAATATATTTAAATTGACTGATTTCATTATGAACTGTAACTCCAGTAAAATCTTTCAAATTGTTGCATTTTATATTTTTGTTCAGAAAATGTTTCATGACAGGAGAATGGTTGTGGTATGTTGTTGTCTCATCTTCCATACCCTGTTTTGGTTACAGGTATGGATGGCAAAGTCAAATCCAGCAATGCTAACAAGAAGCTTGTTCAGGGTAAGTGAATCTGGTCTTTTGAATGCATATTAGATGGTTTTAATTTTCAAAAGGAGACTGATGATACATAATGCTATCAAACTATTTGAAACAATTCAATGACATTCTAATTTAGTAAATTATATTTCAAATTAATCGAATTTGTTGTAATAATTTAGTGTCTTTGCTTTATCACTCAAAGCTATCATTATTGTTTGCCCAAAGATTTGTTAATATAACATAGATTTAGTCCAACTTAAACATCAGTGATGATAAAGGATATTTTCTCCTCAGCTCGTCTTCCATTCAAGCGTCTAAACCCAGAGCCCAAGGACATCAGTGAGCCCAAAAGGACCTGCACCCTTTCCCGGCCTGGGCTCTCAGATGGGGAGAACGAATCCGATTGCTCCCCCCTACCTGTGCGCCATGGACCGGCCCTGGTTAACGGCCGTGGCCCCCTGGATGGATTCATGAGTCGCAGTACCCAAGCGTCCCCTGCCAAAAGCATAGTTATTGATCTCACTGAGGACTCCAATTCAACTGACCTTTTAAAGCAGCAACCTGCGACACCCATTGTTGCCTCGTGTCCTCCGACACCAAACAGCCACCTAAGCAAAACCCTAAGTGCTGTAACAGCCACCAAAACAGATCACACTGCCAAGACAGAGCCCATAGACTACAAGCTGGGGGATGAACAGAAGGATGGGGAGGAGGAGAAGGACAGGGGGGACACTGCATCCATCTCACAGCTAGACACCACACAGGGTTCTGACACAGAAGAGGAGGAGGATGAAGAACAAGAGGAGGCTGATATGTCCAGTCATGGGAATGAGTCCATGCTTTCTCCTTCATCCACCAGCTCTCTGTCAGCGGCCGAGAGCTCCCCAGAGGCTGCTAAGACAGAGAACACTCCTACTGTCACAGTGAGTACAAAATGGCAATTAAATTCAATGAACACTCATTGTCAGCAGTGATTTTTGAATAAATCTACATCAGCAAGCTCCTGTTAACTTTTCAAATCACTATTCTGAAATGAAAAATTATAAATCTAGGTTACCTTTCTTCCTCTCTCTTTACAGGAACCAAATACCACCCCTAAAATAGAGCAGACAACTGTGAAAATAAGATCTTTAAAGGTATAATTAGCGGCAATAAGTCACTTCAGTATTTGGTGTACTTTTGCCTATTTTAACATCTTCATATAGACACTCATCTGAAACGGAATTTGTGCTTTCTTCTCTCCATAGAGTTTGCAGGAGCAAGAGGAGAGGCTACACCAGCGCAAAGAGAGAGAGCGGCAGCGAGAGGAGGCTAAAGACGCTAAAGAGAAGAAGAAAGAGGAGGCTCGCAAACTGAAGGAGGACCGGGAGAAGGAAAGAAAGGAGAAAAAAGAGAAAGAAGAGCGTGAAAAAAGAGATAAAAAGGAGAAAGAGGAAAAGGAAAAAGCAGAGAAATTAAGAGCGAAAGAGGAGCAACGCAAATCAAAGCAAGAGTGAGTGTTGCTTGATCAAAAACCAGCTAGCTACAGATCTGAAATGTCTTGTTACTTTTATATTGACTCTACTAGAAAAATTGATTGAATGTTTTTTTTTTTATTAAAGCAAATGTAATCCTTGCAATTGACATTCACATATAATTTTCCCCAGGGCAAAACTTGAAGAAAAGAGAAAGAAAGAGGAGGAAAAACGGTTGAAAGAAGAGAAGGATGTGAGTTGATCATTTTGTTTCTATTCTCTAAAATTAAATGTAATGTCTGACACTGACATTTTTAAGCTTGACAATTGCCACTTAATTGTAACAGACCTGATAATGCATCTTAACATTTTCTATACAGAGGCTCAAAGCAGAGAAAGCCGAGATCACACGATTTCTACAGAAACCCAAGACTCCCCAGCAGGTCACAAAGGTAAGATTCCTCTGACTGGTTTGAACAAGAAGAAAACAAAATAGAAATCACAAAATGGTGGTGTTCATTTAATGTTATCAGGCTAGTATCAGCTACATTTATGCCTTTACTAGACTATGGGGATATTTTATATATGAATGCTTCCGCTCAGTGTTTGAGATCAATTGACACACTTTACCATGGCACTTTAAGATTTATTTTAAACTGCAAAACCCTTACGCACCACTGTACTTTGTGTACCAGGGTTGGCTGGCCTTCTAGTCACTTGTAGGCTCAGTCACTGGTATACGTTTATTTACAAAGCCATTTTGGGTTTACTACCTTTTTTATTTGTGTATTTTTATTGTTCAGAAATGTGGTGGGTACTCTCTTCGTTCGCTGAACTTTATCCTGCTAACTGTTCCAAATGTCCAAACTGAATTTGGTAAAAGGGCTTTTATGTACTCTGTGCCATCGTCTTGGAACACCTTACAAAATACTTTTAAACTGGAAGAACTTGTCCCGATTGGTGTTTTAAATTCACCGATGAAGGGTTTTGAGGCTGAATCCCTGACCCGTCAATGTTTTTAATTTGCTGTTTTATACTCTTGTGAATTCAATGGTTTTTACTAGATTACTTGTAGTTTTTCATGTCTGTCTGTCCTTTTTTTTTATTTTTTATTATTACTTGGTGCTGCCTATCTTGGCCAGGGCGCTCTTGAAAAAGAGATTTTAATCTCAATGGGCCCTTTCTGGTTAAATAAAGGTTAAATAAAAAAATGTAAAACTTTTCTTACCTTTGCCTCTCCTACTTCAGACCCTTGCGTCTGCCTGTGAAAAGTTTGCCCCGTTTGAGATAAAGGAGCACATGTGTCTGGCGCCGTTGACCCGAGTACAATGTGCGGAGGTGGTCCTGGAGGAACTGGACAGGTATCTGGCTAAACCTGATGGAAGCCTGGATGGCCTGAGTGACTGGACCAGAAATAAGCCCCGCAGATCAGGCCAGACCAAGCCCAGAAGCACATACCCTATGAGGTGAGACCACCACACACCCTTAAAAAAATCTGCGGTGACTTGAATTACTGAAGTCTTGAAATTTTGTGAAACTGAAGAATCAGGGATTCCTAATGGAAAGAAGCCATTTTCTATACTTCCCTATTTTGACGTTGGTCCCCTATTTCTGTTGTCTGCATAGGGAGTGTGTAGCGATGATGGAGGTGGTGGAGGGACCCAAACCGGATGGTGTGCCTGACAGGCAGCACTACGGCCGCATGAAGCTCCTTCAGTTCCGTGAGAACTACCGGCCTGCCTACTGGGGCACGTGGAGAAAAAACAGCCCCCACATCTCCCCTCGCTGCCCTCTCAGACAGGACAAGGTGAGGCTTCCCTCATTCTCTGACCATGATCCTTTTCAATCCTTTCACTTCTTTACTTATTCGTTTCTGCCATATTACAATCGATAGTTACAAATCACGATATATCCATGTTTGACTCAAGATTTAGATTTGTAATTGTTTCTTTTTTTTTTAAATATATTTTTTTACCTTATGTATCGTTAGATAGCGCTAGTCAGATGTACCTGCACAAAAACTCTGGTATTTTATTTTTCATCCTATAGCTTGTTCCCATCTTTTTAAATAATGAGCCAACATGTTTTCAGCACTTACTCCCTGACTGATCGAAACTTGTTTTGTCATGCTCTCTTGTCTCTCTGCAGCAGACATATAGGGCGCAATCATTGAATCGCAATACATATAGAATTGTGATAATCGCAATGCATATCATATCAAAAGTTTTGTGATATCATATCGTGAGGTCCCTGATAATTCCCAGCCCTAACTGGTGGTGATGTCAGGTGTTTTGTGACTTCCATGTTTCATGCGCTTTCTATATAGGACTAAAGTCTGTGTTTCCTCTAGGACCTGTTGGATTATGAGGTGGACAGTGATGAGGAGTGGGAGGAAGAGGAGCCAGGAGAGTCCCTGTCACACAGTGAAGGGGTAGGTCTCTTTTTCAATACACTTCTGTCACAGCTTTTGGTGCTCTGTTGTTCTGTTTGATATCAAGATTAGCTCATTGTTGTAAACTGAATCATTCCAGCTGATTGTGAGGCCCTAAACTGACTTGTTTTTGCAGGAGGATAATGATAATGATGGAGGTGAAAATGATGACGATGATGAAGATGGTTTCTTCGTACCACATGGATACCTATCAGACGGGGAGGGGGCATTGGAGGAAGAGGTACTTTCAATTGCTCTTCATTCCTTATTCATGTCTTTATTTACTGTTCTTTTCCAGTGGACTGGTTTGACTAATGATTGACGTGCTTTACATTAAGGGGTGGAGACATTATCCACGGCTTATTTTTAGCACACTTAATTGCTCCTATACCTGTGGTGTGAATCTAGGAGGGTGGCGACCCAGAGAAGCAGAAGGTGCGTCAGAAGCTGAAGGCCCGGGAGTGGGATGAGCTGATGGCCAAGAAGAAGGTGAAGGTGCTAGAGGCTGTGGTGAGAGGCTGTGTGTGGGAGGGACAGGGTCCCCATCTGGAGCTCTTGCAGCAGTTTGCGGTGTGCCTGCTGGAACCCCTGCCCAAGCCAGAGTCCTCCACCCCAGAGGACAACACACAGAAACTACAAGAAGATGAGCAGCGTGAGTACATTCTTATGCCTGGGGGGAACATCACTCAGGTAAGAGGAGTTCTTTTGTCACTGCAGTATTGTCATTTAGAACCTTTTGGGCCTTAGCCTTGTCACCTCTAAGTGATCATCTGAGTCATGTTTTACTGACTGAACCGTGATGAAATGTAGGTCTTGGTTTGCGTGGAAAAACTGACCGGGTGTGCTTGTCTTTGATATTCTTATCTGAGTTCTTACAGAATGATGAACATTGGTAATTTGGTTGAGCCATGTGCTATTTGAATAGTGTCACTAGCTAGGTTTCCATTCAATTGGCTACAGATTTGGCTATAGATTTTCATACGAATATTCTAAAATATGCATGAAGAAAATGTGCATTTTCCCGCTAGTGGTGTATCCACCAACAACGGACTTGTTGCAGATAAAAAATATGTGCATGATGATGTAGTGCACACAATATACTTTTTTTCGTGTTAGTTTTCATGTACCGAAAACAAATCTAAAGTTCTGTGTGTTTCCATCGCACTTTCAACTCTACTGATAGTTTTGTCACATACTGTTGTGTTAATTAGCAAATGTACGTACTCTGGTCTTGGCACATGTGCTCCGCTCACAGATACACTGCAGGTAGGCAAGTCTACATGATGACTGACATTGTTATTGGAAAGGAGCATCAAGATCACTGTGCGCTTTCACCACTGTGAAGTTCATCAGAACTGATTTAGTTTGTTTCCCAGGTTGTAGTGAGAGGAAAACACACCATATCATCGCGTGACTACAAGTTTACTTCGATATGATGATTGTTATATCAGTATTTTCACATAAAGGCATTTCCACCGCCGTTTCCGCGTAATACATTTTGCAGACAAAAATATCCCCACCATCTGTCCTCTTGGTAACAATCACCAAAACAAAAGCTAGACAATCGGGGAGAATTGAAATCAAATTTGTTATTTATTTTTTACCCTTTTTTCTCCCCAATTTCATGGTATCCAATTGTTTAGTCGCTACTATCTTGTCTCATCGCTATAACTCCCGTACGGGCTCGGGAGGGACGACGGTTGAAAGTCATGCGTTCTCTGATACACAACCCAACTAAGCCACACTGCTTCTTAACACATCCATCCAACCCGGAAGCCAGCTGCACCAATGTGTCAGAGGAAACACCTGGCAACCTTGGTTAGTGCGCACTGCGCCCGGCCCGCCCACAGGAGTCGCTGGTGCGCGATGAGACAGGGATTTCCCTACCGGCCTAACCCGGACGACGCTAGGCCACAGACCTCCCGGTCGCGGCCGGTTACGATAGAGTCTGGGCGCGAACCCAGAGTCTCTGGTAGAACAGCTGGCGCTGCAGTACAGCGCCCTTAACCACTGCGTCACCCAGGAGGCCCTCGATAGATCAATCTTTTTGCAAATTTTGACGGCAAGGAAATATAACCCAATTAAGGTAAAAAAAATCTTTAGTGTGGCCCTCCTGACCTCGTTAAAGACCGAAAGCGGCACCACGGGTCTAAATGAGTTTGACACCCCTGGTCTACACCAAAAATCTATCTTTTGATTGTGGTGATGGATGTAACACCCGAGACTGATATGAGATGTACCTGTAATCATCATGAAGCACTTATTGATAGCTGTCTAGACTGCAAGGGAGACATCTAAACTTAAGACCATTCACAATCACATAAGAGATCTGTATTGTTTTCAGACCAGCTTTATATGCGACATCGACGTCAACTAGTATTTACTGTGCTACAAGTGATTGTGAACTGTCAACACTCTTCATGGCTGACCTGAGTTGCTCAATAGCTGCCTGAGGGAGTATCTGTTCATATTGAATGGCGCCTTCTGCCCAAACCTTGCGTGAATAAGCCTAGATGTAGAATGTGTTTTAAAAAACCTTCCCATCTCCCTTCCCAACCCATATATTCAGTGCTGTTCCAGTTGTTGCCCCTGCTACATGGAAATGTGAACAGTAATAAGGTGATCATCACAGAGTTCCAGGAGTTTTGTCGCCAGCAGTCGACCTCGCCCATCTCCAGCCCTCAGAACTCAGGAGACAACATCCCCACCAGGTGACTTCAAACCTGATTTACTTAACGCTTGCTATGTTACCGAATTAGTCAAGTCATACTAAACTTGTGCAGATGCTTTATAAAAGTATTCATTTTTCATTACTGAAATGGTCTCTCATCTGCTTCTGCTCTAGGGTCCGTCTAAAGCGCCTTATCAAGGGGAATGCTGTGTATGAGAAGCGCTCAGCCTTCAGACGCTGCTGCTGGTACGTCAAATCAGACGTCCTGGCTCGCTTCATCCAGGAGGCCCTCCCTGTACCCTGCCAGTGGAACTACCTCATCTCAGGGACCCATGTGCCCCGTGAAGAGGCCCCAGCGGCCACAGGCTCACAGGGCAACTCCCCAACCACCCCCCAGGCCTCCCACACGCCATCCTCCAACAAGAGGAAGAGTGCCGGCAGCATGTCCATCACCAAGTTCATGAAGAAGGCTGCCGACCCTGAGCAGGTTGGACACGTCTGGTGAAATCTTAATATGAAGTTGCTTTGTTCTGATCCTATTGCTTTGACTGTTATGTCAGATTCTAATGAGTACTCCTTTTTTTCAGGTGGAGGCGATGAAGACAGATGGGTTCCAGGCAGACACAGAGGAAGATGAGGATGAAGCAGACTGCGTCATAATCAGCACACAGAAAGGTCAGTTTCCTGGCATATTGTCTGCCTTTAGACAGGAGTTAAGTGGAATTAAGAGACAGGGTAATAGTTTGTCCTAGATATTTCTAGGGGAGGCATTGACAATGAATGCCTTACTCTGCAGGATCTTCCAGAAAAGATACCTCCCCCAAAGAGAACGAGAGCACAGAACAAATGGACGTGACCCCCTCTGACACAGCTGCACTCTTCTTGCCTCGGGCCACTCCCACCCTGGCCTAAGGACTGCCCCCTGACTCTGGGTGTGTGCGTTTGTCAGAAATATAATCAGGTCTTCAATCAAGATAACACACTGGTAGTGGCACACATGCCACCCACACGGTCTTACAACCCCACTTTGCTCCATTAAGTACCAGACAGTGCCTGTAAAAAGGAAAATGTCTGACAAACTCATTGGTGTATTTTGTTCCAATGTTAAACCATTCATTACTTGGTTCAGTTGGAATGTCAGACATGTTTATATGGATGTCTTTGCTTGGTGAGGAGTTGGATGGCTCAGACAGTCAAGGCTCTTCTACCACAGCTGATTGGGTGGACCAGTGCCCACTGAAGTAGTTGCTGTCTGCTTCACCGTAGGCCCAGTGTAACTTTTATATATGTATTTGTTTAAAAAAAATTAAAATACTTGAACTGGTTGAATTCATTAAAAAATAAATCATTAAATGTACTGCACTTTTATATGCCCTGCCTTATCTGGATGCCTTTATCAACACGCCACCACTCATCCATCCTTTCAAGGAGTACTTCATGTTTAGTTAATGGGTTTCATTCAATATGGCAAGTGCTGTTTTTCAGGCTGCTAACGTAGTGCTAATTGTACTATTCTAAACCTCCATTTGTTTGTTAATAATGGTTGAGGTGGAATAGTAAATGGCTGTCCAATATTAAACTTTGCGGTTTGCCTTACATTTGTGGCAGAGAATGCTCTCCTGTCACAACTGTTGCAGTTTGCAGGTATGATTTAAGGTGTCTCAATTTCTTTAAATAAAGCATTATTTAAAAATGAACATGCTTTGTGCAGCCATTTGCAAATCATGTTTACTTTTTTTATGGGGGATACAGCAATATCTTGATGCAACATTCATCTTTATTACAGGCAGGTTTAAAAGCAACAAAACATGACTGAGCATGACCTTCATTTTCTAGTTATTCTTTAACAAGGTTTAGGAAAATATTTCTTAGTACATTTGCTAATCGCTGCTGTTCATGTCTGGACTGAACTGAAACATTGGAGGTTACGCCTCAACGCACACAGAAGCTGTGAGGAGAGGTAGGTTGTCATTCCAGCCATCACCTGGGATAAGCTGCAGCAAAAAAAAAAATGGTTACTACATACAGTACAAACCAACCAAAATCAGATTCCCATGCTGCTGAAATGAAATATAATAGGAAATGACTCAATTGAATGACTTACAAAACCCTCATTCAATAAAGAAAGCTAACATCAGGAGCTCTGTCCAGTAACCTTCACTTTTAAGGTACTGGTATAGCTTGCTGCTGTAACCTTAGTGTTAGTGAGGTCAAATAGAATATTACAAGTAATCTTAGATAAAATAGCTTAACCAATGTACATTGTGGTCCACAGCTAGTTAGTCTGGATCACAAGAACAGCAACTGAAACCTTAGCACTCGACAACCAGTCTGGTCACCACCACCCATTCGGTCATATGTAAAGCTAGTATTGTATGTCAGTATTTGTTGTGTAAGCAGGATGCGGAGCAGAAGGGTGACACTGGCAACAGGATCTCATACCATGCTGAGCTCTAGGAGTACGGGAGCAATTTCAGATCATCCTACATTCAAGGTACAATACAAAAAACACTGCTTGGCATTATGTTTCCTTTAAAGGATTAGTTGTGTATTTCTACAGCCTTTGAAATGTGGTTTAGGGATGGAGGTGGAGATGCAGGGACAGTTCAGCCAAGGGTTTGAATATTCTTCAGTAGCACTGGCTTGAGGAGAGCGGCAGAAATGTCCGCTTGCACTGCGGCATCCCAAGAAAATGTCAGCAGAACCGCAGGGACCTCCGAGAGAGAGAGGCATTAGTCAGCACCTTTGTACAACAAAAGTAAATTGGTTGCATTGCTTATTTTGCCTGATATTTACATTTCTGAAAAAATGTTACTGCTTACCAGGCTACATTCATTCAGGGCCAACTCTTGGGCCTCCCGGAGTTTGTGTCCTCCTGGCGCCACCAACTCAAAGGGCTGCCAGCCGTCCACCAGGGAGTCCCGCACAAACTGGAAGAGCACAGATACCTTGTCCCAGGCCAGGAAGGTGCCTGAAGGGCAAAATATGTGAAAATGGAGGCACTGTGCTTTTATAGCATTATCCACTAGCGTTGCTGCAGGTAGAAAATTCTACTAAACTATGGAAGTTACATTGTAACGCAGTTTGAGTTTTGTGCAATTAAGGTTCACAGAGCTACGAGTCCTACTGCCAAATTAATCTAAGAATGATTGTCAGATAAGCACCCCAATGCATTTGACTGGTGAATACCTACAGTACACCAGCTGTTGGAAACCCTAAACATTCTTTGCTCAAATGTTTATAGAGTACAAGTAAAAGGTTTGGAAACACCTATTCATTCAAGGGTTTTTCTTTATTTTTACTATTTTCTACATTGTAGAATAATAGTGAAGACATCATAGCTATGAAATAACACACATGGACTGATGTAGTAACCAAAACAGTTAAATCAAAATCTATTTTATATTTGAGATTCTTCAAAGTAGCCACCCTTGGCCTTGACAGCTTTGCATACTCTTGGCATTCTCTCAACCAGCTTCATGAGGAATGCTTTTCCAATAGTCTTGAAGGAGTTCCCACATATGCTGAGCACTTATTGGCTGCTTTTCCTTCACTCTGCAGTTCAACTCATCCCAAACCATTTCAATTGGGTTGAGGTCAGGTGATTGTGGAGGCCAGGTCATCTGATGCAGCTCTCCTTCTTGGTCAAATAGCATTTACACAGCCTGTGGGTTTGTTTTGGGTCATTGTCCTGTTGAAAAACAAATGATAGTCCCACTAAGTGCAAACCAGATGGGATGGTGTATCACTGCTGAATGCTGTTGTAGCCATGCTGGTTAAGTATGGCTTGAATTCTAAATAAACCATTAACGTATCACCAGCAAAGCACCCCCACACCTCCTCAATGCTTCAACAAAAAGTTCAAATTTGGACTCAGACCAAAGGACAGATTTCCACTGGTGTAATCTCCATTGCTCATGTTTCTTGGCACAAGCAAGTCTCTTCTTATTATGTGTCCTTTAGTAGTGGTTTCTTTGCAGCAATTCGACCATGAAGGCCTGATTCACGCAGTCTCCTCTGAATAGATGATGAGATGTGTCTGTTACTTGAACTCTGGAAAGCATTTATTTGGGCTGCAATCTGAGGCTAGTAACTAATGAACTTATCCTCTGCAGCAGAGGTAACTCTGGGTCTTCCTTTCCTGTGCCAGTCCTCAAGAGAGACAGTTTCACCATTGCGTGATGGTTTTTGCAACTGCACTTTTTAATTTTATTTTTATTTAACTAGGCAATTCAGTTAAGAACAAATTATTATTTACAATGATGGCCTAGGAACAGTGGCTTAACTGCCTTGTTCGGGGGCAGAACAACAGATTTTTACCTTGTCAGCTCGGGGATTCGGTCTAGCAACTTTTCGGTTACTGGCCCAACGCTCTTGAAGAAACTTTCAAAGTTACGGAAATGTTCTGGATGGACTGACCTTCATGTCTTAAAGTAATGATAAGACTGTTGTTTCTCTTTGCTTATTTGTGCTGTTCTTGCCATAATATGGACTTGGTCTTTTATCAAATAGGGCCATCTTCTTTATACCACCACTACCTTGTCACAAATGTATTAAGGAAATAAATTCCACAAATTAACAATGCACACCTGTTAATTTAAATGGCTTCCAGGTGACTACCTCATGAGGCTGGTTGAGAGAATGCCAAGAGTGTACAAAGATGTCATCAAGGCAAAGGGTGACTACTTTGAAGAACGTCAAATATAAAAAAATATGTTGATTTAACACTTTTTTAGTTACTACATGATTCCATATGTGTTATGTCATAGTTTTGATGTCTTCACTATTATTCTACAATGTAGAAAATAGTAAAAATAAAGAAAAACCCTTGAATGAGTAGGTGTGTCCAAACTTGACGTACGGTCTATCACAGTGCCATCCGTTTTGTCACCAAAGCACCTTATACCACCCACCACTGCGACCTGTATGCTCTAGTCAGCTGGCCCTCGCTACATATTCGTCGCCAGACCCACTGGCTCCAGGTCATCTATAAGTCTATGCTAGGTAAAGCTACGCCTTATCTCAGCCCACTGGTCACGATAACAACACCCACCCGTAGCACGCGCTCCAGCAGGTATATCTCGCTGGTCATCTCCAAAGCCAACACCTCCTTTGGCCGCCTTTCCTTCCAGTTCTCTGCTGCCAATGACTGGAACGAATTGCAAAAATCGCTGAAGCTGGAGACTTATATTTCCCTCACTAACTTTAAAAATCAGCTATCTGAGCAGCTAACCGATCGCTGCAGCTGTACCTAACTCATCCCCATATTGCTTTTTATTTTATTTTCTGCTCTTTTGCACACCAGTATTTGTACTTGCACATCATCATCTGCACATCTATCACTCCAGTGTTAATTTTCTAAATTGTAATTACTTCGCTACCATGGCCTATTTATTGCCTTACCTCCTCACGCCATTTGCACACTTCTTTTTTTCTATTGTGTTATTGGCTGTACGCTTGTTTATTCCATGTGTAACTCTGTTGTTGTTTGTGTCGCACTGCTTTGCTTTATCTTGGCCAGGTTGCACTTGTAAATAAGAACTTGTTCCCAACTAGCCTACCTGGTTAAATAAAGGGGAAATAAAATATAGATATTTGTTTAACTCTATTTCTGCTTATCACATTAAAGTAGGTGTTTGCTGGCAGATACCGACCCTGCAGTATGTTTCCATCAGGCAGTCGTATTCTCAGCAGGGTGTAGTTGTACTTCCTCCTCTCCCTCTGCTCCTCTCTCTCCCGCATGGCTTTGGTACGCAGCATGGTGTTCTTCTCCACCGCCTCGCTCCTGATTACCACACACAACCACCATAACTTTATCTTACAAACAAAATAGTCATAACTGGAACAAACCACCCAACAATAATACACATGTCATGTGCACTAACAGAGTGTACCTTACACAATAACAAATACAAGTAGTATCAGTGCCATCAGTGAGTTGTCCATACTTTTGCTGCTGCTCCCTCTTGAGCTCCTCTGCAGTGAGGTTGTAGAACTCTGGGGGTAGTTCGAAACGCATGGCGTTGGGGGAGGGTCTGAAGGTCTGGGGCTGGTGGTCCAGCTGGGCTCTGACTGGCTCTCCCCTTTGCAGCCGGTCCATACTCTCCTTCATCACCTCCAGGGCCTCTGGGTCATGCTCCATCAGCACCAGGAACTCTTCACTCTCCTCTGGGAAGGCAAGATGAATCTGCAATTATTATCCCGGGTACCACTTCCAGCAGTGGTTCTCAAATGGTTTTGTATTGGGATCCAAATTGAATCAGGTTGTCTCGATCCAATATTTGCCTCGCTTTTTGTTGTTGATGTCGTCAAAGATGCAATCTGGAAAACTATTTTGATAGTAAATGTAGCAATTATATGACAAGGGAACAAGAGTCCCACTGTTTTCATTGGCAATAATTCCATTTTGCACATACAGTTGAAGTCGGAAGTTTACATACACTTAGGTTGGAGTCATTAAAACGAGTTTTTCAACCACTCCACAAATTTCTTGTTAACAAACTATAGTTTTGGCAAGTCGGTTAGGACATCTACTTTGCGCATGACAAGTAATTTTTCCAAAAATGGTTTACAGACATATTATTTCACTTATAATTCACTGTATCACAATTCCAATGGGTCAGATGAATAATGTTACTGGTTTGAGACCAAAAACCAAATCCGCTAAATAGTGCTGCTAATAACTCTATATTGAAAATACTGTGAGAAATTGTTCAGAGGATAAATTATGAAAATAATTATAGGTTTCTTACATTTTTTTTACCCACTTTCTTCCTGGTTTTAGTTTTGACTAGAGTATAACATACACTACATTACCAAGAGTATGTGGACATCTGACCCAGACCATTATTCCCAGTCCACCAATATTTTACAATTGACACATTCTGTTCGGGCAGGTTGCATTCTCCTGGCATCCGCCAAACCCAGATTTATCCTTCGGGCTGCCAGATGATTAAGCGTGATTCATTACTCCAGAGACAGTGTTTCCACTGCTCCAGAGTCCAATGGCAAGCTTTACACTACTCCAGTCGACACTTGGCATTGCGCATGGTGATCTTAGGCTTGTGTGTGGCTGCTCGGCCATGGAAACCCATTTCATTAACCTCCTGTTGAACAGTTATTGTGCCGACGTTGCTTCCGCAGGCAGTTTGGAACTCAGCAGTGAGTGTTGCAACCAAGGACAGACGATTTTTACGCGCCTCAGCACTCGGTGGTCCCATTCTGTGTGCTTGTGTGGCCTACAACTTCGCGGCTGAGCCATTGTTGTGCCTAAACATTTCCAGTTCACAATAACAGCACTTACAGTTGACCGGGGCAGCTCTAGCAGGGAAGAAATTTGACGAAAGGGAAGGACCTTTTACTGACCATGTTTGTCTATGGAGATTGCATGTATGTGTGCTCGATTTTATACACCCAACAGCAATGGGTGTGGCTGAAATAGTTGAATCCACAAATTTGAAAAGGGTGTCCACATACTTTTGTATATATAGTGTATTTAAATAAAAATACTCAGAGACTCATTTAAAACCTCCCGCGACACACCAGCTGAGAATCGCTGCCCTTTAGTATGCCTCTGCAGAAACATACTAGGCCACACAGACAATAGGATGCACAGATTTTTGCATTTGGATGAGTTTACCCTGTCCCTCCACATCCAGCATGATGCTCTGAAAGCCCACAGCCTGCAAGAACTCCCGACTGCCCTCCACAGTCTTCACCTTCTAAGGAGAGAGAGAGCGAGAGACAGAGAGAGAGAGATCAGACAGGGAAAGAGGTGAATGGACCACACCGACAGAAAACATTGAGTCTCACATTACCCTCCTTATGACTCAAATGTACCTGGAACACCTTGTTACTGAGTTTGATCTTCCTGTACTTCTCCTCTGTGGGGTTCTTACAGATGTTTTCAATGTACCTGACAGGATGGGAGAAAATTATGGGATGTCAGGACACTCATTGCATGAACTCTTGTCAACATGACAATGTAAATCACACATTATAGCAGGGTTTCCCAAACTCGGTCCTGGGCTCCCCCCTGGGTGCACATGTTTTTTGCCCTAGCACTACACAACTGATTCAAAGAATCAAAGCTTGATTATGAATTGGTTATTTGAATCAGCTGTGAAGTGCTAGGGCAAAAACCAAAAACGTACAGTCAGGGGGGCCCCAGGACAGATTTTTAGGAAACCCTGCATTATAGGACAGTTCCATTTCTCACTTGCTTATGATGTCCACTGCAGCCTTGACTTTCTCCCTGTCCTTGTTGAAGGTATGAACCATCATTATGGAAGCCTCCACTGCGTCCTCTTCAAACCGCTGTTGGACAAGAGAAGGTTTATCATGTGTATTCAGTCAGGACCATACTAATGAAAAAGGAGAGTTTGTGACAAATTAGTGTATTTTACATAAATTCTTCATGTCAGTCAAAATCAGATAATGCAATCATGATTATCATACAATCATGACTATCATACAATCATATGACTTTAAAAAGAAGAATCACAGACCTACCATGAAAATGGCCTCTTTAATGTGCACTTCTCTCTCGCTCTTAGTTAAGGTGGCTCCAGTAAGCGGGCAGGTGAAATACACACCTGTTACTGAGAGAAATGCCGGATCCTTAACACTAGAGCCCTGCAAAAGACGACACATACTAGCTATAAATAACAACTCAATAGCAGTAGTGGCACAATAATTTGTATGTGAGCAACAGTAACATGCTGACCACACCGCTCGCGTTGGTAAATAAATGTACACATACATGTTATTCAATCATTGCACCCACACTTGTCGTGCGCTTGTGACGCTTGACTCGCTGCAAGTCCCGCCTCTCCCATCTCCTCATTGGTTTTTAGCAGCATATACCCACATGGGTGATTTTAAGATGAACTGAGGTACACACTCCAGTGCAGTTGGTAGTGGTAATGCACCTTAAAGATGGTTGCTTACTGCCATTTAAGTCAAAAGAAGAAGCCTGAAGGAGGAAAGATTAGTAGAAACTAACTTTACCCTTTTATCTGTGAATAATTGTTATAGTAGAGGACCTTGTACATTTCAGGTAAAATAACAACCCAATGTTAATATCCCAGGACAAATTATCTAGCTAAATGTTTCATGCTTTTCAACCTGTCCCCAAATTAATATAGTCGGTTCAGAGTTTGTTTTGATATTTCAAACTGCGTGTCCTGATCGTATCTGGTGTGGGTGGACAAAATAAAGATGCGTGCGATGAAGTATGCGGTCTGGTCAGCGTGTAAGGGAAAATGTATTCATGTAATGTATTCCTTGCCTCAACAGCTGTTATCTTTTCCTTCTCGGTCGCTGCTACTGCTGCAGCTTCTGCCTCAAGCTCTCTTTTCACTGTGGAGTGATAAATAAATAAAGACCATTAACCCACAACCCAGTTCTCTATTTCTGACTGATGTGAAACACCTGCACGGCTTTGACATCATCAGTCATTCAAGTAGCAGTTCTTGGATGCATAGGAATCGCTCACCCTGGAGCCGGATGGCATCCTGTGAGGTTTGTGCCCGTGGGCGTGGCTGCCCCTCAATCCTGGCCAGAGCTGCAGCCCCTGCCTTCTGAGCTCCTTCAGTGGGAGCAGCATGACGGGGCTTGGCAGGGCCACTGTTCTGCACCACTCGGGGCTTGGAGCTGCAGGGAACAGAAGGGGACATGTTCACCATTTGACTGCACTTACACTGCATGTTGTGATGTATAACGTTACATGGCGTGTTAGCTAAACTCACAAGGGTTTGCATTTAATAGATCAGGCTATGATGATGTAGTCTGGCTGATACCAAACTCAAAGTCCTCCTGACTTCAGAGTCTGGAAAGGCTGTTTTGATTTTATTGGCAGGATGAGTTGATAATGAAGTGGGCTGTGCTTTTACTGTTTGGTTCTCCTCTGGCTCTCTCTCACACCATGTGTCTGTCTTTTACGCCTGCTACATTAGGTTACTCTCAATCAAACACCCACAGAGAGCTGCCCCTTCCATTACATCTGTTACAGTTTCAAATCCAAACGAGAGGTCTCAAACACAGAAATATTATATTTTGTTCAACCCCCGAGGAATTTTTGTTGTTGTTGAGAGACCCAATAAATGCCTCCGCTCAATTACTGTGCGAATATCGCATTAATAAACCGCCTCCTATCCAGACCAGTGAGTCACTGCTCTTCCTCCATAGAGATCCTATTAAAATGGTCCGTGCTACCCGGGATGTCCACATTGAAGTTGACACTCTAAATGGTTAGGATAGGACCGTCCCAAGGATAACGGAGAGCACTGACCCTATTAAATTTTAATTTAATTAACGTTATAAAGTATTACAATTCCTGACTATGTCTTCCTCGCTGTGTGGTGGCGTCAACCAGGCCAATGTAACGATGATGCACCCTGTCCTTAACACTAGAAAAACAAACATCACAGAGCCCATCCAAGTCACGGGGAAGGCAACTCTACAAATCAGACATACCATATATTTGCGGTGTCGATTATATAAACATATTTTCAACAACTAAACTGTCAACAGCATGAGCAAAGCAGCTAACGTTAGCTGGCTCCGTTAGCGTGCTAGCTCACTAGAAAAGTTTGTTTACCTGCCGCCTTCTGCGAGTTTCTTTCCAGGCCCCGCTGACTTGAATTTTATATCTTTCTTTATGTCCTCGAAAAATTTCTTCATTGTTTACTGTTTTTCACAATAAAATAACCTGAAACACAGCACAACTGAATGAGAAAAGCTTAGTATATTCTTTACATCAAAATGCAAGGGTTGTTACCCCAGCCACAAAGTCCTGCTCCGCCTATTTCGACAATGTATTCTTAAATGTGATTTTAAACCTAACATTGAACCATTTTTTAACCTTATTCCTAACCGTAAATTAAGATCAAAACGCACATTTTCTTTTCATACATTTTTACGATATAGCACATTTGGACTTTGTGGCTATGCTATCTAGTGGAAACACCGAAAGAAAGAGGAAACGGGTCTGTCCACGAAGTAGTGATAAATGATGTACAGCGGCCTCTGGTGGTCTGGATGTACAATCATGCGGCTGCGTTCCAATGAAATAAATATGCTTTTCTCAATTGCGTACAAGCAATTTTGGGATCTATGTTGAAATCTATAGCAGAAGAGCAATTATCAAATGCTCAAATACATAAACAGAACTTCTGATCATTTTATTGCCTTTGTACCCGACTTGTATATCTTAGACCATCTTTTACAAAACGTTAAATACAAATGTAATCAGTGAATACAAAATTCAGTGTTTAGCAGGGGCTTTTCTAGGATTTAAAGACATTGGGGGCAGAGCCCAAAGCCAGTAGGGGGGTCTCCTCGGGGAGGAATTTCAACAGCTAAATGCATTAATTTGTTGCACTTTGAGATTAATATTGAGAGATTAGATCTTTTTTTAGGTAACTTGCACCTTCCACAGCAGACACTGCCAGTACTCAATTACATTTCCTACTGTGGATCTCTCTACTCTGGAACACTCTTTACTCTCTACTCTGGAACACATAGCCTACATATACAGGCTATTGCCAAAAACCACTCAACATCAGACAGAGTCTGACCTGTCCAATAAGGCAAAACTGATGAAAGAATCCCACAGTATCCAAACAAACACACACTCTCTCGCTCTCTCTCTCACACACACACACACACACACACACACACACACACACACACACACACACACACACACACACACACACACACACACACACACACACACACACACACACACACACACACACACACACACACACACACACACACACACACAGTGCAGTAATTAGAATCAATAGAGCAGCTTTAAGTGATACAGTCTACTGTGCTCACCCTTCCTCTGCCTCTCTCCATCACTTTCTCTGTGCCGTCTGTTGCTGTCTCTCGTCTCTCTTCTTCTGTTGCTGTCTCTTAGTATTCTATGTTGCTGTCGCTTGTCTACCATCCTCTCTCAATTTGAAGAAAGAAGTTCAACAGCAGGTTGAAACTGAGTGTAAAACATGGTAGTTCTGGATGTTGTTTGAAAGCCTAACACAACAAAATAGACAGCGCTAAGGTGATGATTAATTCAAAACATCCATATGCATATTATAGGTTATGCATACGCATGTGCTTAAGAGCCCAAGCCCGTTTAATTTGTTTTATTTTTTATTATGATTGTTCCATTATACAATACATAGCCTACCATATATTAAGCATTGCAGAAAAACACAAAACAAAACTGATTTTCAAATGTCTTTGGGACATAATTTGTCAGGCCTATGCCCCGAAATAAAACACATTTCAGTCATTGTTTTTGAGTGTGGATTTCATTATTATGCATACTGGGTGGACTGGTTACCTTATGCTTCACTCCAAAATGTCAATCCATGAGTCTGGGAGAGAAAGTATAGACCTAGGCGGTGCTGTTGTTTCATTGATTGTGCAGGGCGGTGTACAGTTAGCCTACAATTAGTGAATATGTATTTGATTTTGAATAGCCAAGTAATAGGGAATTTTTATATTTTCATAATTAATTGGGCGACACATTTCCTTCAGATATACAGAATATCTCACCACCATGCATCTCCTCCGCTCTCTAATTTATTCCTTTCACAAGTGAGCAGAGGGGCAACAGTTTAGTGAATTATGTTCCTTTGTGAAAACATGTTACTATCGATGTTCCCGAACAGATTTCACTTGGTTTCCCAAATTAAACACTGGATAGCTGCAGGAATAGGGTTGGAGAACCCATGGCATACAGAGTTTGGACGGAATATCACCTGTCGTGCAGCGATTCTCAAACAGTGGATGATGCTTGGAGTGAAATAAGTGTTCTTATATTTATTTCTCAGCAGCTCATAATAAGCATATCTCCACTATAAAACGGAAGTAGCCGGCATCATTGACAAACGGACTGGTGGGAAAGCCTACATTTTCAATTTGAGTGTATACAGATGACGTCTTCATTCCCCCTCCCATGTTCCTCTCATTTGATAATGGGCCATTCTAAAACTAAACAAATTGTACATATTTGTAAAGACAAGATTAAATTGAGAATAGTCTGATCATTGAAAATACGATCACTTGATGAGAGAACAGCTTTTGCAGCCTGAGGCAAGGAAAATAGTGCTTTTTTTGCGACTTTCTCAAATCATCAATAGCCTAACCCCTTGATTTTCCCACATTCAGTTATGTTATAGTTATTATAAAATTGATTAAATTGTTTTTTTTCTTCTCAATCTACACACAATAACCCATAATGACAAATCAAAAACAGTTTTTATACATTTTTGCTAATTTAAAAAATAGAACTGAAATATCACATTTTCACAAGAATTCAGACCCTTTACTCAGTACTTTGTTGAAGCACTTTTGGCTGCGATTGTAACCTTGAGTTTTCTACAAGCTTGGCACACCTGTATTTGGGGAGTTTCTCTGATTCTTCTCTGTAGATCCGCTGAAACTCTGTCAGGTTGGATGGGGAGCGTTGCTGCATAGTTTTTTTTCAGGTCTCTCCTGAGAAGCCACTCCTGCTTTGCCTTGGCTGTGTGCTTAGGGCTGTTGTCCTGTTGGTGGTGAAGGTGAACCTTCACCCCAGTCTGAGGTCCTGAGCGCACTGGAGAAGGTTTTCATCAAGGATCTCTCTGTACCTTGCTCCGTCCATCTTAGCCTCAAACCTGACTAGTCTCCCAGTCCCTGCCACTGAAAAACATCCCCACAGCATGATGCTGCCACCACCATTCTTCACTGTAGGGATGGTGCCAGGTTTCCTCCAGACGGGACACTTGGCATTCAGGCCAAAGAGTTCAATCTTGGTTTCATCAGATGACAGAATGTTGTTTGTCATGATCTTTTGGCTAACTCCAAGCAAGCTATCATGTGCCTTTTACTGAGAAGTAGCTTCCGTCTGGTTGGTGGAGTGCTGCAGAGATGGTTGTCATTCTGAAAGGTTCTCTCATCTCCACAGAGGAACTCTAGAGCTGTGTCAGACCAAGGCCCTTCTCCCCCGATTTCTCAGTTTGGCCGGGCAGCCAGCTCTAGGACGAGTCTTGGTGGTTCCAAACTTCCTCCATTTAAGGATGATGGCCTCTGTCTTCTTGGCTTTGGTACTGTTGTGGGAATTCTTACACAGGGACACTTGAAGTCAATCTTAATATGAATCATTGTTTGTCAGCGTGCTGGAGAGGCTCCAACCAACTCAATACACCATAGTACATGTCAATCAGGAGCTCTGCCTGGGAAGTCCCAGCAGTTGTCTTGTTTACATCTTTACATAGACAAGTTATATTTGCATAATCAATTCTGTCAGGACCCGGTTACGAACTCGGGTCTCCGGTGTGAGAAATAGCCACGTAGCAAACTGAGCCACTAATAGTCGGCAGAACCCAGAAGATGAGGCAGACACAGCAGTACTTGAGACAGTGTTTTAATAAAGTAAAAAGAAAAGATCAGGCAAAAAAATAAACCCACAACATCAAAAGTAATTCCAAGAGAAAAAGGTAATCCTCCAAGTCAAAAGGTAATCCTCCAAGTCAAAAGGTAAATCCACAAGGTGGTAGGTACAGCAGAAAAAAGCCTCAAAAGATAGTCAAACGAGAACAAAGTACCACAAGAGAGTCCATCCAACTGGAGCAACAACTGTTCACAGCATCACTGGGGCTGGGTGCTAACATTCAAACACAGAGCAAAGAACTGAGGGAAAACTAAGGGTTCAAATACATTCAAGGGAAATGAGGCACAGGTGCAAATAATAACTGGAAATAAGGGAAAACAAAAGGGTCAAAAAGCACAATGGGGGCATCTAGTGGCCAAAACTGGAACAATCCAGGACAAATCCTGACATAATTCATCGTTACCGTTTTGTTTGATTCATGTGACCGACCAATACTGGTTCATAACCCGTGACAGACCAATATATCACGAGGCTTCTTCATTCTAAGCTGAAATCTTGAAACAGATATATTTTGATCTTAAGAACAAGGTCTGGGCGAACTGCCAAATTGCAGCTACTGATAGTGAGGATTTGTTCAGTCAGCCATTTGCATGAACACATAAATTAGTTCATAGAACAGCACATGAATAGAACACAGAAATGAGTTATAAGAAAAGCATAAACATAAAAATGTCCATTATAGTACAATTCCCCAGATCTGTGCCTCGACACAATCCTGTCTCTGAGCTCTACGGACAATTCCTTCGACCTAATGGCTTGGTTTTTGCTCTGACATGCACTGTCAACTGTGGGACCTTGCATAGACAGGTGTGTGCCTTTCCAAATCATGTCCAATCAATTGAATTTACCACATGTGGACTCCAATAAAGTTGTAGAAACATCTCAAGAATGATCAATGAAAACAGGATGCACCCGATCTCAATTTGAAGTCTCATAGCAAAGGGTCTGAATTCTTACGTAAATAAGGTATTTCTGTTATTTATTTGTAAGAAATTTGCAAACATTTCTAAAAACCAGTTTTCACTTTGTCATTATGTGTAACGATCGTTGTTGGAAGGATGGTCGGACCAAGATGCAGCCATGGGTTAATATTTTTTTATTTATGATAACCAGCACAAAACTAACAAAATGAAACATACAGCTTTGTAGAGCTAAAACAAACAAAGCAACAATACAAAATCAAGATCCCACAAACAACAGGTGGGAAAAGGCTGCCTAAATATGATCCTCAATCAGAGACAACAATAGCCTCTGATTGGGAACCATAACAGGCCAACATAGAAAATAAAAAACTAGACTACCCACCCTAGTCACACCCTGACCTAACCAAAATAAAGAAATAAAAGGTTCTCTAAGGTCAAGGCGTGACATTATGGTGTATTGTGTGTAAATTGCTGAGGATTTAAATAATTTAAAGGATATATATTTTTTAGAATAAGGCTGTAATGTAACAAAACAAAAGTCACGGGTCTGAATCCAATATATATTGTATATTTCTAACACATTCTAAGGTTTGTATCATTCACAACTAAAGTTAACAAATAACTCTAAATCTAGCATATAGGACCTGTTTCAAATGATCACGTATTATGCTCAACAGAGTCACTTCCTATGCGCACTCGCTCCGGAATGGGGAAAATATCCTTTCTAATTTATTCAGTTAAGTTTAATTATATTATTTTTACTATAAAATCATATAATATAAAATAATGGCATGGGACATATAAGCATATCTTGTCAGCAAAATGAACAAGCTTATGCCATGGAGCATAGCCAGATAACATACAGTAGGGTATGCCAACTTATATTCTGTTCTTCTGAAATACATATTTTTCATGTCATAATGTTTCCTTAGACTTGACTAAAATAAAGAATGGATTTATTGTGGTGTTATATATGCACTTTATTTATTAGACTTTTTAAAATATAGATGTACCAAAGCATGCATCTGCAGCTTGTATGCATGGAAGCCTGGAGATGCTAAAGGTGTTTACAGTACCAGTCAAAAGTTTGGACACAATAATGATTTCTCATTATTTTAGCTATTTTCTACATTGTAGAATAGCTATTTTCTACATTGTAGAATAATAGTTAAGACATTAAAACTATGAAATAACACATATGGAATAATCTAGTAACCATAAAAGTGTTGGTTGACTTAAAGTGGAGTTTCAGTTCCTAGGGATGGTTTCTTTGGATGCTGCACTGACAGCCAATTGTAAAGAATGGCACATATAGCAGATGAGTACCAAATTGGGCAATGCACATTCTTCCTTTAAAATCTTGTGCACCCCGTTGTGCACCCCAGTCATCACGGACGCATTATCTGGTTTCCGAGGAGGTCATGGGTGCACCTCAGCCACGCTCAAGGTCCTAAATGATATCATAACCTCCATTGATAAAAGACAATACTGTACAGCCGTCTTCATCGACCTGGCCAAGGCTTTTGACTGTCAATCACAGCATTCTTATCGGCAGACTCAACAGCCTTGGTTTCTCAAATGACTGCCTCACCTGGTTCACCAACTACTTCTCAGATAGAGTTCAGTGTCTCAAATAGGAGGGCCTCTCTTGTCCGGACCTCTTGCAGTCTCTATGGGGGTGCCACAGGGTTCAATTCTCAGGCGGACTCTTTTCTCTGTATACATCAATGATGACTCTCTTGCTGCTGGTGATTCTCTGATTCACCTCTACGCAGACGACACCATTCTGTATACTTCTGGCCCTTCTTTGAACACTGTGTTAACAAACCTCCAGATGAGCTTCAATGCCATACAACACTCCTTCCGTGGCTTCCAACTGCTCTTAAATGCAAGTAAAACTAAATGCATGCTCTTCAACCGATTGCTGCCCGCACCCGCCCGCCCGTCGAGCATCACTACTCCGGACGGTTCTGACTTAGAATTTGTGAACAACTAAAAATACCTAGGTGTCTGGCTGAATGTAAACTCTCCCTCCAGACTCACATTAAGCATCTCCAATCTAAAATTAAATCTAGAATCGGCTTCCTATTTCGCAAACGAAGAACCCTTCACTCATGCTGCCAAACATACCCTCGTGAAACTGACTATCCTACCGATCCTTGACTTCGGCAATGTCATTTACAAAATAGCCTCCAACACTCTACTCAGCAAACTGGATGTAGTCTATCACAGTGCCATCCGTTTTGTCACCAAAGCCCCATATACTACCCACCACTGCGACCTGTATGCTCTTGTTGGCTGGCCCTCGCTTCATATTCATCGCCAAACCCACTGGCTCCAGGTCATCTATAAGTCTTTGCTAGGTAAAGCCCCACCTTATCTCAGTTCACTGGTCACCATAGCAGCACCCACCTGTAGCAAGCGCTCCAGCAGGTATATATATATCACCTTTCACCCCCAAAGCAAACTCCTCCTTTGGCCGTCTTTCCTTCCAGTACTCTGCTGCCAATGACTGGAACAAATTGCAAAAATCACTGAAGCTGGAGTCTTATTTCTCCCTCACTAACTTTAAGCATCAGCTATCAAGCATCAGCTATCTGAGCAACTAACCAATCACTGCACCTGTACACAGCCCATCTGTAAAAAAAAAAAAGTTGCAGGGTAGTCTGAAAAGTTGCTAAATCTAGCAACAAAAACAAAATTGCTAAATTGGCATCACTGGTCCAGCCACTCATCTCTGCCTTGTCAAAATGTCAGTGTTCTTGTCGAACCATATCGCATTTTGGAGCCTAGGTTATTACCACCCGTTTTCAAGTCTATTCGTTCATTTTTCATGTCTCTGACCTGCAGAAATAATTAAAAAAAATAGTGTAATTGCCTACAGTTTCCTTGACATTTTGTTTTAATTAGGCTATTGTGATAGGCTCATGTTTTACGGAGCTGAACAGCTGTTGTGCTGCAAATCTCCCTGACAGAATTACCCCCATCACGTGAACGCGCACACACGCAATTCTTCATTGCTGCGACTTGCTTGCTAGTTGAGTTTTCCGATGTTCAGTTTAGCCTACATTTTTTAGTAACAGAAAGCATTTTTTAGGATACGTGTCTATCAAGAATGTCTGCAGTTTTGGGTTTGGCTATTTGTTTCTATATTAAATCAAATCAAATCAAATGATCACGTTCTCAGGATACGTTTCATTAAATGTTTTATACCGGTTTGATCAGAACATGGGGTTCAGGCACTAGTAATGTCTGCAGTTTTGGGTTTGGCTATTTGTTTCAAGTATATTAGTCTATAAATACATCTCTTTGACAAAATTCGCAATTTCTCCCATGTCTTATACAACTAGTAGTTGTTCTGAAATGTTTATTGCTTGCATACATGTTACTCCATCCTCTATGTTTAATACAACACATATACATATACATTTACTTTCGGTTGCCCTAACGTGAAGTTTGTTCTATAGAAAATATTTGACTCTAGTGACAAAATTAGAATTAAGGAAATTAGAAAGGGGGGGGGGTTGTCTTGCCTACCGAGACCCCCCTCCCCCTTCTATCTTGGGACTGCATGGCCTGGCACACTTCATAATCATTTTGGTAGCTCATGTTGACCAGTAGTGTGTGCCACAGAAGGTATTTGACTCAAGCCACAAAATGAAGGAAAATATAAGGGGGGATTTCGGCAGGCAAAGATAATTGCCTTTGCAGAAATCCCCCCTTTTTAATTTCCTTAATTTAGTCATTAGAGTCAAATACTTTCTGTGGCACACATCAGTCAAATAATTTCTATATAACAAAGGACAAGCAGCCGAAATGAAGTTCTAGCAGGGGTACCTGAACGTACCCTCTCACTTTCACCCCCATATTTTTACTCTGTGACTGCGGTCGATTTCCTGTTCTCTTTATCTGTTTGTCAAGACAACATTCATACTAAAAAACATACAATAATCACAAACAACAAGTTATATGTTGTGGAAGACAGATATTTATTAAATAAATGTTTTACTTCGGAGCCAAAGCTTTTGATTTGATGTTAATATGCATTTTCTAATTAGTGGTCAGATTCAAATTAGGAAAACGATGTCGAATTTACAGTGTACACATTGTAGAATATGATTGGTTTGAAGAATGGAGTGATAAGAAATTAAACCAATTATAGTGGCCAGTAGGCGGGATTTCCGCTCGGATAATCAAAGTTAGCGGAAGCTATTCTTATGAAGCTAAAACCGCCTCATCTCGCGCTTTTGGAAGCTAGCTTTCCAGCTAGCAAGCGTAATCGTTTCGCAGGTTTCATGTCGACCTGAAAACGGCAAAGAAGCGACACATAAAGACACCCAGAGTTCGCTAAAGAAGAAAGTAAAGGCTGCACAGAAGAGCAGGACAATGCCGCACAATTTCCAACCCGGAGACCTGGTCTTCGCTAAAATGAAGGGGTACCCCCACTGGCCAGCCAGGGTAAGCTAGTAGCAGCCAGTGTGAAGGGGGGTGGGCGAAGGGGACGCTGGAGTTTCGCTGTGCATCCTTGTCAGTGACAGACATAGCTAATATTATATAGCCAGCTAGCCTTGCCTCGTACTTGGAACTATATATAACAGTTTATTATTATTATATATATTTTTTAAATCCTAGCAATCTGTTTGCGGGACCATCTATGGAAAAGTATAACCAGACTACTTTGTGAATGGCGTTCATGTTTGTCTTTTGTGCACGTATTTTGTCCAAAAAGGCATCGCTAAGTAGCTACAGTACCTGTACTTTACTTTTGGTGTGTGTTGATTGATTGAAGATGAAGCCTTCTTGATTTACAACTTTTTAGACTTGCTACCCTATAAAATAATATCCGAGCTATAGTTAACTAACCAGGTGAGTTTTTGGTACAGTGTAAACACATTCTATTTTCTGGAAATGCATGACTTTGATGTGACGTTTTCACTTGCCCCCGGGATGTTTTTGGCAGTGATTAGAACATTCTACAGATTCTACCAATCAAGGTATCTGTCTGGAGTGAGGGGTCCAGACAACCAAAATATTAATAAATTACTTCCAGCCTTCCTTTCCTCACTTGCCCAACCTGACTTAAGGATCAGACTACAAAGAGCAGTGAATATATTCTCTCCTGTACCTAATTTGGATTTCTCTCACAATTAGTTTTTGGTTGTGTGGTTCTCATTCTCCTAGATTGAGGATGTGGCAGATGGAGCAGTTAAACCCCCTCCAAATAAAGTCCCCATCTTCTTCTTTGGGACCCATGAAACGTAAGTGCTGTGTCTCATTGATTTACAATAGCAGGAATTTCTTTGGATGAACTTGGTATACTTCATTCTCATTAAGGTCCTTTTATTGCAGGGCTTCTCAAGGTTTTTGTGATCGCAAATTCATTAGGGACCCCATCATAATCAGAACACAAGCTCGAGTGAGATAAAATAGCATACAAGGAGTTGTACTAAGACTTTGGTAGTGCATTTTCCCCGCAAGACCACTTGCTCTGGCCAAACGCTATGCCACCCCCACAGACTATAGTTTCTTCTCCGCTATTAAGTAAGTATGTAGCAAACGACAGGGCAACATAATAATTTAGTGTGAGTCGTCAGTCTAGCAGTGCATGGCCATACTAACCAAGTCTTGAGCCCTGGGAAGGAACATATTAAAGGGCCATCTCTTGGCATCAGAGAGAAGATTTTGCCGTTTTAAAGTTAATATCCTGCAGTTCTACACATTTTGTCATGGGGCAGAGATTTTTTTGTTGTAGCTTTAAAGCTAATATTGTGCTTTTATGCATGCTTTACCATGAGGCAGAGAGAACTTTGCTATTTGAAAGCTTACATTACAGTGCATTATGTAAAAAATATATATAATTTAATTTTAATTTTAATTCATTAATATAAGAAGTATTGAGTCGAAAAATGTATAACTAGGGGAGTACTGTGAATACCAATATCCATGTGAGCCTCCCAGGCACATGTTGCCCAGGGTTCAGAACATCAATTGTAGATTGATAACATTTTATTGTGTTACACTTATTCAGTGAATCCCTTGGCCAACATTTGTTTAGTCTGTTAGTAATATTCATGAAAATATATATTTTGATATCTGGCCACGGCCCTCCTGCAGTATCTTGGGTCTGAGGGCCCCACTTTGAGAACCACTGCTTTATTGGATCAAATCAAATTTTATGTCACATACACATGGTTAGCAGATGTTAATGCGAGTGTAGCGAAATGCTTGTGCTTCTAGTTCCGACAATGCAGTGTTAACCAACGAGTAATCTAACTAACAATTCTAAAACTACTGTCTTATACACAGTGTAAGGGGATAAAGAATATGTACATAAGGATATATGAATGAGTGATGGTACAGGGCAGCATACAGTAGATGGTATCGAGTACAGTATATACATATGAGATGAGTATGTAGACAAAGTAAACAAAGTGGCATAGTTAAAGTGGCTAGTGATACATGTATTACATAAGGATGCAGTCGATGATATAGAGTACAGTATATACGTATGCATATGAGATGAATAATGTAGGGTAAGTAATATTATATAAGGTAGCATTTTTTAAAGTGGCTAGTGATATATTTACATCATTTCCCATCAATTCCCATTATTAAAGTGGCTGGAGTTGGGTCAGTGTCAATGACAGTGTGTTGGCAGCAGCCACTCAATGTTAGTGGTGGCTGTTTAACAGTCTGATGGCCTTGAGATAGAAGCTGTTTTTCAGTCTCTCGGTCCCAGCTTTGATGCACCTGTACTGACCTCGCCTTCTGGATGATAGCGGGGTGAACAGGCAGTGGCTCGGGTGGTTGATGTCCTTGATGATCTTTATGGCCTTCCTGTAACATCGGGTGGTGTAGGTGTCCTGGAGGGCAGGTAGTTTGCCCCCGTGATGCGTTGTGCAGACCTCACTACCCTCTGGAGAGCCTTACGGTTGAGGGCGGAGCAGTTGCCGTACCAGGCGGTGATACAGCCCGCCAGGATGCTCTCGATTGTGCATCTGTAGAAGTTTGTGAGTGCTTTTGGTGACAAGCCGAATTTCTTCAGCCTCCTGAGGTTGAAGAGGCGCTGCTGCGCCTTCTTCACGACGCTGTCAGTGTGAGTGGACCAATTCAGTTTGTCTGTGATGTGTATGCCGAGGAACTTTAAACTTGCTACCCTCTCCACTACTGTTCCATCGATGTGGATAGGGGGGTGTTCCCTCTGCTGTTTCCTGAAGTCCACAATCATCTCCTTAGTTTTTGTTGACGTTGAGTGTGTGGTTATTTTCCTGACACCACACTCCGAGGGCCCTCACCTCCTCCCTGTAGACCGTCTCGTCGTTGTTGGTAATCAAGCCTACCACTGTTGTGTCGTCCGCAAACTTGATGATTGAGTTGGAGGCGTGCGTGGCCACGCAGTCGTGGGTGAACAGGGAGTACAGGAGAGGGCTCAAAACGCACCCTTGTGGGGCCCCCGTGTTGAGGATCAGCGGGGAGGAGATGTTGTTGCCTACCCTCACCACCTGGGGGCGGCCCGTCAGGAAGTCTAGTACCCAGTTGCACAGGGCGGGGTCGAGACCCAGGGTCTCGAGCTTGATGACGAGCTTGGAGGGTACTATGGTGTTGAATGCCGAGCTGTAGTCGATGAACAGCATTCTCACATAGGTATTCCTCTTGTCCAGGTGGGTTAGGGCAGTGTGCAGTGTGGTTGAGATTGCATCGTCTGTGGACCTATTTGGGCGGTAAGCAAATTGGAGTGGGTCAAGGGTGTCAGGTAGGGTGGAGGTGATATGGTCCTTGACTAGTCTCTCAAAGCACTTCATGATGACGGAAGTGAGTGCTACGGGGCGGTAGTCGTTTAGCTCAGTTACCTTAGCTTTCTTGGGAACAGGAACAATGGTGGCCCTCTTGAAGCATGTGGGAACAGCAGACTGGTATAGGGATTGATTGAATATGTCCGTAAACGCACCGGCCAGCTGGTCTGCGCATGCTCTGAGGGCGCGGCTGGGGATGCCGTCTGGGCCTGCAGCCTTGCGAGGGTTAACACGTTTAAATGTCTTACTCACCTCGGCTGCAGTGAAGGAGAGACCGCATGTTTTCGTTGCAGGCCGTGTCAGTGGCACTGTATTGTCCTCAAAGCGGGCAAAAAAGTTATTTAGTCTGCCTGGGAGCAAGACATCCTGGTCCGTGACTGGGCTGGGTTTCTTCTTGTAGTCCGTGATTGACTGTAGACTCTGCAGTCTCTGCAAAAATATTGAGACAGTGATGCAAACAGGAATGTTGTTGATTTGCATTTCTATTCCAGTTGGTTTTGTTTTTGTTGTCCCCGGATACCTAATGTGTTGTATGTTGTTTTTTAAGTATCATAACTCATATTTCTGTGGAGATGTATCCTCCCTGTTTGTTGGTGCACTGTATCTTCTTGAACTAATTTTAACCTTTTGAAACTTATTCATGTGTTTTTTGTTACTGGTTTATGTCTGAAGTGATCTAGGTCAATTGTGTGTTGAAGTTCAGTCTTTCATTTTGATCATACAGCACTTGTGTTACAAGATGGAAGATGAACTATTCTTAAACCACCACTAGGTGGCAAAAGATCCCTTTCAGTATTGTAGTTCATTACCAGTACATGTCGTTTACATCATGCAGAAACCCGGTGTGTCAGTTACCCTGAAAGCAGGGAGTGTGGCTGTGTCAAGTATCATCTTTTAATTCAGTGACTTAGAATTACATTCTCGTATATAGCATTGTCTTAACAAATCATGCTCTCTCTTCAGAGCATTCCTTGCACCAAAGGACCTTTTTGCATATGACAAGTACAGCGAGCGCTATGGGAAACCTAATAAAAGGAAGGGCTTCAATGAGGGCTTGTGTGAAATCCAAAACAACCCTCACGCCTCATACAGTGCTCCTGCAGTAAGTACATAATATCCTCAGAAGTCCAACTTGATACTGTTTCTGTAATACTGACCAACTACAACTGAGTGCTGTTATCCCTGGTTTCTTTTTTTCTCTGTACACTTAGGATCTGTTTAGGTCAGAGACTCTTTGCCAAAGTTACCATACTATACAGCTCCCTGTTGGTGGTATTATCTGTTTGGTCAGCATTCTATCACATCTGTGTCTATCAACAAACACTTATGTTGGGGCATTATCTCTTCATTCACTCCCCAGCCTGTCAGCTCGTCTGACAGTGAAGCTAATGACGGTGCAGCAGGAAGTGAGGCAGAAGATGACGAGGAAGCAGTGGTGCCCAGGAAAGCATATTCAGGAAGTGAAGTAAATTCTGACTCAGGAAGTGAGGATCGAGGAGGGGTGAAGAGGAAGGCCCCTGCTGCCAAGGTGACTGCGAAATGATCATTTCTGTATTTTTGGATGTTAATTCCAACCATACAACTGCTGTTGCTTAGATATGCATCTGTCATAATATTACATCTCTTTTCTATCGCTCATTCAGCGGCCCCCTGTGAAGAAGACCCGGGGTTCGTCCAGTGACCGGGATGGAGAGGAGAGTGGCTCACCCTCGGAGCCAGACCCATCCCCTTCTGACTCTGACTCTGGGAAGAACAGTGACCAGGTCAGTTGACACATACAATACAGTATGTTATACACCAGCATGATAACTTGGTGTTAATTTGATGGTGTCTTGTTTGTTTTCCCCTGTAGGACTTCACCCCAGAGAAGAAGGCAGCAGCAGGCCGTGGCGGAGCCGGGAAGAAGGCTGGAGGTGGCAAAGGGAAGAAGGTGAGGAAAGGATGCCCTTCGGGTGTCAAACAGCCCTGGGTAGCTGAATAGATAAAGCACTGTTTATGGTTTCGCAGTGATTACTGGCTCTCTCATTATGCTTTCCTCTCTTTCTGGGATGCTGTAGGTGGTGTCGTCGGACTCCGACTCTGGGTCTCAGTCAGACAAGAAGAAAGGGGGCAGTGATTCAGAGGATCAGAAGCCACGGCCTGCTCTGTCTGGATCAGAATCCCAGTCTGGCTCCAAATCTGACTCTGACTCAGAGCCACAGCCACCTCAACGGAAGACTCCTCAAGCGCGCAAGAAAGGTGAGGGCTATTATTTCTGGTATCCCAGACAGTGAATGATAACTGTATTTGTCACTGCATAACCCTCTTCTCTGCCATTTGTCCCACTCAGAGAAGCCTCCGCCAAAGCCTCGGGGTGGACGGAAACCCAAAGCTGCCCCGGTCAGAGCACCGGCATCTTCCTCTGACAGTGATAGGTCAGCAACGCTCTAGTCTGTTCCACATTGGTTTTGCTCTCCGTTAATACATTATAAATGACTTTTGTCAATAAATAAGTGCAATATGAATGGTCTCCTGTACTACAGCGACAGTGAGCCGGACCGAGTCAGCGACTGGAAAAAGAGAGATGAAGAGCGTCGGAAAGAGCTGGAGGAACGGCGGAAGAAGGAGCAGGCAGAGGAGATCCTCAAGTATCGGGAGAGGGAGAAGGAAGAAGAAGAGCAGAGAAAGAAGGACAAGGAGAAGGGAAAGAGCAGTGGTGAAAACAGTTCAGATGAGGGTGTAGATCACCCACTGAAGAAGTCCAAGAAACCCCCACCGCCCCCCATCCCCGCCCCCTCCGACTCTGACTCTGACTCTGGACCTGAGGTAACTAGCATGGAAGACTGTAAAGAGGGGACATTTGCTTGTTTTAGAATAGATTTGTTGAACATTGTATTTCTCCCCCATTCAGGTGAAAGCATCTGCAAAGCGTTCAGACAACCAGAAGAAAGGGAGAACAAAGAAAGAGAGGGATCATGGTAAAGGCAAAAAGGAGAAAGATGTGAAGGAAAAGCGAACCCAGCGGTCAGAGGAGAGGCCCCGAGTGAGGTAAATTGCACATGGCTGAACAAGACAAAAGACCAGAGCACAGATCTCATTAGATGTTATCTTCATTAAATATAAATGCACACAGATCACTGAGTTCTCTCCCTCAGGTCCAAGCCTGACAAGCCCAAACGCAAACCAGAGAGACCTCCAGAGAGGAAAGCAGAGAAGAAAAAAGGTCAGAGCTCAATGTTACTCTCAGTCCACCAATCTACTGTGTCCATTTGGAAACCCTGCATAATGACAACTAATTGTGACAAATGGTTGGTCAGACACAGTGCCATGTAATATAAACTTTTTGTGTCCTCACTCCTTGTCCTTTTGTGTCTGTACACAGAGCCAACTCCAGACGAAAAGTTGCAGAAGCTCCACGCTGACATCAAGTTTGCACTGAAAGTGGACAACCCAGTGAGTAACCATATAAGGGGCTCCCTTCATTGTCAACAGAAAAGTTATTGTCACATAGTTGTGATTTTACAAGCAGCATGAGGAACCACATTTTTTATTTGACCAATTAGGTGTGCTTTGCTCATAGAATACTGCAATGGTGTTGTCTGTTCTGCAGGACATAGAGCGCTGTCTACAGGCCCTGGTGGAGCTGGAAGCTGTGCCGGTCACCAGCCACATCCTGCAGAAGAACTCAGATGTTATTGCCACGCTTAAAAAGGTGCCTTTCCCTCTGAACCTCTTAATAAAAGTTAAACTTGTATACTGAACAAAAATATAAATGCAACAATTTCAAAGATTTTACTGAGTTACAGTTCATATAAGGAAATCATTAAATTGAAAGGCTCTAATCTATGGATTTAATAGATCTATTAGGCCATTATTTGACCCTAATCATGTGGGAATACAGATATGCATCTGTTGGTCACAGACACTTAAAAAGAAGAAATGGGCCTCACAATCAGGATCTCGTCATGGTATCTCTGTGTATTCAAATTGCCATTGATAAAATGCAGTTGTTCGTTGTCCATAGGTTATGCCTGCCCATACCATCACCCCACTGCCGCCATGCGACACTCTGTTCACAACATTGACATTACAACATACACGTGGTCTGTGGTTGAGGCCGGTTGGACTTACTCCCAAATATTCTAAAACAATGTTGAAGGTGGTATATGGTAGAGAAATTAACATTCAATTTTCTGGCAACAGCGCTGGTGGACGGTGGTGGTGTTGTGACAACTGTACATTTCAGTGGCCTTTTATTGTCCCCAGCACAAGTTGCACCTGTTTAATGATCATGCTGTTTAATCAGCTTCTTGATATGCCACACCTGTCAGGTGGATGGGTTATCTGTTTGAAGAATAAATACTGACTAATAGGGATGTAAGCAAATCTGAGATCTTTATGGGATCTTTTATTTAAGCTCATGAAATATGGGACCAAAACTTTACATGTTGCGTTTATATTTTTTTCAGTGTAGATCCTCTGTGTATATCTCATCCCCTGTTTTTGGACCCTTTGAACTCCACTGATGTTGTTCTGATTGATGTTTGTGTTACTAAAGATCCGTCGATACAAAGCAAGCAGTGACGTAATGGAAAAGGCCAGCCAGGTCTACAACAAATTAAAGGGGCAGTTTGTGGTCAAGTCTGAAATGCCAAGTAAACACAAAGCTGAGGGAAAGGAGCAGGAAGAGAATGGAAAGGAGACACCAAACACAGGTAATTCTCTCAGCCAAAACTTTTACCATCACTGCTGATGGACTTATTTACTGTATTTACTGATGGACTTATTTACATTTTCCGTTTTTCCTCCTATGGCTATTACCCCTCTTAAAGGAGAAGTTCACTATGGCATTAATTCATAGACTTTATTTTTCAATGTGTGTAACAACAAAATTAAAGGTCCTTCATTTGTAGCCAATCAATTGATTTTGCATAACTTGTCATCAGATGTAACACCTGTGAATGGGGAATCAGAAGTCCAGAAAAAGGAATGCACTGAGTTGGAGGATACCCCAAAGTCTCCGGTCCAGGAAGTGAATGATGAGCATGTGGCTTCAAGCCCCAACAGGTAAACGGCCTCCTATGTCACATCTTTGTGTACTTCCTTTATTTCTGCTAATATTTGTTCAAAGTATTCATGGTAATATATTGCTCTACTCATCGGTACTTTGCTACCATCATAACGGTATATGTGGCTCTAGTTCTGAAGTCTTGTCTCTTCTCCATGGTAGGCGAAGTCCTGATAGTCCTGCTGAGCAGCAGACGAACACTGAAACACACCACGCTCTCTCTACAGAAACAGAACCGACAGCGATGGAGAGCTGAAGAAAATGGAATACAATTGTTTACCACAGCTAAAATGAAAGCTCACTAGTCTCGTGCCAGATACATGGCGCTCTGCAGACCACTTTGATGTTCGCCATTGTATTTTTCAATTTTTATAGGACACCTTGGCCCGTCCCCAATTCCTCCCCCTCAAGCTACCATGCTTTTTTTCCTGCCACATGAACTCTAACTTTGGTCTTTCATACAGTATTTATAATGAGAGATTCCATTTTTAGCACTTCTAACAGGAAATCGAAGGGGGAGAGGAGTCTTGTTCTGCTTTGAAGTAACTGTACTGTCACGTTAGTCAAGGCATCTATTGGCTTTGCTTGAGAATGATATTGAAGCCTACAGAACCTAGAAAAGGCTAATGGTGGATAGGTATGAGTCTGGTACTTTTTGTGAGTTTCTTTTTATATATTTTTTTTATCTGGTCTGTTCTTATTAATCCAGTCTCACCATATACATATTAAGCCAGTGAACGGAACCACATCACATGTTTTCCAATTAAGTTCCACCTGTTTTTTTGTTATTTTTACAATTATGTTTTCTGATATTGCATCTGCTTTTGATTTACTGAATGCTGTGGAATTATCCACTGTCATCTGGTTTTTCCCTCTACCATCTGCTTTCAAGAATTAGCCTAATGAATGGGATAATACACATTGTGTACAGACTAAATGATATTATCTTGATCCAAGCTGTCCAGATCACATGTAGCTGGAGCCCATTTGACGTTTGTCATACATACTATGTAAGTGTTTTTAGTGGGATGTAAAATATTTAGTTGAGTTAAATCAAGATCTCAGCGTTGTGGTCATAATCTGAACACTTCTGTCATTGAAGGCTTCAAAGAAGTCCCATATTCTCATAAATGTAGTTGGATTGGGGTGTAATAAATGTATACATACAAGTTGTAATTTACAACACTTGTAACGAATCTAGCGAAGATGAATTGCAGTGAATAATGTGGACCTATGCACGCGGTCAGCGGTGTAAAATTGTTTATAAATAACCGATTATACATTTATGCAAGTTAAATAGCAGAGTAATTGCCATCCTTTTACATTAAAATGTTCATGCAGTTAATGCTCATTGGTTTGGCTGTGGCAAAGAGCTACTGTGGACATGGTGATGAATTGCATTCTGTATAGAGAATACAACTGGAAAATGATCATGCATTAACATTGCAAGCCGAGTACTAAGCATATCTTTAATTGCATTTGATTATCATAATGAGAATCCCACATTATTACACACAGTCAGCTGACATTAGACGCCATTTTGTCAGCCATTTCCTATACGGATCCACTGCCAGTGTGTCTGCACAGTTATAGTACGCCCCATCTGGCTTCTCCTTCTCTGCCCGGGATTAGTAAACAATTACGAATCCCGAAAAAACGGTATCCGGGTGGATGAGAGACTGTCTAGCGGGCCGGCTAGCATCCAAAAGACCTCGACCAAGCGCTTTGTCCCCGAGGACAGAAGCGAAAAAAGTCAGCCATGGCTTTGAAGATTGTTAAAGGGAGCATCGATCGGATGTTCGATAAAAACCTTCAAGATTTAGTACGTGGAATTAGGAATCACAAGGAAGATGAGGTAAAACGATTAGCTGTGTTTTCGGAAATGTCTGATTACCACTGTCAGTAAGTCGATGTTTAACATATCTCATTGCTAAACATTCAGGTTAGCCAGCTACAATAGCTCACCTATTTGATAGCCATTCCAACCTTATGCTAGCTGTCTACCCGGTATGCTATCCAAATAGCTAAATAAGTAAGAAGTCTTGTCATGAAGTTAATCAGGACTGAGTAGGCAACCTAATATCAACTCCGTGGTTGCATTAGTTAACTCGGTAACTGTCAATGTGCAATTGCTCGATAATCGTAATTTGGCTAGCAAGCTAACATTAGCAGTTTTCATCGCCACTTTACATAGCGAGCTATTCATTTAGCAGATGGGTATTATCCAGAGAACACTTTTTGTTTCGTACTGGTCCTCTGTGGTACACGAACCCATAACCCTGGCGTTGCAAGCGCTATATTCTGCTAACTGAGCCACACGGGACACTTCAAATATTATGGGTCTTGCACGAAATACTACTTGTTACCAGTTGTGGAACGCTACCCTTTTACTACTCATGGCAACTGCTTTCAGGTGAAGCTAATTAGCTAGCAATTGACAACTAAGAGGCTAACTGGCAGTAACGTTAGCTACATTTATTCACCTCAGCTGATGTGATCAGGATGATGCGCGTAAAAATGTTCCTTCAGCACTATTTTTCTATTATTATATATAGTGAGTTCACTTTGTGTATATTCATCTCCTATTCTATTAATAAAAACATTGACATGTAAACGAAGTCTAGACGATTTTGTAGGCCTCGCTCTACAGCGTCAGTCAGTGACAACGTTGCATAGGTAGACACAATTATGCTTCATCCACAACTCTTCTGACTGGAAGAACAGCGGTCCTTTTATCCAAACTACTACACTTTCGCCACCATTTTAATTCATTTGGTTTGTACAGTTGTGGGAAATAGGTGACGTGACACTCCTGAAGAGTCAGACAGCAGATTACCGGATGCTAGGTTTATGCAAATTGTAGATTTCATAATCATGCTTTATTGATATGGCTGTAGACTATACTAGCTCTGTATACTGCGTTAGCAACATCAGAGGACATCCAATGTGGTGTGGAAAAAAATGAATATTAAGTATTGCCATAACAGGGAACAGCCTCATAACGGTTGATTAAAGTTCCCTGTGATATGACAGCTTTTATGGTAGGAAATGCTCCTGTCTTCATGGGTGTCACACCAGTGTTTTCAGAATGATGCTGTGTTCTGCAAATTAGATCATCAAAAAATCAGCATCATCACAGAGGGTGACAGTGGGTTGGTCTATAGTCTGTCCAATAGAGGGCACTGTTTGAATGAGATATGGAGGTGGAAGTTGCTCCAGAATTAATTCCTTAGTTTTAAACCGATTTAAAAATTTTAGGAAATTATGTCACTTAGTGGAGACTATTATGCTGTTAGGCTCGATGTATTGCTACCATTCAAAAAAATATGCCATTCAGTAGCTAGGACATAGGGAGTCTCTTATTGCAGAAGAGTGAGCTGGACCAATGTTGAATTGGGAATGGGATTTAGGCCTAGGTGTAACATTGTGAGTTGACCTGTTCTACCATTTTAAGTCTTGGTTTATTTTTATACACGCCTTGATTGCTCCTCTTTTCAGTTCGCTGCAAGCTAGCGACTGGAACGAGCTGCAACAAACACTCAAACTGGACAGTTTTATCTCCATCTCTTCATTCAAAGACTCAATCATGGACACTTACTGACAGTTGTGGCTGCTTAGTGTGATGTATTGTTGTCTCTACCTTTCCCTTTGTGCTGTTGTCTGTGCCCAACAATGTTTGTACCCTGTTTTGTGCTGCTACATGTTGGGCTGCTGCCATGTTGTTGTGTTGCTACAATGCTGTGTTGTCATGTGTTGCTGCCATGCTATGTTGTCTTAGGTTTCTCTTTATGAAGTGTTGTCTCCCTCGTTGTGATGTGTTTTGTCCTATATTTTTATTAAATTTATTTGTATATTTAAATTCCAGCCCCCATCCCCTCAAGGGGGCTTTTTACTTTTGGTAGGCCGTCATTATAAATAAGAATTTGTTCTTAACTGACTTGCCTAGTTAAATAAAATAAAATAAATGGATAGCTGCTGCTGGATTCCACAGAGCTATGGTGGCCACTGAATAATTCTTTTCCCAGTCAGGTATCTGGCAAAAGAAAGTAAATGTTTTGTCATGTGCTTTTTCATTGCTTAGCCAGACCGACAAAGCATGATATCTTTGACCACTGTACTAAACCATGATCTTGTGATTCAGGTCCTAATGTGGTCCCTTTTGTGTAACTTAACCATGCTTACTAAGTTAAGGTGTTGGATACCCAGCCAACAGTGGACAGCTCACTGAAATATTAATGCCTTGTGTGTGTTCTCTCCAGACCTGGACTCTTTGCTTTATACATGTAGGGATATAATACAGCCAAACCTATTCTACTTAGTCACGCCGTCATTTAAAAGGGAAGCAAATCTAAAAAGGTGTTAAGGCACACAATGCAACTGATATTAAATTGTAGAAGACAATAATATGTAACACTAACAGGGATGTTGTGCGCTCCTGAGTGGCGCAGCGGTCTAAGGCACTTCATCTCAGTTCTAGAGGCGTCACTACAGACCCTGGTTCGATTCCAGGCTGTATCACAACCGGCCGTGATTGGAAGTTCTATAGGGCGGCGCACAATTGGCCCAGCATTCGTTAGGGTTTGGCCGGGGTAGGCCTCCATTGTAAATAAGAATTGGTTCTTATCTGACTTGCCTAGTTAAATAAAGGTAAATATATTTTTTTGTGTGTATATATATATATCTCTATCTATCCTGTCCCTGGAAGAAGAACTGTCTGAGAAGGTCTCTCCCTGTACCTCCTGGAGAACCTGCAGTGCTAGCACAATGTAGGCCTTGGCTGTAGAACAGCTATTCCAATTAATTCAATAGGATCTGAATCGGTCGTTGAGTCAGAATGTGATAGGAGAGCACTCTGGTGATTTCAGAGCATGGCCCTGTGTGTCCATGCTCTGCAGCCTAGAGTACAAGCCACCCTCCCTCTTCCCCCTGTCCACTGTCTCATGACTGCAGACACATGACCAGCACACTTGTATTATAGAGCTCTCTGTGTGTGTGTTCCAAGGTTCTGTTCCACCAATGTTTTACTCTGCTCTATCAGAAAGTCTAACCATGCTAAACAGTCTCTGTGTAGCAGATAAATGTAGAATAAAACCTTGAATTAAAGGTTACTCACTACTTATTCTTTCATTCCAAGTTCAGAATAAAACCCATTCAACCGTAGACTGAAAAAGCCTAAAACATTTCTGATCAGAAGCTCTGTTTGATTATCCTTTATTTTATAGATGTATACAATTAATGACATTTCAAATGACCTTAGGACTTCTCCTCTTAGACTATTTGTAAACTGTTTCACGGAGGTCAACCAGAAGAGGAAAGTAAAGTATCATGTGGAGGTTGTCATTGCTCTGTCTGATATTCCTCTGTCTCTTCTCAGGCTAAGTACATCTCCACCTGCATTGATGAGATCAAGCAGGAGCTCAAGCAGGACAACATTGCTGTCAAGGCCAATGCTGTGTGCAAACTCACCTACGTAAGACCACAGACCAGCACCCCTCGCTAAAACTGCCATCACTGAAATTGCTCTCACTGAAACTTCCCTCCCATTGAACAGCACAGAGATGCGCAAGCAAAAACACTAGCTATATATCCTTGGCCTACTCTGCATACTTTTTCACTTGATAGCATGTACTTTGAATACTGCCGTACTCAGGAAAAGCCCTTTTTGATAATGCATTTAGCTCTCACTGTCCACAGGGACAGCGTAGTGGATGTTCAATGCCCTCTCCCCTGGTGTGTTAACAGTTACAGATGCTGGGCTATGACGTCAGCTGGGCTGCATTCAACATCGTGGAAGTCATGAGTTCCTCAAAATTCACATACAAGGTGAAAAAGTGAAATAATGTGCTTCTATAATGTTGGTATTTGAGAATGTTCTACTCAAGATTGAATTTGCCTTAGGTCAGAGGTTTAACATGTGCTTTTTCCTCCAGAGAATTGGTTACCTGGCTGCCTCCCAGTGCTTTCATGAGAGCACTGATGTCATCATGCTGACAACCAATCAGATCCGAAAGGTTAGTGTTGCTTTTTTCCCCTGACTTTTGGCCTGCCTGTCTCTGATTAAAGAACAGCTCTGATACCTGCTATTTCCTCCCCTCTCCTTCTATTTCTTTCTCCTCTTTTGCTTTCTCTCTCTTTTTCATAATTTTTTTCTCTCAGGATCTGAGCAGTCCTAACCAGTACGACACTGGTGTGGCTCTCACTGGCCTCTCCTGCTTCGTGACCCCTGACCTGGCTCGGGACCTGGCCAATGACATCATGACTCTTGTGAGTCACATTCTCAGCTTCAAGTTCTTTTTACACATTTTGTCTGTTTCATGCTTCTCTGACCTATCTCTGCTTGTGCTGCAGATGTCCCACACAAAGCCGTACATCAGGAAGAAGGCCGTACTTATCATGTACAAGGTGTTCCTGAAGTACCCAGAGTCTCTGCGCCCTGCTTTCCCCAGGCTGAAGGAGAAACTGGAAGACCCTGACCCTGGTGAGATAGACTACCTAGTACCTACCTACTCCTCTGTTGGTTGGGGCCAGACAGGTTTTTTTATCACCTTGAATCATAAATTATGCAATAACTAAGGAATTTTGTGTCTTAACTGGTGGAAGCTTTTTCAAACGATTTGAATGCATTTCACCTCATTCGTATCATAATGTCCTTCAGCATGGATTTTGTTGATCTCATCTCAACACTCCCTGTGTGATGCCTCTGTCCTGTAGGGGTCCAGTCAGCGGCTGTTAATGTCATCTGTGAGCTAGCCAGGAGAAACCCCAAGAACTACCTGTCTCTTGCCCCGCTCTTCTTCAAGCTCATGACCTCCTCCACCAACAATTGGGTCCTCATCAAGATCATCAAGCTGGTGAGTGAACAGGGAGCTGTGGGAATGAATGTGTGTCAGTAACAAATTATTGCCAAGTATCACAACATGGAGAGGTGTTGCGCCAATAGTGTGTTTGTGTGTGTTTCAGTTTGGTGCCCTCACACCCCTGGAGCCTCGCTTGGGGAAGAAGCTGATTGAGCCCCTAACAAACCTCATCCACAGGTAAAACACACACACACACAGATCCAACCAATAGGTGTTTTGTTCAATCCCTATAACAAAATGTTGTCTGATGAAAATAATGACCTTCTGTCTAGCCCTACTCATTTTCTTACCCCTTCTTCCTCTCTCACAGTACCTCTGCTATGTCACTTCTATATGAATGTGTCAACACTGTAATAGCAGGTCAGTATTCGTCTTCTCACTTCTTTTTGTAGGTACATTTTAGTCTGTGTGCCGGGTGTAGGGATCCCTCTTTTTGAAGCTTGTGTGCTAACTGAAGATGTGGGCAAGCCCAGTTATTTCTGGCTCATAAACAGTCATAATAAAAACACAATATTCTCTGTGCTATGTCTATAATCTTCAACGTGGGCAGTTGTTTTTTTTGTGCCTGTGATGTGCCACTGAGGAGGTTGTGTTGACTATGCGGTTTGTTTTATGTGAAGTGAAAAACATCACTGTGCTTTTAAGATTGCAGCTCGTGATAAGTTGTTTTTGACAAGTTTGTTGAGTTGTTGTCACAGCAGGATCTGATTGTCGTTGTCCTCTGTTGCAGTGTTGATTTCCCTGTCCTCCGGGATGCCAAATCACAGTGCTAGTATTCAGGTAAGTTTCAGCTGTCATGCCCACACTTTCTCTTGTAGCTAATGATGTTAACCCTTTCCACTCCAATTTGATGACGTTGCATGTTTAAACCATGAATCTTTTTTAATTCTTTGTTTTTACCATACACAAGTCTTTTTCAAAAGATGAACAACAACCAATCAAACAGGCTAGTGCAACTGAATAAAATGTGTGATTTTATAGCTCCTAACATGTCTAGATACATCTATTTAATGTACAAAGACATCAGCTGGGATATACGGTCACTTTTTGCCCAAAACAGTTGCGGTGCCCAAATTATATTACTAACACTGGACCTGAATTGATTGTAATGGCACTTTCCCTTCCCCTCTCTTCCTCCCTTCTCTCTATCCTTAGCTCTGTGTCCAGAAACTGCGAATCCTGATTGAAGACTCGGACCAGAACTGTGAGCCCTCTGTCAATGCCTGCAGTGTGTCATTCTCTCATTGTCTGTGTGTTTCTGAGTAGCCACCCATCTAGCTTCCAACAACCTAGATCCCAAACTCTGGATAACTCGACATTTTGATCATGGTCCCACACAGGGGGCTGTTTTACATTTCACTGCACATAGTTGCAGTTGTGACTGCATCAAAAGGTAGGGTTTTGTCTTCATTCATTTATACATCTCTACTTCATCAGGCTATTAATTTTAAAACTTTCAGTATATTTGATAAGTCACTCATTGGTCTAACAGGTTATGGCTAACAGTAAGTTAATAAACCATCTACGATCATTATGTTGATGCAGCTGGTGATTCGAGTTATCTGGGCCCCTTAGTAGGTTGTGTGTAGATCAGATATATACGTTGGCAGCTATGTCTTGTTTTTCATTTGAGTTCTCGTCTGTTTCGCTAGGTAGGCTCATAACATAAACAGGCTCTAACCCCCCCCTTGCTCACATTTGACACCACTTTAGTCTCAAACATCATAGTGTTTACAGGGCTTCTTCTGCCCTGCTCTGATGAAACCAAACCTGTATCTGCACAACATCACTTCACCTCAAGGTCACATTCACACATAAACCTGATATGCAGCTATCTGCGCCTGAGATATCAACAGCCCAGATAATAATTGGCTGTTATAGTATGCCTGATTCAGCAACAACACAAAAATATTATTGGATTATTGCATAATGGCTACATATACCTAGGACTCAAGTTGGTGCCAAAAAACGAAACGTCCATGTGTATATGTTGTCTCGTGTATGTGTTCTCCATCGTTTTGTTTCTTTGTATTTTCCTTTTCTTTGTTTTAATGTATGTGAAAATATCAGGTAGTCAGTCAGACAGCACGTTTTGTATACTATACTGTGTAGACAGTCATATTATGTAAGAGAGCCATTTAGAATAGGGCCTACAGTAATGTAATCAGTGAGGTTTAAGTGGCTGAGAGGGGATATTGAAGACAGCCAAAGAGACATAGATTGTTCAAGATATTTTGGGTGACCAATAGACCTCTTGTGCTCTAAGACAGGGAGGTAGGCAGGCTATAGCCATAAGATAATGTCTACTGCGGAGTGTAAAGGCATGCTGTATGGCTTGTAGTACAGTCTCCATAGTGCACAACCTCTAGTCTAGTGCATAGGGAAGTAGAGTAGAAGGCCCAGTGTATAGTGCCCTGGCCACTGAGTGTGTTGTCTTTGTTCATAGTGAAGTACCTGGGCCTGCTGGCCATGTCCAAGATACTGAAGACTCATCCCAAGTCTGTCCAGTCCCACAAGGACCTCATCTTGCAGTGTCTGGATGACAAGGACGAGTCCATCCGCCTGAGGGCTCTAGACCTGCTCTACGGCATGGTGCGGATAAGGGAAAGGGGGATACCTAGTCAGTTGTCTAACTGAATGTATTCAACTGAAATGTGTCTTTCGCATTTAACCCAACCCCTCTGAATCAGAGAGGTGCGGGGGGCCTTAATTGACATCCACGTCTTCGGCGCCCGGGGAACTGCCTTGCTCAGGGGCAGAACGACAGATGTTTACCCTGTCAGCAACCTTCCGGTTACTGGCCCAATGCAATAATCACTAGGCTACCTGTCATAGCACATGGTCATTGAAAACACACTTACCCTAACCCCATGTCTTCACCACACCTATACCTAGCCTAGCGGTTAGAGTGATGGGCCAGTAACCGAGAAGGTTGCTGGTTTGAATACCTGAGCTGATAAGTTGAAAAAAATCTGTCGGTACCCTTGAGCAAAGCACTTAACCCTAATTTACTCCACCCATTAAGGCTGACCCTGTAAAACAACAGATTTCACTGCACCTGTCCGCACAATACAACATTTTTCGATCTACTCATGGGGAAATGTCTTTAGCTCAAGAACATCCCTGATTCTGTTGATAGCCTAATTACTCCAGGGGGGTATACTACCTACCTGGTTTGAGGAGGTAACTTTGGACAACTCTGAGTTCAACTTGGGATAACCGCTAACATGAAATTGGCTCACCTTTTAGCCAGGTGAATTTATATGGCAACGAATGCTTCAGATCTAACCTGCGCCGGTGTAGGCTAACTGCATTTATCCTGAGTGAAGTCTGAGCTGTGAGTTGAGGACCAGTGAAATCAAATTCCCCCCCTCGCAATTGTTGCGTCATCATGCCCTTTATTTGGGGAAGAGACAGATTTTAAAATAAATACCTATCACATTACATATTTAGTAATGACTGGATGTATTTGAAAGTAAACACAGAGTAAAACTGATGTTCTAAAATGATTTAATTGATAGGAGTGGGTAAGAAGGTGCTGTGAAAGATGGTATTCACTATACGTAATAAAAGCAAGACAGAACTTCTAAAAGCTTCTTTCACATCGTAGCCTGCTGAATTTGCAAGATGGATTTTCTTTCATGTTGATTTAGTCAACAATGTAAAAGTGGCACTGACTCGCCCATAGATTGATGTTTCAGCATTGTTCCAATGTGTGGAGTTTGGCGTGTGACATGCATGTGCAGTTTCAAGCCTGCTAGAGTTAGCAGTTAACAGTTCACCAAACCCACAGTTCGGGACGTATTGTGGATTTGGGGTTAAGGTTAAATTAATGACATTTTTAAATGCCATTCGTATTGTAAAGCATTCACAATGTTCCTGGCATTGTCTGTTGTGCCAGTATTATTTTCACTCTGATGCTGCGTCTGTAACCATGTGGGTCGTGGGAATTTACCAGTTGTGAAGTCGTAAAAACCAATTGGATGCATTCATGTGATTTTTAACTCGTTGTGAAATGTTGAATAACTAATGGCCAGCAAGCTGCGTCAACCATAAACTAAAAGTACAGCTATCATGAAAAAGTACCCATTTGTCGTACTTCAGTAAAAGTAAAGATGCCTTGGTAGAAATTGACAAGTGAAAGTCACCCAGTAAAATCCTACTTAAGTAAAAGTATTTGGTTTTAAATATAAAAAAGAATTTCACATTCCTTATATTAAGCAAACCAGATGGCACAATTTTCTAGAATTTTTTTAATTTACGGATAGCCAGGCGCACACTCCAAATGAAGCGTTTGTGTTTTGTGAGTCGGCCAGATCAGAGGCAGTAGGGACGACAGGGGATGTTCTCTGTTTTGTGAGTCGGCCAGATCAGAGGCAGTAGGGACGACAGGGGATGTTCTCTGTTTTGTGAGTCGGCCAGATCAGAGGCAGTAGGGACGACCGGGGATGTTCTCTGTTTTGTGAGTCCGCCAGATCAGAGGCAGTAGGGACGACCGGGGATGTTCTCTGTTTTGTGAGTCCGCCAGGTCAGAGGCAGTAGGGACGACCGGGGATGTTCTCTGTTTTGTGAGTCCGCCAGATCAGAGGCAGTAGGGACGACCGGGGATGTTCTCTGTTTTGTGAGTCCGCCAGATCAGAGGCAGTAGGGACGACCGGGGATGTTCTCTGTTTTGTGAGTCCGCCAGATCAGAGGCAGTAGGGACGACCGGGGATGTTCTCTGTTTTGTGAGTCCGCCAGATCAGAGGCAGTAGGGACGACCGGGGATGTTCTCTGTTTTGTGAGTCCGCCAGATCAGAGGCAGTAGGGACGACCGGGGATGTTCTCTGTTTTGTGAGTCCGCCAGATCAGAGGCAGTAGGGACGACCGGGGGATGTTCTCTGTTTTGTGAGTCCGCCAGGTCAGGCAGTAGGGACGACCGGGGATGTTCTCTGTTTTGTGAGTCCGCCAGGTCAAAGGCAGTAGGGACGACCGGGGATGTTCTCTGTTTTGTGAGTCCGCCAGGTCAGAGGCAGTAGGGACGACCGGGTATGTTCTCTGTTTTGTGAGTCCGCCAGGTCAGAGGCAGTAGGGACGACCGGGGATGTTCTGTTTTGTGAGTCCGCCAGGTCAGAGGCAGTAGGGACGACCGGGGATGTTCTCTGTTTTGTGAGTCCGCCAGGTCAGAGGCAGTAGGGACGACCGGGGATGTTCTCTGTTTTGTGAGTCCGCCAGGTCAGAGGCAGTAGGGACGACCGGGGATGTTTTGTGAGTCCGCCAGGTCAGAGGCAGTAGGGACGACCGGGGATGTTCTCTGTTTTGTGAGTCCGCCAGATCAGAGGCAGTAGGGACGACCGGGGATGTTCTCTGTTTTGTGAGTCGGCCAGATCAGAGGCAGTAGGGACGACCGGGGATGTTCTCTGTTTTGTGAGTCCGCCAGATCAGAGGCAGTAGGGACGACCGGGGATGTTCTCTGTTTTGTGAGTCGGCCAGATCAGAGGCAGTAGGGACGACCGGGGATGTTCTCTGTTTTGTGAGTCCGCCAGATCAGAGGCAGTAGGGACGACCGGGGATGTTCTCTGTTTTGTGAGTCCGCCAGATCAGAGGCAGTAGGGACGACCGGGGATGTTCTCTGTTTTGTGAGTCCGCCAGATCAGAGGCAGTAGGGACGACCGGGGGATGTTCTCTGTTTTGTGAGTCCGCCAGGTCAGAGGCAGTAGGGACGACCGGGGATGTTCTCTGTTTTGTGAGTCCGCCAGGTCAGAGGCAGTAGGGACGACCGGGGATGTTCTCTGTTTTGTGAGTCCGCCAGATCAGAGGCAGTAGGGACGACCGGGGATGTTCTCTGTTTTGTGAGTCCGCCAGGTCAGAGGCAGTAGGGACGACCGGGGATGTTCTCTGTTTTGTGAGTCGGCCAGATCAGAGGCAGTAGGGACGACCGGGGATGTTCTCTGTTTTGTGAGTCCGCCAGATCAGAGGCAGTAGGGACGACCGGGGATGTTCTCTGTTTTGTGAGTCCGCCAGGTCAGGCAGTAGGGACGACCGGGGATGTTCTCTGTTTTGTGAGTCCGCCAGGTCAAAGGCAGTAGGGACGACCGGGGATGTTCTCTGTTTTGTGAGTCCGCCAGGTCAGAGGCAGTAGGGACGACCGGGTATGTTCTCTGTTTTGTGAGTCCGCCAGGTCAGAGGCAGTAGGGACGACCGGGGATGTTCTGTTTTGTGAGTCCGCCAGGTCAGAGGCAGTAGGGACGACCGGGGATGTTCTCTGTTTTGTGAGTCCGCCAGGTCAGAGGCAGTAGGGACGACCGGGGATGTTCTCTGTTTTGTGAGTCCGCCAGGTCAGAGGCAGTAGGGACGACCGGGGATGTTCTGTGAGTCCGCCAGGTCAGAGGCAGTAGGGACGACCGGGGGATGTTCTGTTTTGTGAGTCCGCCAGGTCAGAGGCAGTAGGGACGACCGGGGATGTTCTCTGTTTTGTGAGTCCGCCAGGTCAGAGGCAGTAGGGACGACCGGGGATGTTCTGTTTTGTGAGTCCGCCAGATCAGAGGCAGTAGGAATGACCGGGGATGTTCTTGTGATAAGTGTGTGAATTGGATCATTTTCTGTCCTGCTAAGCATTCGAAATATAACGAGTAATTTTGGGTGTCAGGGAAAATGTATGGAGTAAAATGGACATTTCCTTTAGGAAAATGGAGTAAAAGTTGTCAAATGTAAATAGTGAAGTACAGTTACCCCAAAAACTACTGAAGTACTTTACACCACTTATGTTTCTAATTAAATTATAAAGTTAGCTTTAAAAAAATGTTTTGTTGCATTTTTAACCAGCCCATTTCCTTAGCAGTTAATGTCAGAGGTCACCATGTGGGAGAAATATATGCGTTTCCCACTAGTATTTGCCAATTGGAGGGCTGTTCAAGTGGATTTTTCCCCAGTTGTATGTGGTAAATGTCTACTTCTATCTTGCTTATGAGCGCACCATGGCACTGCCTCCTACAGTGCCAGATGTGTGCTTGTGACTCTCATAAAGGGGGAGTATCTGTAGCGCGGTACATCTCCCACTCCTGGTTAATGTGATGGGCGGTCACTGTTAAGCGCAACACAGGGTGCACTGGCCACTTAATTGAAAACTTTGGCTTGCTTATATAGAGTGAGTACTACCTGTTTGCTGAGGTGCACGAGGTAAGTTCGTAATGTGGCTCAAGTACTTTTCACGAGGTGCTGAAACCCCCTATTCTCAAATCACTGAGAAGGGGTGCATATCCGACTGTAAAAAATCTAAACATAGCCTACCTAGCACGCTTGTAATTTCTTTGGCCTGGTCAGAATCAGCTGCCAAGTTCTGGTTTAATGCAGAGGGGTGCTGTTTCTTTGAGTTTGTCTTGCTCCGGTATACTGGGGTGATGTCGGTATAAATGTGTCAAAATACAGTGGGTTCGGAATGTATTCAGACCCCTTGACTTTTTCAACATTTTGTTACGTTACAGCCATATTCTAAAATTGATGAAATCATTCCCCCCCTGAATCTGCACACATTACCCCATAATGACAAGGCACAACCAGGATTTTAGAAATTTGCACATTTTATTAAAAATAAACTGAAATATTACATTTACATTAGAATTCAGACCTGTTACTCAGTACTTTGTTGACGCACATTTGGCAGCGATTAAAGCATAGTCTTCTTCGGTATGACACTACAAGATTGGCACACCTGTATTTGGGGAGTGTCTCCCATTCTTCTCTGCAGATCCTCTCAAGCTGTGTCAGGTTGGGTGGAGAGCGTTGCTGTACAGCCATTTTCAGGTCTCCAGAGATGTTCAATCGGGTTCAAGTCCGGGCTCTGGCTGGGCCACTCGAGCACATTCAGAGACTTGTGCTGAAGCCACTCCTGTGTTGTCTTGGCTGTGTGGTTAGGGTCATTGTCCTGTTGGAAGGTGAACCTTCGCCCTCGTCTGAGGTCCTAATCGCTCTGGAGCAGGTTTTCATCAAGGATCTCTGTACTTTGCACTGTTCATCTTTCCCTCGACCTTGACTAGACTCCTAGTCCCTGCTGATGAAAAACATCTCCACAGCATGATTCTGACACCAACTTGCCTTTCCGTAGGGATGGTGCAAGGTTTCCTTCAGACGTGACGCTTGGCATTCATGCCGAAGAGTTCAATCTTGGTTTCGTCAGACCAGAGAATCTTATTTTTTATCATTTTTGCCAACTCCAAAGGCTGTAATGTGCCTTTTACTGAGGAGTGGCTTCTGTCTGGCCACTACCATAAATGCCTGATTGGTGGAGTGCTGCAGAGATGGTTGTCCTTCTGTAAGTTTCTCCCATCTCCACAGAGGAGCTCTGTCAGTGACCATCGGGTTCTTGGTCACCTCCCTGACCAAGGCCCTTCTCCCCTGATTGTTTAGTGTGGCCAGCTCTAGGAAGAGTCTTGGTGGTTTCACACTTCTCCTATTTAAGAATGATGGAGGCCACTGTGTTCTTGGGGACCTTCAATGCTGCAGACATTTTTTTGTTGGTACCCTTCCCCAGATCTGTGCATCAACACAATCCTGTCTCTGAGCTGTATGGACAATTCCTTCGACTTCATGACTTGCTTTTTGCTCGGACATGCACTGCCAACTGTGGGACCTTATATAGACAGGTGTGTGCCTTTCCAAATCATGTTCAATCAATTGAATTTATCACAGGTGGACTCCAAGTTGTAGAAACATCTCAAACGTGATCAATTGGAACAGGATGCACCTGAGCTCAATTTTGAGTCTCACAGCAAAGGTCTGAATACTTATGTAAATAAGATATATTTCTGCTTTTTTTTAATCAAACCTGTGTTCACTTTGTCATTATGGGGTATTGTGTGTAGATGAGGATTTAGAATAAGGCTGTAACTTAACAATGTGGAAAAAGTAAAGGTGTCTGAATTCTTTCAGAATGCACTATATTTGAGGAGTCTGCAGACTGCTGCATAGGTGATTCTCGTTGAGCGTGGAGACATAATGGTAACGTTTTGTCCACAACTCTGTCCATCGCCATTGTAATCTAATGTTCCCAAACTGGAGATTTAAACGGTGATTGAGGATCCTCAAAATCAGGTTTATCGACTCCCTACACTCGTCTATTTTATAAAGTTTTAATTCTTACGTTATTATTAGTACAGAACTCGTTTTTGACAGCACCTCACAAAAGGACAATTTCAAATGTGGCAATTTAAGATTATAATTATAATTACAACGTACGCATAGGCTCTAGTTGTTTTAAGAGAATATCCTGAAATGTTTTTTCAGATTTAGTTGAGGCATAGACCTACAACGCAGTAGGCATAGCCTATAGGTCTAGTGTTTTATATATTTTATGCCATTTTTGTATTTTTTTTCGGATTCACATTGCGGACTGAATTGAAGTCCCTGGTACGAATGTGAACCGTAAACACCCCTAGTTAGCGGCAGGCGGACGACCAATATCCACCATTGTAGTACGGATGAACCCTGAGCTGGAATGTGACGCTAGATCATTTCAGTAACGCCTCGGTACATCTAGCTACGTACTGGTCACAGTACAGTTTCTGATTGCCCCATGCCTCTCTTTCTCCATGGACTATTTGTGTCCTCCCAGGTGTCCAAGAAGAACTTGATGGAGATAGTGAAGAAGCTGATGTTGCACGTCGACAAGGCTGAGGGAACCACTTACCGAGATGAGCTGCTCACCAAGATCATCGACATCTGCAGCCAGAGCAATTACCAGTACATCACCAACTTTGAATGGTCAGTACAACTTACTGGAGGGGCCTATAATTGTCTCTGGTTCTTTACACACTTTTAAACTCATACTTTCTGTGATCATGAGTCTCTGTCAGGTAGCGTTGAAAGACTCAGTTAACGCTTTGCAGTAATGTGTCCTGCTGTATTGTACTCAATATGCTGATCGGCTCTTACCTATATGTATTTGTAAATAGTTCAAGGTTGTTGTCTTCTTTTTTTTGGATTACCTGTCATTTAGGGGCCGACCTTCCACTCACCTGTCTCTGAAGTACATCCGTCTGACTCTGTCCTGTGTCCATCTCTCAGGTACATCAGTATCCTGGTGGAGCTGACCCGTCTGGAGGGCACGCGGCATGGCCACCTCATTGCCTCCCAGATGCTGGACGTGGCCATTCGGGTCAAGGCCATCCGAGCCTTTGCTGTGGCCCAGATGGCTACTCTACTGGACAACGCCCACCTGCTTACCGGCAACACACAGCGCAACGGCATCTGTGAGGTTCTCTATGCCGCCGCCTGGATCTGTGGAGAGTTCTCAGAGTATGTATTCATGTCTATTCCTCTTCTGCAAGAGTACACACACGCTTTCTAGCGAGACTGTTTTCCACTAACTAGCTAATATCAGGCCAGTTCAGCCCTATATCATTGACTTATCCCTCATCCAGTACCATCCTCCATCTCCCCCCAGACACCTGGAGGAACCCATGGCAACACTGGAGGCCATGCTGCGGCCCAAGGTGGCCACCCTGCCGGGCCACATCCAGGCCGTGTACGTGCAGAACGCTGCCAAGCTGTTTGCCACGGTGTTGCGCGGCCAGGAGGGGGTGCCAGCGGACAGCACGGTAGCCCAGGAGACCAGCCAGCTGCTCATTGACAGGCTGCCTCTTTTTGTCCAGAGTTCCAACCTGGAGGTGCAGGAGAGGGTGAGTCACACATCTAACCTCCGGGGGCTATTGGCAATTTGAAAGGCGAATACCTTTTTTCACTATGCATCTCTCTTTGCCCCCCACCATTCCTCTCCCCTCCCCAGGCCTCCTGCATCCTGCAGCTGGTGAAGTACATCCAGAAGCTGCAGCAGAAGGACGTAGAGGTGGCTGAGGAGGTGACTGCTCTGTTTGCTGGGGAGCTCAACCCTGTGGCCCCCAAGGCACAGAAGAAAGTACCTGTTCCTGAAGGGTCAGTCTGCCTGCTGCTCTCTTACTCACAATGCTGTTAAATTAAGCTTATAGTGATGCACAACATAATACGTATATTTTTTTTATAGTACTACTTTATGCAGCCCATTACACAATTTTCGATATTGCAAAGTAGCTTTGTTTTTTAGTCTGTCTTGCAGACTATTGAATGTCAGTCTGACTGAGTGGTATATAAAGTGTATACACAACATCAACAGAGACTTTCTGATTCCATTTAAGCGTTAAACACATCCCTATTGGACAGTACAGCTGGTTAGAACGTGTTATCTTGGTTTTGTCCCCAGTCTGGACCTGGATGTGTGGATCAACGAGCCTCCGTCTGGGAGTGAGTCTGAAGACGAGGGCAGGAAGTCCAAGGGCAAGGCTGTGTTTGCCAAGGAGGAGTCCAGACACACCAAGCCACGCTACACTGAGGTGGACGAGAAGGAACTGGCCAAGGTAAGATGGCAATGTATAAGACTATCACTGCTGTAGACCTAATGATATACAAGCTCCTCAGTTCTTTCATCAGTTGATCTGGTGTTAAATGTTTGCTGACCCTAAAACAATCAGACACCAAAGAGGTACACTGGTACACACCACTCAACCATAATATAAATACAATAGAGTTTTCATATGACTGACTTCATGCTGTTTCTCCCTCCCTCCAGAGGAGAGAAGTAAGGAAGGCAGAGCAGGCCAACAACCCATTCTACATCAAGGCCTCCCCCTCCTCTCAGAAGGTACGCAGAGCATCATTACCCAATTGGCAACTAGTCTTGTGTGTTATCCTGACTCTTGCAGAAATGTAATTAATTACACATTTCAAACTACTTCCATCTAAATATGATCATTTTAATGGACTAGGAGCCTTCATGTTGTATGTTCTTCACATTCGTGTGTTATAGTTCCTGTGTGTAAGACATGTTTCTGTGTGCGTGCAGGTGTACCAGGATGGTGTTGGTGTGGAGCACATTCCAGTGGTGCAGATTGACCTCAGTGTGCCTCTTAAGGTCCCAGGTCAGTCTCCTCTCCTCTGGCCACTAGATTATAAACTACTGATTTCAATGTACAGTGTATCAGTGAGTGGTTTGCACACAGCACTCTGTATCCAAACCTAACCCATCTCCCTCTTTCTCTCTTCGCCTCTGTCATACCTTAACCCATCTGTGTCATAACTTATCCCCTCTACTGTACCTCTCTCACTCATCTCTCTCTGTCGTAACTTAACCCCTCTACTGTACTTCTCTCTCTGTAACATAACTTAACCCCCCTTTCTCCTTCCTTCGCTCTCCCTCTTTCTTTCTCCCTCCCGTTTGGTTTAGGGATGCCAATGTCAGATCAGTATGTGAAGCTGGAAGAGGAGCGTCGGGAGAGAAACAAGGCAGACAAGAAGAAGAAGAAGGACAAGAAGAAGAGGGAGAAGGGCGAGAAGGGCCGCCGGAGAAGGGGGGACTCTGGCCCAGAGAGCGAGGAGGACATCACCCCCGCACACATGGTGGACATCGTCACTGAGGAGATGCCAGAGGTAGGGATTTACACATGGTGTTCAGAGTAGAGGTCTTCACGGATCCAAAAGTTGACCTGTTCCGAAATGGAGATGGGACTTTCCCACCCAGACTCGAAATGCATCAGTATTTTTTTTTAAATATAGAGACCAGTTCCATATAGATCTGGTCAGATCCAGACCTGGTCCAATCCGAGTGATGGAAGCAGCTTAAAATGTATTTTTTCCACCTCCCTAAGCGACTATTAACCAGAGCTGATAAAGCGCGAGGGGAGGGAGGTGCCGTTCTAGCAGGCGGGGGAGTGAGCGAGTGACACGGGGAGCAGGGAGGGAGAGACTAGAGACAGAAGCCAACCAACAAGCTGACTCACTATAGTAGACTAATAGCTGCCATAGCTAGGTTATTTATCATCAAATATGATTACATAGTACCTGTCTTGACAGCATCAAACCGGGAGAAGCTAGTTATGCAGTTAGCTAGCTAGGCTAACTGAGGCTGCAGTGCATGCACTTTCTCATTCTACAGTTACTTAATATTCTGCATGGACTTGTTATTTGTATCAGCCTACCTGTTGGCTCTTGGTTGTTGTAGCCTATCCTTCTCCTTTTAATTCTATCTTCCATTGATTTGTTATCTTCTGCCCTTTTCCACACGGAGGCTCTGACTGTAGCCTATTGCTGCTTTGACTTATGATTGGCCAGCAGTCCCGTTCGGCTCTGTACGGGCCCTTCTGAACACGTCAGTTAAAATTACACCTACCCAAGAGCCGTGACAATCATATCAGATCTGACCCAGATCTGTGACATTATTTAGAATTCTGGATTGGGTCTCGGATATTCGGGATCCGTGAAGACCTCTAGTTCAGAACGTTTCATATAGGAATTTAAGGGGGAAAAGCGAGCCCAAAACCTCATGAAAGGGGCTCAGGCCAAGAAGCCATAAAACATTTGTTATATTGAGTGGTAATTCATATTTTAATTTCATATTAAATGCAAGGATGTTATTTTACGCTGTCACTAACTTGACTCTCTTCCTGTCTCAGAATGCCTTACCCAGCGATGACGACGACAAAGATCCCAACGACCCCCACAAAGCTCTGAACATCGACCTGGACAAGTGAGTTCACTCATCACTGACCTCTCTGTATTACAGCTGTCCACTAATGGATTAGTATGAAAGCGCAGGCTATATAAACAGGCTGTGCTATTATATACTCTGCGGGGGTGTATAATCTCTTCCTGGCACCAATGATGAGAGATTGGTGCTAGTGCTGCCCTGGCCAGGCCCTTCCCATCCACACACACTCCCTCTCACTGTGCTCTGCTCTGTGGTTCTCTCCCTCTGTGTCTCTCTCTCTCATGCACACACACCTCTCTGTCCCCTTGCCCGAGCAGTTTGCTGGCAGCATCTCGCAGGTGAGTACATTCTCAGTGTCAGGAGACCACGTCTGGGCCTGCATACTAAACTGACTGATCTGCTGTCTGTCTGTCTCGGTCTCATGCCTGCCCCCTCCCACTAACATAGCATTTCTCTCTCTCCGTTTGGGCATGATGTGACTTTACAGTTTAAAGTTTGATCTCAGTGTTCAACTACACAATTTTCTCCCTCTCAGCCCTACTCCATTTGAAACCTTCTACAAGCTCCCTTCAGAATATCAGCATTCCCTCCTTTCAAAAGTGTTATTGTGGCAGGCGCTGAAGAAAAGCGCTCTTCTCACTAACTTAAACTCTTGTCACATCAACCTGTTTTATAGATGGAGTTAATTGATTTCTCAGTGGAACTGCTGATTTTCTGAAGTCCTAACTCCATCACCAGTACTACTCCTGGATGCCTGCCGTGCTGCTCTTATTTTAATCCTCACCCAATTCATTGGTCTTCAACATAATTGTTAATTGCTAATTATTTGATTAACCTGTTAATGGGAGTGTCCCTCTTGAACCCCCACTTTGAAGGTTTGTGTTTGAGATGTCTTGCACTTGAGTGGAGGGCTTTGTCTCAACTAGCTTCCTTTCCTAAAATGAGACAAGGAAAAGACTCAAGTTAACACTTGATGCAGCAAATGGCTGTGGTTTGACCAGAATCCCTATGCACACGCATGGCTGTGGTTTTAAGTGTTTCTACTTCTCTTTGTGCTCTCAGGCCCCTGGCAGACAGCGAGAAGAAACTGCCAGTCAGGTCACACCGTCCCGACGAGGTCCTCAAGAGCCCCATGGAAGACAGGCAGGTGGTGGAGGTTGTACCAGAGCCCAAGAAAAAGACAGGAAAGGAGAAGAAGGAGAAGAAGGACAGGAAGGTTTGGCTCCATCTTTATTTCTTAAGAATATTTTACGTATTTCTGACGTTTGTTTCCGTAGTATTTGAGACCTTATTGACTTGAGGATTGTGTTTTTTTTTTTAATTGTAGAAGAGTAAAGAGAAAAAGAAAAAGCACAAACAAGAGGAAGAGGGGGATCTTATGGGCACTGGGTCAGAGGAGCCTGTCCAACCAGAAGAGACCAAGGAGGTGGCAGCCCCGCCTCCTGCCTCTACACCAGAGGTATGACGTCACAAAGGGAGGGACTACCTTTTATACAGGGACTATATATATGGCTGTCTTCGGGAAAGTATTCTGAATTTTTCCACATTTTGTTAGGTTACATCCTTATTCTAAAATGGATTAAATAGTTTTTTTCCCTCATCAATCTAGAAACAATACGCCAAAATGATAAAGCAAAAACAGTTTTTTTAGAACTGTTGGCTAATTTATAAAATACAAAAAATATATATATCACATTTGAGGAAGCACCTTAGGCAGTGATTACAGCCTCGAGTCTTCTTGGGTATGATGCTACAAGCTTGGCATACCTGTATTTGGGGAGTTTCTCCCATTCTGTAGATTCTCTCAAGCCCTGTCAGTGTGGATGGGGTACGTCGCAGCACAGCTATTTTCAGGTGTCTCCAGAGATGTTCGATCGGGTTCAAGTCCAGGCTCTGGCTGGGCTACTCAAGGACGTTCAGAGACTTGTCCCGAAGCCACTGCTGCGTTGTCTTGGCTGTGTGCTTAGGGTCGTTGTCCTGTTGGACGGTGAACCGCCGCCCCAGTCTGAGGTCCTGAGCGCTCTGGAGCAGGTTTTCATCAAGGATCTCTCTGTACTTTGCTCTGTTCAGCTTTCCATTGATCCTGACTACTCTCCCATTCCCTGCCACTGAACAACATCCCCACAGCATAATGCTGCCACCATACTTCACTGTAGGGATGGTGCCAGGTTTTCTCTATACATGATGCTTGGCATTCAGTTTAAAGTGTTCAATCTTGGTTTCATCAGACCAGAGAATCGTATATCTCATGGTCTGAGAGTCATTTAGGTGCCTTTTGGCAAACTCCAAGCGGGCTATCGTGCCTTTCTCTGAGGAGTGGCTTCTGTCTGGCCACTCTACTATAAAGGCCTGATTGGTGGAGTGCTGCAGAGATGGGAGAACCTTCCAGAATGACAACCATCTCCACAGAGGAACTCTTATAGCTCTGTCAGAGTGACTCCAATAAAGTTGTCGAAACATCTCAAGAATGATCAATGGAAACAGGATGCATCTGAGCTCAGTTTCGAGTCTCATAGCAAAGGGTCTGAATACTTACAGTACCAGTCAAAAGTTTAGACCCTGAACATCGACCTCATTCAAGAGGTTTTCTTTATTTTTTATTCTTTTCTACGTTGTAGAATAATAGTGAAGAGATAACAACTATGAAATAACACATATGGAATCATCTAGTAACCAAAAAGTGTTAAAGAAATTAAAATATTTTTATTTTCGAGATTATTCTAACCCTTTGCCTTGATGAGTTTGCACACTATTGGCATTCTCTCAACCAGCTTCATGAGGTAGTCACCTGGAATGCATTTCAATTAACAGGTGTGCCTTGTTAAATAGTGGAATTTCTTTCCTTCTTATTGTGATTGAGCCAATCAGTTGTGTTGTGATAAGGTAGGGTTGGTATACAGAAGATAGCCCTATTTGGTCAAAGACCAAGTCCATATTATGGCAAGAACAGCTCAAATAAGCAAAGAGAAATAACAGTCCATCATTACTTTGAGTGACTTTCATGTCTTAATCTGGATTTTTGTGCAGTCTCAAAAAAACAAGCGCTACGATGAAACTGGCTCTCATGAGGACTGCCACATAAAATGAAGATCCAGAGTTACCTCTGCTGCAGAATACAAGTTCATTAGTTACCAGCCTCAGAAATTGCAGCCCAAGTAAATGCTTCAGAGTTCAAGTAACAGACACATCTCAACATCAACTGTTCAGAGGAGACTGAGACTGCGTGAATCAGGCTTTCATGGTCGAATTGCTGCACAGAAACCACTACAAAAGGACACCAACAAGTAGAAGATACTTGCTTGGGCCAAAAACACAAGCAATGGACATTAGACCTGTGGAAATCTGTCCAGATTTTTAGATAATTTGTTCCAACTGCTGTGTCTTTGTGAGACGCAGAGTAGGTGAACGATTGAGCTCTGCTTGGGTGGTTCCCACCTTGAAGCATGGAGGAGGTGTGGTGGTGTGGGGGTGCTTTGCTTGTGACACTGTCAGTGTTTAATTTAGAATTCAAGGCACACTTAACCAGCATGGCTACCACAGCATTCTGCAACGCAATATGCCATCCCATCTGGTTTGGTGTTAGTGGGACTATCATTTGTTTTCCAACAGGACAATGACCCAACACACCCCCAGGCTGTGAAAGGGCTATTTGACCAAGAATGAGAGTGATGGAGTGCTGCATCAGATGACCTGGTCTCGACAATCTCCCAACCAAAACCAAATTGAGATGGTTTGGGATGAGTTGGACCATAGAGTGAAGGAATAGCAGCCAACAAGTTCTCAGCATATGTGGGAACTCCTTCAAGACTGTTGGAAAAGCATTCCAGGTGAAGCTGTTTGAGTGAATGCCAAGAGTGTGCAAATCTGTCAAAGGCAAAGGGTGGCTATTTGAAGAATCTCAAATGTAAAATACATTTGGATTTGTTAACACTTTTTTGGTTACTACATGATTCCATATGTGTTCATAGTTTTGATGTCTTCACTATTATTCTACAATGTAGAAAATAGTAAGGTAATGTAAGTTCACACCTGAGTCAATCATTTGTAGAAACACCTTTTTGGCTTCAAGTCTCTATGCTTTGCACACCTGGACTGTGCAACATTTGCCCATTTTTTTTTTATTATTTTCTAAATTCCTAAAGCTCTGTCAAATTGGTTGTTGATCACTGCTAAACAACCATTTTTAGTTCTTTCCGTAGATTTAAGTAAACTGTAACTCGGCCCCTCAGGAACCTATTCGCTGTCTTCTTGATAAGCAACTCCAGTGTAGATTTGGCCTTGTTTTAGGTCATTGTCCTGCTGAAGGGTGAATTAATCTCCCAGTGTCTGGTGGAAAGCAGATTGAATCAGATTTTCCTCTAGGATTTTGGCTGTGCTTAGCTCCATTCCATTTATTTTATAGCCTGAAAAACCCACCAGTGCTTAACGATTACAAGCATACCCATAACAGGATGCAGCCACCGTTATGCTTGAAAATATGGAGAGTGGTACTCAGTAATGTATTGAATTTGCCCCCAAACATAACACTTTGAATTCAGGACAAACATGTAATTGCTTTGCCAAATTTGTGCAGTATTACTTTAGTACCTTGTTGCAAACAGGATGGTTGTTTTGGAATATTGTTATTCTGTACAGGCTTCCTCCTTTTCACTCTTGTCAATTCAGTTAGTGTTGTAGAGTAATTACAATGTTCCATCCTCCGTTTTTTTTCTTATCACAGCCATTAAACTTTAATTGCTTTAGATTCCTGATCGGTTTCATTCTCCCACAACTGAGTTAGGAAGGACACCTTTTATCTTTGTAGTGACTGGGTGTATTGATAAACCATCCAAAGTGTAATTAATAATTTCACCATACTCAAAGAGATATTCAATGCCAGCTTCTTTTTTTTAAACCAATAGTTACCCTTCTTTGCGAGGCATTAGAAAACCTCCTTGGTCTTTGTGGTTGAATCTGTGTTTGAAATGTACTGCTCGAATGAGGGACCTTACAATGATCTGTATGTGTGGGGTACAGAGATGAGGTAGTCATTAAAAAATCATGTTTAACAAACAATCTACCTGCGGTGAAACCGCTCAAGTGCTGCGACCAAGGGCATGTCTATAGATCTACCACCAAGTCAAATCGGGAACCTGAACCAGCGACCTATCGGCCACCGGCCCAAACTCCCAACCACCAGGCCACCAACCATCCAAGACCCCCACCCACCCCCGGTTCCCCTAGAGCTGCCCCTCAAAACCTTTCCCTCCACTCCGCACCCCCAAACCCTACGCCATTTTTTAAAAATAGATTTGTTTATTTTGAAAAACATAATTCCACTTTGACATTATGGGATATTGTGTGTAGCCAGTGACAAATTTGATGTTTAATCCATTTTTATATTCAGGCTGCAACTCAATGTGGAAAAAGTCTAGGGGTGTGAATACTTTTTGAAGGCACTGTTTACTTAATTTAACCTGCATTTAATTATACACTGCTCAAAAAAATAAAGGGAACACTAAAATAACACATCCTTGATCTGAATGAATGAAATATTCTTATTAAATACTTTTTTCTTTACATAGTTGAATGTGCTGACAACAAAATCACACACAAATTATCAATGGAAATTAAATGTATCAACCCACGGAGGTCTGGATTTGGAGTGACACTCAAAATTAAAACGGAAAACCACACTACAGGCTGATCCAACTTTGATGTAATGTCCTTAAAACAAGTCGAAATGCGGCTCAATAGTGTGTGTGGCCTCCATGTGCCTGTATGACCTCCCTACAACGCCTGGGCATGCTCCTGATGAGGTGGCGGATGGTCTCCTGAGGGATCTCCTCCCAGACCTGGACTAAAGCATCCGCCAACTCCTGGACAGTCTGTGGTGCAACGTGGCGTTGGTGGATGGAGCGAGACATTATGTCCCAGATGTGCTCAATTGGATTCAGGTCTGGGGAACGGGCGGGCCAGTCCATAGCATCAATGCCTTCCTCTTGCAGGAACTGCTGACACATTCCAGCCACATGAGGTCTAGCATAGTCTTGCATTAGGAGGAACCCAGGGCCAACCGCACCAGCATATGGTCTCACAAGGGGTCTGAGGATCTCATCTCGGTACCTAATGGCAGTCAGGCTACCTCTGGCGAGCACATGGAGGGCTGTGCGGCCCCCTAAAGAAATGCCACCCCACACCATGACTGACCCACCGCCAAACCGGTCATGCTGGAGGATGTTGCAGGCAGCAGAACGTTCTCCACGGCGTCTCCAGACTGTCACGTCTGTCACGTGCTCAGTGTGAACCTGCTTTCATCTGTGAAGAGCACAGGGCGCCAGTGGCAAATTTGCCAATCTTGGTGTTCTCTGGCAAATGCCAAACGTCCTGCACGGTGTTGGGCTGTAAGCACAACCCCCACCGGTGGACATCGGGCCCTCATACCACCCTCATGGAGTCTGTTTCTGACCGTTTGAGCAGACACATGGACATTTTTGGCCTGCTGGAGGTCATTTTGCATGGGCTCTGGTAGTGCTCCTCCTGCTCCTCCTTGCACAAAGGCGGAGGTAGCGGTCCTGCTGCTGGGTTGTTACCCTCCTACGGCTTCCTCCACGTCTCCTGATGTACTGGCCTGTCTCCTGGTAGCGCCTCCATGCCCTGGACACTACGCTGACAGACACAGCAAACCTTCTTGCCACTGCTCGCATTGATGTGCCATCCTGGATGAGCTGCACTATCTGAGCCACGTGTGGGTTGTAGACTCCGTCTCATGCTACCACTAGAGTGAAAGCACCGCCAGCATTCAAAAGTGACCAAAACATCAGCCAGGAAGCATAGGAACTGAGAAGTGGTCTGTGGTTACCACCTGGGGGTGTCTTGCTAATTGCCTATAATTTCCACCTGTTGTCTATTCCATTTGCACAACAGCATGTGAAATGTATTGTCAATTAGTGTTGCTTCCTAAGTGGACAGTTTGACTTCACAGAAGTGTGATTGACTTGGAGTTACATTGTTTTTTTAAGTGTTCCCTTTATTTTTTTGAGCAGTGTAATTTCAGGTCAAGGTTTTTCTGTAATACAATGATGGCCTGTAGGTCAGATAGACCCTGGTCAACTGTGGGGGCAATAGCATACACCACAGTATCAACAGCATACAAGTCCAGGTTAATTTGTCAATGTAAACAATAAAAAGTTCAGGACCAAGAATTGACCCCTGCAGGTCACCTTTCGTTATGCTCAGAAAATCTGATTTAACACCCTCAGTGTAGAGTTTTCTGTCCAAGTCATTTGGAAACCATTTACATTCAGCCTGGTGTAGGCCAATTTTGAGGAAATCCTCTGAATTAGCAGTGAGTGATCAACAGTATCGAAGGCCTTTGACAGATCAATGAAGAGGGCAGCACAATGTTGTCTTTTGTCCATACAGTTAACAACACAATTTATAGCAAGGGATGCAGCAAAGATGGGTTTTAGACCAGCTCATAGCACTGACTGGTGTAAATTTAGGATACAGTTCAAAGATGAGAAAGATCTTAGCTGGGAATTAATAAAGTATTCTAATATTTTAGCTAGGAAAGAGTTTTTATAAATAGGGTGATTTAAAATATATATATAAAAAAAAAAACATTAGTTTATAAGGGTCTCCACCTTTTGTGAAGGGGGAGTACATGGGCCGCCTTCCAAATATTGGGGATAGTGCCAGATATAGTCATTGGATTAACATATGGGTTAATGATTCCACAATCTGGGGGGCAGAGAGTTGCAGCAAAAATGCATATCAGCCCCAGTGGATTCTTATATATATTTTTGTTACATCAATCTTAAGCAAGGCATCAAGTACATCACCGGTAGTAAATTGTTTAAATGAAAACAAAGATTCACTTGAAGTTGACCGTTAACTGTCGAGTCAGCTAGAGGCGGGCAGAGGGAAGAGCAGTTGATTGACAGACCAGGGTCAATTAAACCACAGTTTCTCTCAAATAAAAAGCCTGCCGAGATGATAAAAGCATCACTTATCCCATTCTTCTTCGTTAGGATACCAGAGTCAGACAGGACTTGCTAAGGCAGGGAAGAAGATGAATTTGTACGCTTCAGTGCATTTACTGTTTTCCAAAATTTAGAAAGATCCCCAGCAGTCAGAGATGGAGCTTAAAAAGTAACTTGATTTATCTTTCTTAATCAAGATAGTACATCTGTTTCTCAGTTGTCTGAAAGATTGCCAGTCCACTACAGTCAGTTTTCCTTGCTTTTGCCCAGGCAGGAGTTCTCATCTGAATGAGCGCTGAAGGTTTAACCCTTTTCTCTTTGACTCTGAATTGTTTAAAAGGTGCGTGTTTATCAGCCAGAGGAATGAATATGGAGGATACATTTTCTAGAGTGAACTCTAAGAATACAGGAGGTAGGGGCTTAATCACAGTAGAACATGTCATGTAAAAACCATTGAGGATAACTTTAGAGTGAGTATTTTGCTGTCTGGTATCTCTAATGCATACTATAGGACAATGATCACTGAGGTCATATTCCACTAGACAAATATTTATGGGGGTTATTAGTAAGAATTAAATCAATCAATGAGGAGTTAATCAATGCACAATTACATTCTGTGTTGGGTATTTTATCACTCCTGTAATTCATCTACATCTATTGTAACTCTGACACTAAATAATTTGCAGCTAAACTAAGAATTAGATTTGAATTAAGAGTTTGCTTGACAGATATGAACAATTTTCTTTGATCATTTTCATTCATCAAACATTGTCATTGCTGCTTTCAAGCCCCCTCCCTTCCTATCAGCAACAAAGATTAAATCAAGTATCGGTATGAGTTCTCAGATTTCAGTGCTCCTAGTCTCTCTTTTGAAATACTTGATTTATTCATGAAAAGAACAGTGTAATCTCTGTATCCATTTTCATGAAGAAGGTAGCACTAAAATGTTTAACCTCTCTGGCCCCTCCCTTCCTCCCTGTTCTAGGCTTCGGATCTGGATTTCTGGCTCTCAAATGCTCCAGTGCCCTCTAACCCTCAGGTTGAGTTCCTCTCTCTCTTAGTCATTCCTTGTTGTCATTTGTGTTCTAACAGCACCTCTCGTGCGTGCTTCTTTCTTTCCTTCTTCCATTCACGCTTCTCTTCTTTCACGCTTACATTACTTCCTCTCTCTCACAGGGCACATAACCCTATTCGTTCTTGGGCTGTGGTTTTCTGTTTGCAATTGTGTTTCTTAGTGTTGGTTGTTTTTGTTTTGCTCAGTGTGTCTGTTTCTCGTCAGTGGTGGGTTCACAGTTGTCAAGTTCAGGGGCCTCAGAGTGTCTGGAATCTTGCTGACAGTTCCTGTTGATCAAGTCAAACCACTGCAACAGTAGCACAGCTCTTCGTGTGTATGACTACATTATAGACAGTGTTTTTGACGACTGACTGAGTGTTTGTCTACATACCCTGTGTGTTCAGACTACGTCTAGCCCAGAGCAGCTGTCAGACCAGGCGGGAGACTGAAGAGGACTGTACAGTATTCAGTTTGAGCTTAGACTAGGTCATAAAGTTACTTTAAGGTCTCTGTGACCCCACACTCTCTGTACTCTGTTCTGCCCCTGCTGTATATGACTGTTTCAATCAGAATCTGATCATTGGTCTGTACATTTGTTTTGGGGCTCTGCATGTTGAGAAAAATGTATAATGAAAGCACTTTGTTTACATCACTCCAACCGTCTGCCCTCAGGAAATGGGCTGTAAGTCTATCAGTCACCCAAATGTGACTTCGCACATCCTGTTTGAACCTGTTCTGTTTTTGTGTGTTTTGTCTATGATCGTTCCACTTAAACACAGATATTGACAATGGGTCCATTGGCACAATGTCAGCATTAAAGAACTTCTTAACAACAAACAAATTACTACAACTAACCCAAGCTACAACTACCTGTACTTGTATATGATCAATAAATGACAATGCGTGCTGTATGTCCGTAATCCTCCAAAATGTATCCAACTGACTTTATTGGTGTGTGTGTTGACAGGCAGCAGCTGCCCCTGCCTCCACCCCTAGGACGGCATCTGGTATGGCTGCCGTGGCACCAGACTCTGAGCCTGAAGAGGCCAAAGACACTGAGCCGGAGGAGACTGTGAGTCACTCCACTGATGATGCCATAATCACGAGACTGAAATCTTAGCTGTTACTAAGGATTCTACAGTAGACTACCACAACAGGATACTGTATTTTGACCGATCTTGTCTGAGCACTTCCCCATTGGACATTTTCACTCCCGCTTTCTGAATCGACTGCCCGTCACTTAAACCCCTGCTTGTTTCCCTCTCAGAAATCCTCCATGCACAAGAAGAAGAAGCAGAAAAAGGAGAAGAAGAAAAAGAAGCACCACCATAATCATAGCGATGGGGCCGGAGACGAGTCTGTGCAGAACGGCACTGTGGAGGAGGAGGAGCCTCTGCCGGTCAGTAACCAATCACCATTCACTCTGTCAATTAATCCCTGTCCGTTATGTCAAATCCCTGTCCGCTGGACGTTTAATTCATAGATAAACTCTAATTTTCATTGTTTGGTTTTGGTCTGTTGACACCCCCTCCCCACCCTTTTGATTGGCACAGTCAAGTGTGCGTTGTGTATACACTGCCTGTCTAATAGCATATACATAATCCACACGGCAGTTTGGTTTCCTTGTTTGCATATTAAGTGACTGTTGAGAACTGATCAGACGCCTCTCTTGTTACAGCCCATGTCCAATTACGCCCTGCTGGCTGAGAACTCCTACATCAAGATGGTGAGTGTGATTGAGAGAGAAGCTTGGCTGAACTAAAGATGAATACTATTGTATATTCTATGTGGATGGCTGATGATATGGGAACTGAGAAGGGTCATTTTAACATAATATATGTGGATCTCTTTCTCTCAAGATGAAGCAGGATGCTGATAAGGTATTGGCTGAGGTTCTGTGAACTGCAGGCTATGGGTTTTACAGAAGAATCTTCTAGATGTGGTTGTGACTTAGACTGTGCCCCCTGGCTTAATCACCCTGTGATAACCAAGCTCTTATGCAGAGACATGCAAAAATGGGAAACCGTGACCCTGTTATTCAGAACACCATAAGCCAGGGGCATCCTCTTGAGTGTGTGACGTTATGGTTCTTTACTATCAATGCTTCCAGATTGCTTATGAAAAATCACATGGGATTCATGTTGGGATTGGAATGGTTGAATCGATTGGCTGGTTTGCTGTGGTTTTGCATGCAAGTCAATCTGCCGGGCTCCTTGTGTGAACACTGCTGGCTACGGAGTGGATGGACCTCCGCTTTATCTCTGCCCTCATCCTTCTCTCCCTCGCTCCCCACCTCCAGGTGTGTGACATCCAGGGGAATCTGCAGGACGGTAGCCAGGTAGTGGTCTCTGTCATCTTTGAGAATAAGTGCGACAGCTTTATCAAGTCCATGGAGTTCAACGTGCTGGACTCTCTCAACTCCAAGCTGCAGCGGCCTGATGGAGCTGGCCCACACGACGGCCTCATCGTGCCCTTCCAACTGCCCCCCGGTGAGGAGAGAGCGGGGATGGAGACTATTATTGAACTACATTCACTTCCAAATATTAAAATTCCTGTTTTGCAGCCAGACTAATGTTTGATCTCCTCTCTTGTTCCTCAGGGATATCAAACGAGGCACGCTTCATCTTCTCAGTGCAGAACATCGTGATGCCCCAGAAACTGAAGGGAACCCTCACCTTCATAGTCAAGGTGAGTTAGTCTATCCCACCACAAAGTCCCTCACATCGCCCCTGCTAGCACTCTGTCTGTGAGTCTGTCTGCGACATTGACTCTGGATACAGTCTCCTTCACTGCTCAAGGTTTGACCGACTTATTTCTCATCCATAAAAGCATATTATTGATCTTCTGCTGTTATGTTCTCTCACAGACTGATGATTCCTCCACTCACGAGAAACTGGACTTTAAACTGCACTTTACCTGCACCTCCTACCTGATCACCACTCCCTGCTACAGGTCAGTGCAACTAGGCTGCCCTCAAAGAGCCTCATTCTGCTGTTCAGTAATGATGAATGTTACCTAACTGTAGATTTGGAGCTATTGGCTTTGTGTGTTGTGCCCTGCTCTGAACTCATGATTAAACTGTGATGTGTAGTGAATGTGATTGCTGCTGTTTGCAGTGATGCGTATTCTAAGCTGTTGGAGTCAGGGGACCTGAAGGGGTGCTCTCTGAAGCTGGAGGGAGTTAATCAGCCCTTCCACCATCTACTGGCCAGAATCTGCTTCCACCACCACTTCTCTGGTGGGTACACTAGGACTGGAGGAAACTGGTGGAAGGCAAACGGGAGGGAGGGGGATAGGGACTGGGATACAGGGGAAAGGGTGAGGTATTCGGTGAAGGGACCCAACCATTTTTGGGGGTGTTTATTCTAGTTCGCCTTGTCCTCTTGCAAAAACAAACCTCTGAATAAGCATGTCCACTTTAAGATGATGATGATGATAAAGACCTTAGATGTTGAGATTGCATCTGTTCATAGATTAGTGTCGGGGTGGCAGGTAGCCTAGTGGTTAGAGCGTTGGTTTAGTAACCGAAAGGTTGCTGGATTGAATCCCCGAGCTGACGAGGTACAAAAATCTGTCGTTCTGCCCCTGAACAAGGGTAGGCCGTCTGTGTAAATGAAAATGGGTTCTTAAATGACTTGCCTAGTTGAATAAAAGTGTCAATAATCCATGTCAATAATGGACTGAATGATATAACAAGCTTACGGTTGCGTTCTTGTCACCTTACCAGTTGTGGAGAGGATCGATTCCTGTGCCTCCATGTACAGCAGGTCAATCCAGGGTCACCATATGTGTCTGCTGGTCAAAACTGTGAGTAGCTCTACTCCTCAGTCAGGTGTCCAAAGAGCCACATGTTGGGTCCACATGTTCAGACAACTCAAATGAGATAGAAGGTTGTGAGTTGTTATTGTAACCTTTGCCCTATATCTTTGTCCCTGTCCATTTCAGGCTGATCAGACCGTGTCCATCGACGCTAAATGTGACGAGCCGGGGCTGCTTGGGAATGTGCTGGATGAGATCAAACTCACCTTTTCTCAGTGCTGATTGTGTCTGACAGCCACTTGGTGCCCCCCTACCCCCTGTTAAACCCCCTCGCTCGCTAAAACACTCCGTTTCACCCTATTTATTCATCTTCAGATTCACAACTCTCCTTTCTTCTCTCACGTCCCCACTCCCCCCTGCACTCAGAATTGTTCTTTCCACATCAGTAACTTGCTCTATGCTCACTCCCTCTGTGCACTTTTATTTCCTCTTCCTTGTTTCAAATCTCTTTTCCACTGTCAACTTGTTTCACCTGCTCCCCACTTCCACACCTCTGACTGAACTCGTGCCCATTCTCTCTCGCTCATCGGCATTACAGTCTGTGACGGTCATGTAATGTAATCTGACAACTGGACTTTTTTTGTTGGTTGAATTGTGTTTTTACTGTTTCAGGTTGTTGCTGTTTTTGTTGATTTCTGCCGTCTGTCTGCGCCCCCCTTGCATTAAGCATTGGCGTGTTACCACTACTCTATAGTCCTGGTAGCATGCGTGACCCACTCTGACTGGCCCTAGATGGAAATGTAAACTCATTCATCCTGATCTGACCTCCTGCCTGAAGGAGACTGAACTCCTGAGACCCACCTCCAACCCCCCGTGTCCCTGCTCCAACTGTGCTAAGCTTCTGTTTGACCCATGTCGCTGTAACATATCAATCCCTGTAAGAATTTAAAATGCCTGAGCTGGAAAGTTATACTAAGAGTGTGTTGGAATCATCTCAAAGCGTAGCCATACTCGAAAATAATGTTTCTGCATCTGACTTGCTCTGTCTCCTATTCTAGACATGGGTAGAATGGTATCTTTTTACAATTGTCTGATTTATTGCTTTGATTATGCTGTAATGGTTGACAGATATTTAACTGCTCATCTGCTGTGCTGTTCTAGACCTCTTATCTCTCTTGCCTCAGGCATGTCTACCACAGTATCTGTAATGAGTGACCGAATAATATAGAACTTCTCATTGCTCTGCCTCTGTTTCTCTTTATTCACTTGTGACACATTTAAGTGAAGGCTAGCTATCACATATTGCAGCTAGAGCCTCTCACATAGCTTTGCTATAATAGCAGGCTGTTGTAGGTCTCATGTGTTGATCTACTTAGTTTTGGATCACCTATGGGAATGGAAGGCTATTGTAGTTGTCATACAGGCATATTTTATTCTGAGAGATCAATGGCACTTGGTTGCGTATTTTATTTTCAATCAGTATTAGTCAAGGTGGCTTCTTGTTTGCTACTCCCTCTTGTCTTGAGAAAGCAAAACATTCAGTCCGTCAATAAGACGTTTTGTCTGTCAAATCATCTAAACCTCTTGCCACTTTTACACTACAATACATCATACGCGTCACTGATTATACAGTCATAAACTGATCTTACTCCAGTGTTATTCTCTCAGAACTGCCTTGCCACATCCTGTGCATTGACAATATGATGAACATTAATGTTCATAATTTTAAATGGCTTCTTCCTTTTCATGACTTGCTCAGAGGTTACAAGTTTGCTCTGTAGTTACTCTCAACATGTCTCACTCCCTGGTCCAGCACGACATAGTAGCAACTTTAAACTGATCCCATAGTTTGTATCCCGACTAACCCTCATTCCTGTCTTGCAAGCGTGGATGATGTTGGTCTCCTGTTGGACTATGGGTCAGCCATTCCACGAGTGTCTTCTGTCCCATGTTGGTGTGAAGAACTGTTTTTCAGCGACGTTACCTACAGAATGTCCTTCCTAAAAAATAATTGATTTGATTGGCATTACCGAATGAAACAGTTACTTTTAAATAATACATTGTACTAATTATGAACATTTCTTGTGCGGATTATTTAATCAATGTGTATCTTGCATGAGTAGGAATGTATACTTTTTATTATTTTCCCTATCCAAGGATAAACTTGCACACAAACTCCCTCGTCATTACTTGATTGTCTTTTTTTTCTATTAGTTTTTTTTAAAAGTGAAAGTTGACTTCATCATTCTACAGTTTGATGGTGTTGTAGTTTTCTGTTTAAGTCCATACAATTAAAAAAAAAAAAAGATATTTTGAATGTTTTAAATTATTTAACATTGGGGAAGGGGGTTCTATTTGGTGAATGGCGCTGAGAGGAAGAGGCTCCAATTCAGTAGAGAAGAAAGGTATTGTGACGCTATTCAGAGAACATACCCACTTTGTCTTAATTATTTCTCTGGTAAATTGAGATTGTCATGCTGAGGTTGGCTTGTGACATTAAAATATACTCTCATTGCCCTTTGTTTGAAGGTCCTGTCCAACTCATTCATTCACAATTCGCGAGCTGTAATATGTTTTAAGAGGGGACTACATAAGCAAGACAATATTAGTCGACTGACATCAACATTCCCTTTAAAGAACGGATAAGTCTGCCCAAATTGAAATAAAGGCTGAGCTGCTTTCACATCTTTTATATTTCCTTTGACTGATTCATTGTAATTCCTGTTTTGTATTTGTATATTCAGTGAAATTGCATGTACTTTTCTTTGTGTGCAAGTCTGATTAAATTATCAATGTAGCTTGTGTATACTGAACAAAAATATAAATGTAACAGATTTTACGAGTTACAGTTCATAGAAGGAAATTGGTCAATTGAAATACATTGATTAGGCCCTAATCTATGGATTTAACATGACTGGGCAGGGGCGCAGCCATGGGTGTGCATAGGCCCACCCACTGGGGAGCTAGGCTCAGCCCATCATAATGAGTCCCCCCCCCCAACAAAAAAAGTAATTTTATTACAGACAGAAATACTCCCCAGCACCCCACTCCCTCTCCCCAGACGATCCCGCAGGTGAAGAAGCCGGATGTGGAGGTGGCTTATGGTAGAGAATTCTCTGGTGGACATTCCTGGATCTGGCATTCCAATTGCACGCTCCCTCAAAACTTGAGACATTTGTGGCATTGTGTTGTGTGACACAAAATGCACATTTTAGAATGTCCCCAGTACAATGTGCACCTGTGTAATCATGCTGTTTAATCTGTTTTTTTGATATGCCACACCTGTCAGGTGGATTGATTATCTTGGCAAATGAGAAATGCTCTCTAACAGGGATGTAAGCAAATTTGTGCATAACGTTTTAGAGAAATACGCTTTTTGTGCATATGGGACATTTCTGAGATCTTTTGGTTCAGCTCATGAAACATGGGACAAACACTTTATGTTGCGTTTTTATTTTTGGAGGCTATGTGTCCTGTTTAACTTCAATTCCCAGAAAGCATTGCTAGCATTTCACTGCTCATGGCATCAAGCTTTGTGGGACCAGCTTAAGCGACTTCAGTTGCGACACGGTGAAGCAGCTGCTGTAGGAGGAGAGATCTTTCCCTACTCTCTCGGACAGTCGTTCATTTGTTTGTGATTTCTAGTTTGCTTTGACTATACACATTTCCGTTGCTCAAATCTGTCTTTGAGTCAATGAGGAAGCGTTCCGTTGCCCTCCAGGAGAAGATCAACAACAGATTCGCGAGAAATGCTAGCAAGCTAGCTTTGGGTTGGTTGTAAGCGAGAGATTTATGGGTTTGTTCGATCACAGTGGAAGAGAACTGAACGTAATAACAGCGGATAATTGTTGAGACTTTGTGGGGAAACGAGTGAACAATCAAACGGTTTCTGGGAGGGTGATTTAAGTAGCTAGCTAGCTACATTTTACATGAAAAACTCTAGTTAGGTATATTAAACGGATCGTCGCGGAATATGGCTCAGCATGGACATCATCATGTAGCCAGTTCCCAAAAAGCACTCATGCTAGAAATGAAAAGTCTTCAAGAGGAGCCAGTTGAAGGGTTCAGGATAACTTTAGTGGACGAATCGGACTTGTACAACTGGGAAGTTGCTATATTTGGACCCCCAAATACTCACTATGAGGGAGGTTATTTTAAGGTGAGTATTCAATTGCTGAATATTTAACACGATCGCTAACCAGCTAGCTATCAAATCACTTACTGTCGCAGTGTTTTTGTCGCTCCTCATCGCACGAATGTGCTTGTGTCACCAGACTGATTACTTATGTGCCTGGTCAGTGTTCACTCTTGTCCCAAACTAGAAGTTAATGTCTACTGTAGAAACTGTAACAGTATTACTTCTGTAAATGTTACGGAGGTAGCAATTGTGCTATATTTTGTCACCTTTGTTTGAAGTACCTAACTATTGAAAACTGTCTGACAACCTCGAACCTGGCCTAGTTTGCTGAGTTGACCAGTTGACCACAGGTGGCTGGTGGGACCTTAACTGGGGAGGATGGGCTCATAGTAATGGCCGGATTGGAATGATGTCAAACATATGGTTTCAATGAGTTAATACCATTCCAGAGAGTAATGAGCCGTCCTACCCTCAGCAGCCTCCAGTGCTGCTGATCTACATCTGACAACCAACAAAACATGTTATGATGTTAACAGGTAATTTTAAGAAATAAACATTGCCAAATGATATCACTGTGGCCAGTCAGGCAGAATTAACAGCGCTGTTCGTTTGGTTAAGTCTGTATGTTGCCATTGCTTTATTGTTCATAGATTGGTCCTGTTTGTCAATGTATGTCCATGTTTTAACCCTAAAGACCTCCCAATAACGTAATAGGACTTCTTTCTTCTTGGAATTTAAATGTTGTCAATCATTGCCAAACACATGTTTGTTACACTATGACAATGTATCACATCCAAAGCCACATTTCCTTTCTGTGGTGGCTTGACATGTATCTCAAAGGTAACACATGTTATTGATATACAGCTGCTGATAATGGTAAATGCCAATTAAGTAGACCTAATTTCTAATGTATTGTAGGTTCCTATGACAGGTTGGTGGCACCTTAATTGGACAGGACGGGCTCGTGGTAATGCTGGAGTGAAATTAGTATGATGGTATCAAGTGCATCAAACACACGGTTTCCACTCCGTTCCAGCCATTAATGAGCCGTCCTCCCCTCAGCAGCCTCCACTGGTTCCTATAATACGTTGAACTAAACCCAGTTCCTTTGTTTTCATAGCTATAATAGCAGCAGATAGCATTGTCCAACTTGTTCCAAATTGACTCTACGCACCCAGTATTATAGCCTAGTGTCAGTATGTATGGTTTGCCATTGATATTTGATTGTTGTAATCACCCAATAGAAGACACATTTTATCTTCATTATTAATCAAATCCAAGGTTGATGCAAGAGTATCAATGAAACTAAAGCTGAAGAACAGCCGCACATCCAGGTACTTTCCACAGGTGCTGGAGTTATAGGCCGGCTCATTGAAAACAGAAAATGCTGCACACTGCTGCTCATGCTCCCAGGTGATATTTATTTAGAACAACTTTTAGACCCTTACGTCTTCATCAGGCATCCTTGGGAGCATGAGCATCAGTGCAGGGTTTTCTTTTCTGTTTATCAATGAAACTACCAACGTTGGAATCGGGTGGCCTAATAATTGGTTTATGTCATTGGAAACACGAATCTAACTCTTTTTATTCAGATACCTGCTTCCAGTCTTTTCTGGGTAGCACAGTAGGCTAAGCTTGAGCTGTGCTAGATAGGAACATGTGTATTGTGGGTAGGAACAGAGATTTATAGGAACATGTGTATTGTGGGTAGGAACAGAGATTTATAGGAACATGTGTATTGTGGGTAGGAACAGAGATTTATAGGAACATGTGTATTGTGGGTAGGAACAGAGATTTATAGGAACATGTGTATTGTGGGTAGGAACAGAGATTTATAGGAACATGTGTATTGTGGGTAGGAACAGAGATTTATAGGAACATGTGTATTGTGGGTAGGAACAGAGATTTATAGGAACATGTGTATTGTGGGTAGGAACAGAGATTTATAGGAACATGTGTATTATGGGTGCTGTGTACGAGATTGAATTGTTGGGCCAGCAATGCAATGCTTGACTGAAATACACAGCAGATCTGTGACTCATTGGTTTGTTGGAGACGTTAGAGGAAACAGTTTCCTCGTTCTGACGAAGACCCTCCCTGTCTACACAGGTTAGACAAACCCTCTGTGACATGCTGCTTGTGCATATTTATTGAGTCTGAGTCAAACCGTGACGTAGGCAGTGGTGTAAAGTACTTAAGTGGCGGACTCACTAAACACATGCTTTGTTTGTAAATGATGTTGGGAGTGTGCCCCTGGCTATCTGTAAATGAAAATGGTGCTGTCTGGTTTGCTTAATATAAGGAATTTAAAATGATGTATGCTTATATATATATATATGGTATGTATGTATGCTTTAGATGCTTAAGTATATTTAAAACCAAATGCTTTTACCCAAGTAGGATTTTATTGGATGACTAACACATTTATTTGAGTCATTTTCTATTTATGTATCTTTTACGTATGACAATTTGGTACTTTTTCCACCAATGGACGTAGGCCTATTCAAACCCAGAGCAGCATGTTGGCATCAGGGTGCAACTCCTCTGACTGTACACGTGTCACCAAACAAAATATTAATGCTAGATTGGCAAACTGAAACTAAAATACACTAATAAAAGTGGAATTAACCTATACCACTTTTCCAAATGGGCGACTCAACGCACTTGACATTATTAGGGTCAGAATTCCTCTCATTCATTGCCAATGTGTAGATATTCAGCCAAGTTCTGTCTTCATTTATATATTTGCCATGGCCAAACACTCTTTGCTGGATCACACAACTACCTTGTGGAAAGAACTCGAGACCAACTTTACCCCACACAGAGACCTGTACAAACCTCTCTCTCACCCTCCATTTGGCAAATCTGACCATAATATCTATCCTCCTAATTCCTGTTTACAAGCAAAAACTAAAGTAGGAAGAACCAGTGACTCACTCAATATGGAAGTGGTCAGATGACACAGATGCTAAGCTAGTAGCACAGACTGGAATATGTTCCGGGATTCATCCGATGGCATTGAGGTGTACACCACATCAGTCACCGGCTTCATCAATAACTGCATCGATGACGTCAGCCCCACAGTGACCAGTACATACCCCAACCGGAAACCATGGATTACAGGCAACATCTGCACTGAGCTAAAGGGTATAGCTGCCACTTTTAAGGTGCTCATCACGAAGCTAAGGACCCTGGCACTAAACATCTCCCTCTGCAACTGGATCCTGGACTTCCTGATGGTCCGCCCCCAGGTGGTAAGGGTAGGCAACGACATATCTGCCACGCTAATCCTCAACATGGGGGGCCCATCAGGGGTGCATGCTTAGTCCCCTCCTGTACTCCCTGTTCACCCACAACTGTGTGGCCAAGCACGGCACCAACACCGTCATTAAGTTTGCAGACGACAACGGTGGTAGGCCTGATCACCGACAACAATGAGACAGCCTATTGGGAGGAGGTCAGAGGCCTGACAGTGTGGTGCCATGACAACAATCTCTCCCTCAACGTGATCATGACAAAGGAGATGATCGTGGACTCAGGAAAAGGTGGAACGAGCACGCCCCCATTCTCATCAACGGGTCTTTAGTGGAGCCGGTCTAGAGCTTCAAGTTCCTTGGTGTCCACGTCACCAACAAACTACCATGGTCCAAACACACCAAGACAGTTGTGAAGTGCGCACGACAATGCCTATTCCACTTCAGTAGACTGAAAAGATATGGCATGGGTTCTCAGATCCTAAAAAATTTCTACAGCTGCACAATCAAGAGCATCCTGACGAGTTGCATCACCACCTGGCATGGCAACTGTTCGGTATCCGACCGCAAGGCGCTACAGAGGGTAGTGCTTACGTCCCAGTACATCACTGGTGCCAAGCTTTCTGCCATCCAGGACCACTATACCAGGCGGTGTCAGACTCCAGCCACCCAAGTCATAGACTGTTTTCTCTACTACCGTACAGCAAGCGGTATCGGAGTGCCAAATCTAGGTCCGAAAGGCTCCTTAACAGCTTCTACCCCCAAGCCATAAGACTACTGAACAGTTAATCAAATGGCTACCCGGGCTATTTGCATTGATTCTCCCCCCCCATTTATTATCTATGCGTAAGTCACTTTACCCCTACCTATATTTTACCTCGACTAACCTGTACCTTGACTTGGTACCGGTACCCCCTGCATATAGCCTCGTTATTATTGTTAACTTTTTTCAACTTTTATTTAGTAAATATTTTAACCTACAATGCAGTTAAGAAAGAGTTAAGGGATTGTAAGTAAGCAATTCACGGTAAGGTCTACGTACACCTGTGACAACTAAAATGTAAGTTGTTCGCAGCCATGGTAGGGCCTGCAGCCTGATGTAGAGTGACAGGGTGGCAGCAGCACTGCAGCCTGGTCCTGGTGTGACCCTGGGACAGGGACAAGAGGAGCCAAGTCACCTGGCCAGAGAATTTGTCCTGGCAGGGACGTAGAGCAGAATGACCACTGCCTGGGCTGGAAGCTCAGGGAAGATCTGCACTGCCCATCAAGATGCAGAATGTTCTACAATTATCACTGTCACCGCCATCTTCATATTCTCTCTTGTTCTCGGGGACTACATTGTCTTCCCCAACCCTTCATTAACACGCCAGCAATCCCATTAGCTTAGCTGTCCCTGGCAACCTTCCACTACGACAGCCAGCCAGCCAACGCTTCACTCGCATAGTCAACAACACATCCCTCAAGCAGAGTGGGCCAAAGATTGCCCCCTTTTTTTCCTTTTAACAACAGAGCCTTTCTGCTTTGAGAAGTGCATGATGTTTTGCTTGGAGTTCAAAGGCTGTCATGACAAGAGGAATTGCTCTAGCTCTGCTACTTCCTTTTTGAGTGGCATCATCCATACACTTCCTCAACCATGAGGTCATCTACATGTTGAAGCGTGAGATTTCTGCCACGAATTACACTAGCTAGAAAATATGTTAGAAGTAAGCTTAAGCCTATGCCACGATAGTGTTAAGAGCCTAGGGTTAGTGGAATGTCACCACTGATGAGGGTGACGGGAACCACACTTGGTGTGGTTGAGAAATGCAAACCCCGACCCTTCAAGAAAGCCATTTTATTTTTAGATTTCCATCCAATGTTTTAATGGTGTATTTCAAAATGAATGCTGGAGTCATGTTTCCTCCTCTGGCTGCCTGGCTCTGTCACACAGAAATAAGAGCTGGGAGTAGGAGTGAGAGAGATAAAGGGAGACCGAGGCAGTGCCACTCCTGGCCCCGCTCACGCTGGTCCCCTGGGGGCCTTGTGAAAAGCGAGCATGCCATGAAGTGAATGGGGGCCCATATAGAGGTAGAGTTAGACAGTACACCTTCCAATGGTCAGCCTCATCATGATCATGTGCTTACATGTTCCTAGCCTGGGATAAGAGAACTGGGCCCCATTTGATAGGCAGTCTGTTTCAGCTTTTCTTTTTTCAGAAATAGGCCAACATTGGACTAGTTTAGTATATTTCCAGATATTGCTAGACTGAATCAGGTTGAATGAAAGGCACTTGCAAATCCAATGTCTCTCCTACATGGATAAATCACTAATTTAGCCTACTTCCATGGGAATTAGACTTACCAGTAATGCTTTGTATCAGAAAAGATTAATAATTCTTGGTGCCTTGGTCCACAGCCCATTTAGTTCACTCATTTCTCAGTGAGCCTAACAGTAGAATATTTGTCTTCTTCTAATACTAAAGGTGTGTGTTTTGGCATGCCCTCATCCTGTCAAGTTTGTTGGCAGATTCTGATTAGGCAAATTGTGTTTGTGAAGTGGACTGCCGTTCAGTCTTGACAGTGGTTCTGGTGTAGTGTACTCTGCCTGTGCCCATACTTTTCCTCCTCTTACTCCTCGTCCTCCACCTCACTGAAAAGGTTTTGTTAATGAGGCAGTACCCTGTTGGGTCTGGGCAGGATAATCTACAGAACCTCGTATCATACACGTGTTGTAGACTAGAATGTATGTGTGTGCGCAGTGCACTGCTGTTCTCAAGGACACGTTCCTTTTCATTCACACTGAGCAGCCAGGAGAGCGAGTCCGAGGGAGAATAGGAGAGAGAATGAGAGCACCTGGGGACTGGTAGAAGGGGGGTCTGCAGACAGGGGAAGGTGGTGCGTTGGGAGGAACATAATGATTAGTTCTGTTAGGGTTTAGGTTGCTTTAGCTAACCTGGTTTACTTTGCCCTGATTCCAACCTCCCTCAACAAGATGTGTTTGTTCTTCCTGACTGGCTTTGTCATCCAAGTGTTTAGGTCACCGTCCAAGACCGAGCTTTTAAAAGAGTAGAAAATGTATCCGTTTTATTCTTCATTTCCATTTGCATCTCCACCTGCGGGGCCAAATTTAATCCACTGCCTTGTTCCAGTGTCAAGGTTAACTGTTTTAAACCCTTTCACCTTTTAACCACGGAAACTCTTCAAGATGCAGTTCAGGATCCTAAGCATTTACAAATGTATTTCAAAACATATCATAAAAATGGTATGTTTCAAACGAAATGGATGATGTATTACACAATTGTGTGCACAATTTTCAGGAACCATTTTGCCTCGTGAGCACTACTTTCAAAACTACTGGCTGAAATTATACCAAAGCTGTGGAGCATCACTTTAACTCGGTTCAAATCCTATGAGAAGGAGAGTGTGGCAAGAGAGCAGGGGAGAGCATGTTCAAACAAACATGGGCTTGGTAGGTTACTAGGTAGATGCTGAGCCAAGCAGTTCTGCTCTAAATATTCTTGCTTTCCCTGTGCCAACCGCTCCTCCTCCTCCTGCCTGCCTGACTGAAGCAGCAACACATGCTCCCAGTTCTCTACCTGTTACTGGGTGATACTTAAAAGCAGTTGCTGCTTGTTTCCACAGGGCTCTCGGGAGAGCCTCACTTCAAAGAGACATGGAGCTGAGCAGCCAGGAGAGGCTGGGTGTGCACTGAGGAGCTCCGTTCTGGGGCTACGGGCTAGGGTGTGTCACTGTGTGGCATGGCTATGTGATATGAGAGACAGTCATGCCTCGCAGGCATGGAGGGGATATTTATAGAGGAAGAGAGGGAGTGTGTAGCGTTCAGAATTAGGGAGAGAAACGGAGCAAATGTCCCTATTCTGAGCCTCTGTTTGACTCCTCCTTGGGATGCTCTTGATGAGGTAGGCATGGTGCAGCAGAGGGAATGAGCAAGGCCAACTTTTTAAGCCCAGTCACTCCACTGCCCTCCCTCTCTCTCTTTCTCTCTTTGTGTGCGTGTTGCTCTCTCGCTAGGCTTGGTGTCAGTTTTGCAGGCAATGTTGCTCTCTCTGCTAGGAAAGTTCTTCCCTGCCTGTGTCAGTTTTGCAGGCAGTCTGCCTGCCAGGGCTGATTCAGCTGTGTGAGTGCAGTCTGCTGCTGCCATGGAAAGTCTGCCTGCCATCCAGTCTCCCCATGGGCTGTGTGAGTGCCTGTGAGTGCAGTCTGCCTGCCATGGGCTGTGTGAGTGCAGTCTGCCTGCCATGGGCTGTGTGAGTGCAGTCTGCCTGCCATGGGCTGTGTGAGTGCAGTCTGCCTGCCATGGGCTGTGTGAGTGGCATGCAGGGCGACAGTGCCAAGTCGGTGCTCTCTGTGGAGGACACACCCTTCCTCCCTCCTTTTCCTGTTTGCCTTATCTTTCTCTTTCTAACCAAGCCTGGATCAGCCATGTTCTATGTTTTATTTAACTCATGCAAATAAATAAAGCCCTGAGTTATGTTGGTTGGGTGTGTCTTTGTTCCATTCATATGATAAGGTAGGCTATTTTGGGCAGAGTATGATCAAAGACAGACTGTACAGTATGAAGATCGGATAAAACTGCGTCTCCAATAGAAATCCCCAATCAAACATCTAGGTGACGTCATGGCGACGTTGGCTAGCTAAGCTCATGTGCAGAAACATGTCATCGGGTCTAATGGTCGTCTCGTGCCGTGCTGAGCATGTGCAGGCCGTCAAATCAAAGGCACTCTTAAAGTTGTTTTGGACTAATTCAAAGTTGTTAATTTGTCACTTTCACGAGGTTGGTGTAATAACATGTTCAACTACTTTAGACATTGGCTTGAATCTAGGTTGTGGCTTTTAGATTTTAAGAAAATGAACAACTACAGAATGCTTTTTCACTTCTCAAACCCTGGCTTGGTCTGTTGTTCCCGGTGTTGCGATGTTGTGCCTCTATGTTTAGAAGCTCTGTGGAATGTTTTTAAAATGTATTTAAATTATTATTGAGATTTACTTTGTGGCTCTCTGTGGGCAGAGAAAGTGTTATAGGCCCTCCTATAAGGCACGTGATGAAATGCAGTACCCCCTTTTAATAAGCCGATTGCTTGAATATTGCACTCAGAGCTCACCTTACAGAGCTCTGCATTAACACTGGTCCTCACTGAACTGCTGGAGCTAGGCTGGTATGTAAGCTGCAAGGCTGTTGTTGCCGGTCTCTCTCTCGCTGTCTGTATGTGGAGTGTTGGCGTGAACCCCAGTCATTCTGGACCCGAGCCAGTTCGGAGGCATGGCGCCAGACTTTAAAAGCAAACAGGATTCTATTCGGCCTGCCAGGGTTTCCACTCTGGACTTGTTGTTGTATAGACCTGGTAGATATGGCAATGTCTTCCTGTTCAATTTACTAGTCACTACTGACTCGTACAATGCAATCAGCATTAGGACTAAGTAAAAGTGTAATGTTAGGGAAGCCATAGGCTTGTGTGGAGTTTGTGTGCAACGCCCCCCCCAGTACATGTTCCCACCCTCCCCAACACACACACACACACACCCAGCCCCCACCCGCTCCCCCTCGTGGCATTTGGCTCAGCATGGGGAGCACCAGCTGACTGTGCCGAATCAGCGAGTGTGCGCAGGGGGTGGCAGAGGGGGAGGATCAGCAGACTGTGTGGTGTATGTGCCTGCCTTTGTCATTGGTTTGTGTGAGGGGAAAAGAACGACCCCCCCCCCACACACACACACACACACACACGGGTGAACCGTGAGCCTCGAGGAATGGTACCCCTCCCATGCTCTACTCGCCACTGGGATTCATGGTGTGTGTGTGTGTCAGCTGAGGGGGGTGTCTACTGGGGGGATGGTGAGTGGTGGCTTGTCTGTGGTGATGAGAGCTGGGGGACAACCCCAACAATGTCTACCAAACACACAGCACAATCACCATGGGCTTTTCACTCAGCCTGTACACACTATACAGAACAATACCACAGAAGGCCTGGTGTATCCAGTTACACACTCATTAGTTAGGCTTGTGCTGTTCACCATCTATGATTGAATTTACACAGCAGTCTGGTTCACTTCAAAACCACCATCTGTATTTAATGTTGTGTTGGCTAGATGATCCTTACTACTTAATACAGCGTGGACACAGTATTACCACACATCAGTTTTGAATTACATTTAGAAAAGAGCATACTAGCATAATATCCTTAGCTTTTCAGCCTGTCTGTTTGCTGTTAGAGCACCAAGCTCTGGAGTCAATTAACCAGGGGATTCCATATCCGTCAGACGGTCCGCTGTAAAAAAACAAATAATGGAACTCTAACTAGGCCTATTCGCCCGTTTTTTATTAAGCTGGTTATCATTGTGAGATCCGTTCTCAATGACATACAGTACCAGTCAAAAGTTTGGACACCTACTCATTCCAGGGTTTTTCTTTATGTGCTATTTTCTACATTGTGGAATAGTAGTGATGTCAAAACTATGAAATAGCACATATGGAATCATGTAGTATCCAAAAAAGTGTTAAACAAATCTAAATATATTTGAGATTCTTCAAGTAGCCACCCTTTGGCTTGATGGCAGCTTTGTGTTCTCTCAACCAACTTCATGAGGTAGTCATCTGGAATGCATTTCAATTAACAATTAACAATTAATGTGCCTTCCTACAAGTACATTTTTGGAGTTTCTTTCCTTAATGCGTTTGAGCCAAACAGTGTTGTTGTGACAAGTTCGGGGTGGTATACAGAAGATTGCCCTATTTGGTAAAAGAACAAGTCCATATTATGGCTGCTCAAATAAGCAAAGAGAAATTACAGTCCATCATTACTTTCAAGACATAAAGGTCCATCAATCCGGAAAATTTCAAGAACTTTGAACGTTTCTTCAAGTGCAGTCGGAAAAATCATCCAGCGCTAAGATCTCATGAGGACCGCCACAGGAAAGAGTAAACAGAGTTAACTTTGCTGCAGAGGATAAGTTCATTCGAGTTACCAGCCTCAGAAATTGCAGCCCAAGTAAATGCTTCAAAGAGTTCAAGTAACAGACGCATCTCAACATCAACTGTTCAGAGGAGACTGTGTGAATCAGGCCTCCATGGTCGAATTGCTGCAAAGAAACCACTACAAAAGGACACCAATATAAAGAATAGATTTGCTTGGGCCAAGAAACACGAGCAATGGACATTAGACCGGTGGAGATCTGTCATATTGATCTGACTAGTCCAAATTTGAGATTTTTGGTTCCAATCGTTGTCTTTGTGACACGTGGAGTGAACGGATGATCTCCTTGTGTTTGGTTCATGGAGGTGTGGGGGAGCTTTACTGGTGACCCTGTCACTGATTTCATTTAGAATTCAAGGCACAATATGCGATATGCCATCACATCTGGTTTGGGCTTAGTGGGACTGTAATTTTGTTTTTCAACAGGACAATGACCCAACACACCTCCAGGCTGTGTAAGGGCTATTTGACCAAGGAGAGTGATGGAGTGCTGCATCAGATGACTACAATCCCCCTGACCTCAACCAAATTGAGATGATTTGGGATGAGTTGGACCGCAGAGTGAAGGAAAAGCAGCCAACAAGTGCTCAAAATATCTGAACTCCTTCAAGACTGTTGGAAATGCATTCCAGGTGAAGCTGGTTGAATGCCAAGAGTGTACAAAGCTGTCAACAAGACAAAGGGTGGCTACTTTGAAGAACCTAAAATATATTTTGATATAAATGCTTTTTTGGTTACTACATGATTCCATTTGTGTTATTTCATAGTTTTGATGTCTTCGCTATTATTCTACAATGTAGAAAATAGTAAAAAGAAAGACGAACCTTTGAATGAGTAGGTGTGTCCAACCCTTTTACAGGTACTGTAAGTAGAAAGGTAGCCCTAGCTGCCACTCCACTGTCTATGGCATGACAACATAGGGGAGTTGGCTAAAGCACATACTGATCTGGTACCAAGCTAAGACGGGCCTAAATAAAGTAGCCATGACAAGGCATTTGACCAGAGGTATTTTCTTACACCTTATTCAACTGGCCTCTACCTCTTGCATCACTAATTGGTGTGCACTTCCCCCTCTTCTCTCAGGCTCGGATCAAGTTCCCCATTGACTATCCCTACTCTCCTCCGGCCTTCCGCTTCCTCACCAAGATGTGGCACCCCAACATCTATGAGGTAAGAGACAGCACAACACTGTCATTGTTACACAATCACCTCTTTTTTTTGAGGGGGGGGGGGGTGTCCCATTCATAATAGTCCAATGTCTCTTGATTGCTTTGATTTGTTATCTTCTATTAGAACGTTTTAATTCTTTGCTGCTGTGATCTCATTTGGCCATGGCCTGGTAGTGTGTTTTATACATAGTTTATGTATTGCTGGTAACTGAAGTGTGCAAGTGTTTCTGTAGAATGGGGACGTGTGCATCTCCATCCTGCACCCCCCTGTGGACGACCCCCAGAGTGGAGAACTGGCTTCTGAGAGATGGAACCCCACGCAGAACGTCAGGTACAGAGCAGCTCCCTCTCCCTCACTGATCATTCTCTCACTTCACTGCTTTAGCTCATCTTTGAAATGTGTTTGACTGTTAGTAACAATGTGGAATTTATATAACACTTATTTTTTACACATTTGATTTCATTCCGTTTACTTGTTTCCATGTTTTTTTTTATTACTGTACTTTATTATTGTCACACATAATACTACTACACACTGTCACACTGTCACACACACAAACTCAGCACAAAAAGAAACAGACCTTTTTCAGGACCCTGTATTCCAAAAATAATTTGGAAAAATCCAAGTAACTTCACAGATCTTCGTTGTTAAGGGTTTAAACATGCTTGTTCAATGAACCATAAACAATTCATGAACATGCATCTGTGGAAGTAGTGTTACTACACTAACAGCTTACAGACGGTAGGCAATTAAGGTCACAGTTATGAAAACTTAGGACACTAAAGAGGCCTTTCTACTGACTCTGAAAAACACAAAGAAAGATGCCCAGGGTCCCTGCTCATCTGCATGAATTTGCCTTAGGCATGCTGCAAGTAGGCATTAGGGCTGCAGATGTGGCCAGGGCAATAAATTGCAATATCTGTCCCGAGATGCCTAAGACAGAGCTGCAGGGAGACAGGACTGACAGCTGATCATCCTCACAGTGGCAGACCACGTGTAACAACACCTGCACAGGATCGGTACAGCCGAACATCACACCTGCGGGACAGGTACAGGATGGTAACAACGTCTGCCCGAGTTATACCAGGAACGCACTATCGCTCCATCAGTGCTCAGTGTCCGCAATAGACTGAGAGAGGCTGGACTGAGGGGTGGAGGCCTGTTGTAAGGCAGGTCCTCACCAGACATCACCGGCAACAACGTCACTTATGGGCACAAACCCACCGTCGCTGGACCAGACAGGAATGGCAAAAAGTGCTTTTTTTTCACCTTTATTTAACCAGGTAGGCTAGTTGAGAACAAGTTCTCCTTTGCAACTGTGACCTGTCCAAGATAAAGCATAGCAGTGTGAACAGACAACACAGAGTTACACATGGAGTAAACAATTAACAAGTCAATAACACAGTAGGAAAAAAAAGGGGAGTCTATATACATTGTGTGCAAAAGGCATGAGGTAGGTGAATAATTACAATTTTGCAGATTAACACTGGAGTGATAAATGATCAGATGGTCATGTACAGGTAGAGATATTGGTGTGCAAAAGAGCAGAAAAGTAAATAAATAAAAACCGTATGGGGATGAGGTAGGTAAATTGGGTGGGCTATTTACCGATGAACCATGTACAGCTGCAGCGATCGGTTAGCTGCTCAGATAGCTGATGTTTGAAGTTGGTGAGGGAGAGAAGTCTCCAACTTCAGTGATTTTTGCAATTCGTTCGTCACAGGCAGCAGAGAACTGGAACGAAAGGCGGCCAAATGAGGTGTTGGCTTTAGGGATGATCAGTGAGATACGCCTGCTGGAGCGCGGATGGCACTGTGATAAACTGCATCCAGTTTCCTGAGTAGAGTGTTGGAAGCAATTTTGTAGATGACATCGCCGAAGTCGAGGATCGGTAGGATAGTCAGTTTTACTAGGTTAAGTTTGGCGGCGTGAGTGAAGGATTCTTTGTTGCGGAATAGAAAGCCGACTCTTGATTTGATTTTCGATTGGAGATGTTTGATATGGGTCTGGAAGGAGAGTTTACAGTCTAGCCAGACACCTAGGTACTTATAGATGTCCACATATTCAAGTTTGGAACCATCCAGGGTGGTGCTAGTCAGGCGTGCGGGTGCAGGCAGCGAACGCTTGAAAAGCATGCATTTGGTTTTACTAGCTTTTAAGAGCAGTTGGAGGCCACGGAAGGAGTGTTGTATGGCATTGAAGCTCGTTTGGAGGTTAGATAGCACAGTGTCCAAGGACCGGCCGGAAGTATATAGAATGGTGTCGTCTGTGTAGAGGTGCATCAGGGAATCGCCCGCAGCAAGAGCAACATTGATATATACAGAAAAAAGAGTCAGACCGAGGATTGAACCCTGTGGCACCCCCATAGACTGCCAGAGGACCGTACAGCATGCCCTCCGAGCATGCCCTCCGATTTGACATACTGAACTCTGTCTGGTTATGATATCGTTTAGTACCTTGAGTGTGGCTGAGGTGCACCCGTGACCGGCTCGGAAAACAGATTGCACAGCGGAGAAGGTACGGTGGGATTCGAGATGGTCAGTGACCTGTTTGTTGACTTGGCTTTCGAGGACCTTAGAAAGGCAGGGCAGGATGGATATAGGTCTGTAACAGTTTGGGTCCAGGGTGTCTCCCCCTTTGAAGAGGGGGATGACTGCGGCAGCTTTCCAATCCTTGGGGATCTCAGACGATATGAGAGGTTGAACAGGCTGGTAATAGGGGTTGCGACAATGGCGGCGGATAGTTTAGAGGGTCCAGATTGTCAAGCCCAGCTAATTTGTACGGGTCCAGGTTTTGCAGCTCTTTCAGAATATCTGCCATCTGGATTTGGGTAAAGGAGAACCTGGAGAGGCTTGGGCGAGTAGCCGTTGAGAAATGCTTGTTGAAGTTTTCGATAATCATGGATTTATCGGTGGTGACCATGTTACCTAGCCTCAGTGCAGTGGGCAGCTGGGAGGAGGTGCTCTTGTTCTCCATGGACTCCAGTGTCCCAGAACTTTTTGGAGTTGGAGCTACAGGATGCAAACTTCTTCCTGAAGAAGCTGGCCTTAGCTTTCCTGACTGACTGCGTGTATTGGTTCCTGACTTTCCTGAACAGTTGCATATCGCGGGGACTATTCGATGCTATTGCAGTCCGCCACAGGATGTTTTTGTGCTGGTCGAGGGCAGTCAGGTCTGGAGTGAACCAAGGGCTGTATCTGTTCTTAGTTCTGCATTTTTTGAACGGAGCATGCTTATCTAAAATGGTGAGGAAGTTACTTTTAAAGAATGACCAGGCATCCTCAACTGACGGGATGAGGTCAATGTCCTTCCAGGATACCCGGGCCAGGTCGATTAGAAAGGCCTGCTCACAGAAGTGTTTTAGAGAGCGTTTGACAGTGATGAGGGGTGGTCGTTTGACTGCGGCTCCGTAGCGGATACAGGCAATAAGGCAGTGATCGCTGAGATCCTGGTTGAAGACAGCGGAGGTGTATTTGGAGGGCCAGTTGGTCAGGATGACGTCTATGAGGGTGCCCTTGTTTACAGATTTAGGGTTGTACCTGGTGGGTTCCTTGATGATTTGTGTGAGATTGAGGGCATCTAGCTTAGATTGTAGGACTGCCGGGGTGTTAAGCATATCCCAGTTTAGGTCACCTAACAGAACAAACTCTGAAGCTAGATGGGGGGCGATCAATTCACAAATGGTGTCCAGGGCACAGCTGGGTGCTGAGGGGGGTCGGTAAGCAGGTGGCAACAGTGAGAGACTTATTTCTGGAGAGTAATTTTCAAAATTAGTAGTTCGAACTGTTTGGGTATGGACCTGGAAAGTATGACATTACTTTGCAGGCTATCTCTGCAGTAGACTGCAACTCCTCCCCCTTTGGCAGTTCTATCTTGACGGAAGATGTTATAGTTGGGTATGGAAATCTCAGAATTTTTGGTGGCCTTCCTGAGCCAGGATTCAGACACGGCAAGGACATCAGGGTTAGCCGAGTGTGCTAAAGCAGTGAAAACAAACTTAGTAAAACAAACTTAGGGAGGGGTGAGGCTTATCTGATGTTGACATGCATGAAACCAAGGCTTTTTGTCGATCACAGAAGTCAACAAATGACATGGCTGATTTCCTGCAAGACAGGAATTTTGTCTTTCACCTCCGTTGTCAGTACATACTTCATGCTGTTATGGCTTGTTGCAGTGATGTACCTGTCTCGTTGTTAATGCCACGCATGGTGTTTGAGAGATCTTTGCCATTCATCCAGGCCCTCACCGTTACATGAGATGTGCAGTCATGATGTGACGGACAATGGCTGCATATCAACTGTAATCATATCTGTGGCAAATCATTTAAGATACTTATCTCCTCCTACTAACGCTACAGCGTTGTTGCATTAGGTGTTTGTTACATTTCAATGGCACTTTATGATGATGATCAGAACCTGTTAGTAGTTATGTGATAACTGCACTGGATTTTGTTCTAAATGTTGTTTCAATATTCACACCCCTACAACAAAACAATAGTGTCTGTTGTGTCCATCCATCAGTGTATCAGATTAGCTGCTGTCAGAACAGTCTGATTTCAATTAGCCACACAGGAGCAAATTGACTTGGCTGCTTTGCCTCTAACCCTGGTGTTGACTCATTTCCATCTCTCTCGCTCTTTCTGTTTCTTCACGGTCTCTCCCTCCTTCCTTCACTCTCCCTCTTAGGACGATCCTGCTGAGTGTGATCTCTCTGCTCAACGAGCCCAACACCTTCTCCCCAGCCAACGTGGACGCCTCCGTCATGTACCGCAAGTGGAGAGACAGCAAGGGCAAGGACAGAGAGTACGCAGAGATCATCAGGTGGGCACACACACGTACACACAGATTTATCATATGGCACACCAAGAGCAAGGCCAGGCACAGAGAGAGCGACACAATCATTATGTAGGCACACACATGCGCAGACACATTGAGTGTGAGAACAGAGACGCAAACCATCAGGTACACCCTTTACCACCTCCACAGTTGACGGATGTCCCTGTTATCCAGCCCTCACCATGTCCCTTCCTTGTCTCTAACAGGAAGCAGGTCCACGCCACCAAAGCAGACGCTGAGCGCGACGGTGTGAAGGTGCCCACAACCCTGGCAGAGTATTGCGTCCGCACCCGCGCCCCGCCCCCCGATGAGGGCTCCAACCTCTTCTACGACGATTACTATGATGACGAGGACCTGGAGGACGAAGATGAGGATGATGACGAGGACTGCTGCTACGACGAAGATGACTCGGGAACTGAGGAGTCCTGACGACCCACCATCGCCTCACTACCCCTTCCTCTCCCCTGTCAGCACCCCCTTAAACTGAACTCATACTCCACCCCCCCACAGCAGTGCAGCCACACCTGCACGCTAAACCCAGATGCATTTTGAAAGAAAGCTACAGATTTAGGTTGTCCATTTTGTTTCTGGTGTTTTTATTTTCCTGTCTGTGGAGTGTTAGAGCTAGCTCTACAAATGATTCCCATGGTTTGCTCTCAATGACCGCTTGCTTTTTAAAGTTTTGGGTAAGGGCTCTGTCTCCTGTAGAGTGTGTATCCAGACACCGAGGCAGTGTGGAGAGAGAGGCCTGAGATAGTAGTGTTCATCTGAACTTGGTGACCTCTCACCTGGTTGACAGCCTTGTGATGCCGGCCAGCCTGCCTGTCACATGACGCTTTCTGAGGTTAAGGGGACCCCTGACATTTCACTATTGGGTCTGGGGTTGCTCACAACTGTCTGCCACTGTCTACCTAGCTCCAGAGTCTAGTTTTACTGTATGAATTAGTGGTTTGTAATGATACGGGCGTATTGCAGACAGTTGATGTTCTGATGCTGGTGTACTCTTTTGGAGACCTCATACATTTTAGTCATTTAGCAGACACTATTATCCACTGTTTTATTTAACTAGGCAAGTCCGTTTAGAACACATTCTTCTTTACAATGACGGCCTAGGAACAGTGGGTTAACTGCCTTGTTCAGGGCCAGAATGACAGATTTTTACCTTTTACCTTGTCAGCTCGGGGATTTGGTCTTGCAACCTTTCGGTTACTAGTCCAATGCTCTAACCACTAGGCTACCTGTGACTTAGTTAGTGCATTCATCTTAACATAGCTAGGTGGCACCACCACATCTCAGTCATAGTAAGTACATTTTCCTCAAAGTAGCCAAGTCTGTGCTAGACACCCATTTGTTTTATATATATATATATTGTTGGGGTGAGGAGTATGGGCAGGGACTCTGTTGTCAAAGCTTCAAAGGGAAGCTGGTTCCACCGTTGGGGTCCAGGACAAAGAAGAGCTTTGACTATAGGGGTGGGAGGGCCAAAAAACCAGAGGTGTAGGGTTTGAGTATAGCCTGAAGGTAGGGAGGGGCACTTCCTCTTGCTGCTCCATAGGCAAGTACAGGAAAGGCAGCGATCTGAGCTGGGGGGGGCAGCTCCTAACTCTGATCACTACCTCGTGGAATTCCTCACCACTGACCACTTAAAGATGGGAGTTGAGGAATAATTGTCTCAATGTGTGTATATATGCATGTTTGGGTGGTGGGTCATTATTTTATTCAAATGTAGTGCAGGAATGCTTTGCTACGAGAACATGTTTGCATTAACTTAACATCAGTCCCTATGGCAAGTCTGTAACAGTGATGTCTTGCACATAAGCGATTTTGAATTGGCTGATTTGCTTAAACTCCTCAGTCACTTTACCAAACATATGTCTGTAGAAGTGCTCGCAACGGAAGTGGCTCCATCACAAAGGATTTGACACATTAAATACAAACTATTTAACAGTATTTAACACCACCCCACGTTTGTGTTGCTTCAGTAGTGCGTAAATGCTCATTCATTGTTACGCCTTGACTATTTGATGGGACGTTTGAGAGAAGCGCATTTCTCATTGTAAGAATGCTAGGGATGTTGAGTTTTAGGTCATACAGCCATCCCACTAGCATGCCAGTGTCCGGCTCAGTATAGGGCTGTAGGAAGGACACTTGATTCCCATATACTCCGTTATAACTAAGTTGAGTGGGCTTCTTTTGATGTCGTCTTCTACTTCAAAATGAGTAAGGTGAGAGCAACTGTTTTTTCCCCTTACATGTACTTAGTGATCTGATTCTTTACCTTTTGTTTTAAACACCATATCATGGGGGTTATTCATTAGACTTAATAGTACATTTACCACCATTTTATATTTTTTCCATTCAGAAACATTTAGGTATTCTACTGTATTTTTCCAATAGAGGACAATAGGTGATTTTACTGGGGGAAAAATGTACTCTGTGTTAAAATCTTGAGTATAAAGCATGTGTACATCAATCTAATCAGGAATTCTTAACTGTTTTTACATTCTACATATGGCTGTTGCGTTTCGTGAACAACCCCCATTTTGTTTTAAGGAAGTGGGATTTCATTTTGTGAAGTTGCCATTTTCATCATCTACTGTGTGTTTCCTTGCAATATGCTACCTTCCTTCCTATTCATACAGACTTTCTTTTTGGTCGTTGCATCACCGAGGGACCCCCGATGTTAGTAAGGAAAACAAAACCACAAACTTTTTCACATGGAAGTGAATCTCACCACAGCCTCTCACTGTGTGTGGACAACTGTCCCCCCCAACCTATCACCTCTGCTTCAAAGACTGTATACAATCTGGATATTTTGACGATCACTTGTTTTATTTTTTCTTGTTTGTGTTTTTTATTTTATTTTTGGTTTGTAAATCTATTTAAAACCAAAATAAAAATCTTTCTTAAAGGTTTGAGCTGTTTCTTATAGCAGGAGTGAATGGATATATTCTAATAGATATAATACTGTTTATAGGGTAATATATTTTCATTGAATATGATTCTTAGCTCGCAATTATTCATTAAATACATTTGTTTTGTGTTCTCTTTATAGATACTGTGGGGATGTATTACCTGAGGTAAGACTGTTCTCCCTCGACTCTCTTGTTCTTATCCAGTGTGTTGAATGTAAATTAAGAGAAGTGAAAATAAGTCTCTGTTAAAGTAACAAGGAAAGTTGATGATGAGAGCTGTACTCTGCAGTCACCCTGACACCTAGTTGGGGTGGTGGAGACCTAAAGGATTTCCTGATGCTTTCCTTGACTTAAAGCAGCACATACTGAGTAGTACTGTTATAGCATCTTTATTTGTTCCTTTCTCTATTTGTGTTCCTTTCTAGACCATGGGAATCTATGACTCTGGGATAACTCTGAGGTAAGACGGTTATTCCTCTACTTCCTCTTCTTATCCTGAGTGTTGAATGAATACACTTAACTTTAGATTAACATCAGTCTTGATCCAAATGGTTTTAGCCATTTTTTGAGGACAGAGGTCAGTTGATGAGATTTGTACCCTGCAGTCATCCCAAGAGCTGGGGTGGTGGTGGTGACCTAAATGATTTCCTGATGTGTTCAACTAAATCCTTAACAAAAACACATACTGTACTACTATAGCTTCCTTATTTATTCTGTTATGTGTTCTTATAGACACTTGGGGACGTATCACTCAGGGATAACTCTGAGGTAAGAATGTTGTGTGTGTGCTATTCTCATTTTGAGTGTCGAAAGAAGCCACTTAACTTTAGATTAACCTCAGCACTCAGGTTGTTGCCCTTTTGGCCCTACTGTGATATCAGGGGGTCAGGTGACAAGGAAAGTGGTTGATGAGATCTGTAACCTGCAGTCACCCTGAAGGAGAGTTTATCGCCACAACCCTAACATGGTTATTCAAGTAATAGCCTTGTGTGAAGAGATTTATATTGGCCTGTAAAGGGCTCTTATGTGTTTTTTACCTCTAGGGGGCAACATTACCTTTCACTAGAATCTAGAGTAAATACGTGGGGCTGTTGTCAGCTATAGTGTCAGTTTGCACATGGTTTCAATCTGCTGACCAACTGAACCCGTATTAGATTCAACAGTAAACATCACACAGACAGACAACTGAACTTTCCACCACAGTTGCATGATAACTGTTGGCAGGTGATGCTCATTCACTTGTGGCTCCTCTTGCAGTAGTGTGAGCGACAACCTCAAAATAATGTGAACATCACTGTTAACAAATAGCACATCAAACAGTTTGTTTTGATTATCTGATGGTGTTCTATGTCTGCCCAGGCTACCTCACCTGTTGGGCATTGAGGAAGAAGACCTCATCCTTGTCTGATTGTAGAGAACATGGGCCAACTGGTCCATTTTATATCTTTAGAGCACACTCAGAAAGAGAGAGTGAGTCACATGACTCACAAAAACACTTCTAGCATTTTGAGGACTTAGGGACAGATTGAAATTTACTGGGGGGGTCATTAAAAAAGAAATGCACTCCCCCAACTTTTTTTTTCACATGACCCTCCCCTTGTACTGTAAAATAAATGCAACACCCTCCCCCTCAGAGTTAACTAAAAATGTTTATGACCACAAATAACTGTTTATAAACAGGGATATATAATTCGCTACTGTAGCACAGTCGATGCCATGCAGGGCAACGGGCCTGAAGGTTGAGGGTTCGCCGACCACCACAGGGGAGCTCACTGTCGTCCACCAAAGCAAGGGGGAAAATCAGATTTTCAACATTTTGATGCCATATTTATAATTCTATAAGCCTCTGGGACCAATTCGTAAGCCCGAAGGATAGCAGCTTTAAGTGTCCTAATTTTCTGAGCTTTTCTGAGCTTTTCTGAGCTTTTCCCACAAAAAACACTTTGGAGGAGCAGTGACCAAATATACTACATGGCCTTAAGTTTAAGCCTGGCTCATAGTCGGCGTTCCAATTCATCCCAAAGGTGTTCGATGGGGTTGAGCTCAGGGCTCTGTGCAGGCCAAGTTGTTGCACACTGATCTCGACAAACCATGTCTGTATGGACCTCGCTTTGTGCACGGGGGCATTGTCATGCTGAAACAAGGAAGGGCCTTCCCAAAACTGTTGCTACAAAAGTTGGAAGCACAGAATTTTTTTAGAATATAATTGTATGCTGTAGCGTTAAAATTTCACTTCACTGGATCTAAGTGGCCTAGCCTGAACCATGAAAAACAGCCCCAGACCATTATTCCTCCTCCACCAGACTTTACAGCTGGTGCTATGCATTCGGGCAGGTAGTGTTCTCCTGGCATCCGCCAAACCCAGATTAGTCTGTTGAATTACTAGATGGTGAAGCGTAATTCATCACTCCAGAGATCACATTTTCACTGCTCCAGAGTCCAATGGCGGTGAGCTTTACGCCAGCCGACGCTTGGCATTGCGCATGATGCTCTTAGGCTTGTATGCAGCTGCTTGGCCATGGAAACCCATTTCATGAAGCTCCCGACGAACAACCGAGGACAGATGATTTTTACTCGCTACTCGCTTCAGCACTTGGAGGTCCCATTCTGTGAGCTTGTGTAGCCTACTACTTCACGGCTGAGTTGTTGTTGCTCCTAGACGTTTCCACTCCACAATAACAGCACTTACAGTTGACTAGGTTAGAAATTTGACAAACTGACTTGTTGGAAAGGTGATATTGTATGTCTGTGTGCTCAATTTTTATACACCTGTCAGCAACGGGTGTGGCTGAAATGGCCGAATCCATTTAATTTGAAGGGTTGTCCACATACTTTTGACCATGTAGTGTCTCGCAGCCATTTGTAGGGATTTAGCAAGTCACTCAGAGTAAAATATATATATCCACCTCCTTTTTGTTGAAAGGCGGTACAGTGCAGGATGGCCTGACTTTATTCGGAGTACTTCCAGATCTATCTCCCTTTGTCGCGCTTCCAGCTCCATCGCTCTCTTTCAATGGAATGGAATGGCATGCGCACATTCTTCTTCTAGTCTGGCTGCATGTTCTCATTCCCTTTCCTAGTGCTCAAGCTCTAACTTCTGTTCCCATTTTGCCTTTAGTACTACCTCTCCCAGTTGCATGTCTATGGGATGCACTCTACCACCCGTAGAACCCTTATCATCCTCCCTCTCCTGAAGGATTTCCCCCTCCACCAAAGCAGTATAGACTAACTCTTTTGACTACTGCTTTCTAATCAGCATGTGCAACTTTGATATCATAATGCTTTGCGATGAGGAGCAGAAACTTTTTTACATTTATCTAGCATCTCCCATGTAAGGTTTTCCACAAATGCTTCCAAATTAAAGTAAGTAAATGTTTTTAATTTTATAAACTTATGTGTTTATACAACTTTCAAAATGTGGAATGGTGCTACTTGATCTTCAGAAGGCTTTTGATACATTTAATCATAGCATCCTACTTGCCAAGCTAGAGGCTCTTGGTTGGGAATTACTGCTCTTGTGTTGGGCAGTACTACTCTTGAAGTCCTACTTGTCGGGGAGAGAAGTGGTTGAGGTAAATGGTTTGCCCCCGAGGCTAAACCCATAAGCTGTAGCATGCCACAGGGGAGTGTGCTAGGGCCTCTGCTATTCCTGCTGTACATACATGATTTGAAGGATGCTTGCTCATGTCATGTCATCTGTTTCTTTATGCAGATGACCAAACCACACTGGAAAGTATACTGAGTGCAGAGCTCACTAACAACAAAGACAACAAGCTATCTCTGCACCTCAGCAAAACAGAAGCAATTCTTTTCGGGTCCAAAATGAAACTAAGCAAGTCCTCATACATCAGGGTACAGCTAGCAGGAGAGGTACTCACAGCCAAACATCAGTTAATTAATTAGGATGTACACTAGATGACCTGGGAGGGGAGGGGGGAAATGTCTATGGCTATTAAGTTACTAGGTAAGGTCTCTGCCACAAACACGTAGGAAGGCTAGAAAGTCTAAGCTGTTGAAAAAATATTCAAAGAAAGTGCTAGCAAATGTTCTCATCTAATGGCATTTTGACAATGCTAGCACTTCCTGGTTCGAATGCTCAACTAATCTACTAAAAAGCAAGATTCAGGTAGCCCAGAACAAGTTGATTGATCTCACATACTCATATTGGGTAGTAGCCAATTTCAGGAGCTCAACTGGCTGCCCGTTGAGTCAAGAATCACACAGACCAAGCTTTGTCTGGTACATAGGATCAAGCTCCTAGGTATTTGTATGTCCTACTTTCCCCATGTTAGAGATTCACACAACAGTAGAGCTAGGATATCTAATGTGTATGTGTGTGGTTTCAGAAGCCTGACAGGGTAAGGTACCTTTTTATATTCAGGAGCCTCTGAGTGGAATAGTCTGCCTCTGTCTGTTAAAACTATTCCCACTCTGAGTAGCTTTTAAAGGAAGGTGAAATCCTGGTTAATGGATAGTGCTTCTGTGAGCAATCCTTCCTAGCCCATGGATGATGACCAAATAGAATTCCTTTGTGTATAGCATGTATACACTACCGGTCTAAAGTTTTAGATCACTTACTCATTCAAGGGTTTTTCTTTATTTTGACTATTTTCTACATTGTAGAATAATAGTTTAGACATCAACACCATGAAATAACACATGGAATCATGTAGTAACCAAAAAAGTGTTAAACAAATCCAAATCTGTAGCTACCCTTTGCCTCTGACAGCTTTGCACGCTCTTGGCATTCTCTAAACCAGCTTCGAGGTAGTCACCTGGATTGCGTTTCAATTAACAGGTGTTCCTTGTTAATTAAACGTTAATTTGTTGTTTTTATGACTAAATAACCTAATTGACTTCCATTTTAGCTTCTGTTTAAAAAAAAAATTCTTTCCACATATCCTGAACTTGCTAAATGCTATCATGAAAGTAGACTACAATGGAAATAATACTTTTTTAAAAATGTATCCTCAATGATTCCTAATCAAGTACCTAACTTTGTATGTGTACCTTGTTGTAAATGATAAAATAAACCAAGCTTATTATGACTGTGTCACATTCTTTTCAGGTCACCCCTATTCCTCAGTGACACACTACATCCGGCATTGTCCCCCACTCACCCACCCACATCTGAGAGATTTTCCTAGTATTTTAAAATTGTTCCATCCTGAGAAGTTTGAGAAACAGACGCCTCACAAGTCCTCAACTGGCAGCTTCATTAAATAGCACCCGCAAAACACCAGTCTCAACCTCAACAGTGAAGAGGCGACTCCGGGATGCTGGCCTTATAGGCATCATCCCGGAGATGCTGCCTATAAATGAAATGTTTGCAAATTTAAAAATAAATGATCTCACCTTTACATAAGTATTCAGACCCTTTACTCAATGCTTTGTTAAGGCAGCGATTACAGAGTCTTCCTGGGTATGACGCTACAAGCTTGGCACACCTGTATTTGGGGAGTTTATCCCATTCTTCTCTGCAGATCATGTCAAGCTCTCTCAGGTTGGATGGGGAGCGTCACTGCACAGCTATTTTCAGGTCTCCAGAGATGTTCGAACGGGTTCAAGTCCGGGCTCTGGCTGGCCAGTTTTCATCAATGATCTCTCTGTATTCTGCTCTGTTCATCTTTCCCTTGATCCTGACTAGTCTCCCAGTCCCTGCCGCTGAAAAACCTCCCCACAGCCTGATGCTGCCACCACCATGCTTCACCGTAGTGATGGTGCCAGGTTTCCTCCAGATGTGACGCTTGGCATTCAGGCCAAATATTTCCATCTTGGTTTCGTCAGACCAGAGAATCTTGTTTTTCATGGTCTGAGAGTCTTTAGGTGCCTTTTGGCAAACTCCAAGTGGACTGTCATGCTTTTTACTGAGGAGTGGCTTCCATCTGGCCACTCTACCATAAAGGCCTGATTGGTGGAGTGCTGCAGAGATGGTTGTCCTGAAAGGTTCTCCCATCTCCACAGAGGAACTCTGGAGCTCTGTCAGTGACCATTTGGGTTCTTGGTCACCTCCCTGACCAAGGCCTTTCTCCCCTGATTGCTCAGTTTGGCTCGGCAGCCAGCTCTAGGAAGAGTCTTGGTGGTTCCAAACTTCTTCCATTTAAGAATGATGGAGGCCACTGTGTTCTTGGGGACCTTCAATGCTGCAAAATGTTTTTGTACCCTTCACCAGATCTGTACTTCCACACAATCCTGTCTCGACGCTCTACAGACAATTCCTTTGACCTCATGGTTTGGTTTTTGCTCTGACATGCACTGTCAACCGTGGGACGTTTATATATAGACAGGTGTGTGTCTTTCCAAGTCATGTCCAAGCAATTGAATTTACCACAGGTAGAAACATCAAGGACGATCAATGGAATCAGGATTCACCTGAGCTCAATTTCAAGTCTCCTAGCAAAGGGTCTGAATACTTACGTAATGTTTTTTACATTTTATATGCACTGTATGTCAATCTAGAAGAGGATTATCTATTTTGGATGCAATTTGAATGGAGTTGGAGTGTGCTTCGGTGCACTGATTTAAGGCAATACATTTTAAAAAATCAATTAAAAAATCAAGGGGACCCCAGAAAGCCAGATAAATTAGACACGAATTTGGTCTTTATATTACTGTAGCATAGGATATGCTGCAGCAGATGTAGGTGTACCTGGGTAATGTGGGGGGGGGGGACGACTTCTTGCCTTACTGCATGTGAGGATTGGTCCCCAAGGCAACTAAGGAGAATTGGGGGAAGATAGAAACCGATGGTAACAACAATGGATATTTTTTGTTTATGTGCTGTGGACGTGTAATGCCTCTGACTCACCAGCCGTCGTGTCCGTCTGTGAGGGTGAATGGAGCCGTCCTCCTCCATGCAACACACAAACTGCTGGAACAACAAACGCTGTGCTGCGGCCTCCTGGCATGTTAGCTCTCCCACTTAGCTTTGGGTCAGAGGGTTTTTATCTGTTATTTCTACTCTTTACCGCTCTGCTCCCGTCTTACTTCCTGTTCTTCCAGGGGTCCAACAGTTGTTTGTGGCTGAGGCACAGAGAATTAAAGGAGTGGGTCTCAGGACACAGACCATAGGGAGTCTATCCATGACTATCAAGGATAATTGGTCACTTTCCTGTGTTCTGATTTTCATGTCCTCCTTGGGAAGAACAAGTAAGGTGTACCATTAAATCATTTGTGTGATTCACAGGTATGACTGAGGGGCAAGAGCTTGTTTCCTGTGGTTTAATGGAAGACTTCAGTGTTCTTTAAATTCTCAAACGGATAGAGATGCTGGCTGTGGCCATTAATGTGCACAGAACAGCTACAGTAACCTTTCCCCTCTGTATCTGTCTCTAGGTCCCTGTCTCAGCCTACAAGGGTTCTTTGGATAAAGGCTATCTATGGCCTTAATTTGGTATTGAATTGGATTACCTAATAATATAAAGAATATGGTGTGTGTGACGACCCTCCCACTCTGTCTGCTGTATTCTCTCTTTGTTCTTGTTTCCTTATTAGGATGCGGATGGGCGGAGTTGGGAGGGTCGTCAGCTACATGGGAAACACCTGGGCCCGGTGTGTCCCAGGATATAATCACCACTTCCCCATTCATAGGGGAGACTTTCTCCATGCAGACACTTTTCTAGATTTTGTTGTTTCTTGGTGGCCTTTTGGTTGTTTGCTTTGGCACCTTTCAACACCCTGCAATATCACATTTATACATGAAAAACACTCACTTACACTACTGATTACTGATTACACACACCATTGTATATTGTACTTAGTTTACTTTATTTAATAAATATATGTTTTGTTATTCCTTATCGCCACGTTGTCTCCCTTTTGTTACGGGCTTTGAGCCGGTTCGTGACAGTGTGTGTACACCACTGTACCACATACTCAGGAAGTGTAGCTAATAATACAATAATACAGCCCTGCTCTGGTGGAGCTACACTGCTGTCTCAGACTGCTGTAGACAACTGTGACCCTCTCAATTACCTTTAATCAGGGTGTTTTACCAACAGTGACTGAGTGAGGTCAAACAGTCATCTGCAATCTATAATAAATGGTATTGGTTATGTCGTGAGAAATGACTCTGGCAGTGGACTGTAACGGGTTGACCTGGTTGCAGCAAAGTGTACAATTGAATAATTATTAGGATCCTCATTTAGCTCTTCCTGGTCCAAACATGGTTAAAACAGTTACATCAAAACACACCAATGGCCTACATCATAAATAAAACAAAACATGATACAAGATATTACACTTATAAAATCTAAATTCCACAATGCCATAACATTACAATGTCATGTCTGCGTTGTCAGGAGGTGTTGTTTTTTCAGGTTTTACTGCTCGCTTGAGTTACTTGATGTGGAAGTTCCATGTAGTACTGTGCATTTCCCAGAGTGTGTTCTGGACTTGATGACTGTGAAGAGACCCCTGGTGGAGGGGTATGTATGGGTGTCTGAGCTGTGTGTTAGCTGTTTGAACAGAGTTCTTTACTTTCAACACGTCAATACTAGAGGTCGACTGATTATGATTTTTCAACACTGATACCGATTATTGGAGGACCAAAAAAGCCACTGCCGATTTATTTATTTTTAATTTAAATTGTATTTGGAATTAATGACAATTACAACCATACTGAATGAACACTTATTTAAACTTAATATAATACATCAATAAAATCAATTTAGCCTCAAGTAAATAATGAAACATGTTCAATTTGGTTTAAATAATGCAAAAACAAAGTGTTGGAGAAGAAAGTAAAAGTGCAATATGTGCTATGTAAGAAAGCTAATGTTTCAGTTCCTTGCTCAGAACATGAGAACATATGAAAGCTGGTGGTTCCTTTTAACATGAGTCTTCAGTATTCCCAGGTAAGAAGTTTTAGGTTGTAGTTATTATAGGAATTATAGGATTATTTCCCTCTATACCATTTGTATTTCATTAACCTTTGACTATTGGATGTATAGGCACTTTAGTATTGCCAGTGTAACAGTATAGCTTCCGTCCCTCTCCTCGAGAAACGCAAGGGAAACAACCACTCCAAGGCTCAGAGTAGCGAGTGACGTTTGCAACGCTATTAGCACGCGCTAACTAGCCAGCCATTTCACTTCAGTTACACCAGCCTCATCTCGGGAGTTGATATGCTTGAAGTCATAAACAGCGCAATGCTTGACGCACAACGAAGAGCTGCTGGCAAAACGCACGAAAGTGCTGTTTGAATGAATGTTTACGCGACTGCTTCTGCCTACCACCGCTCAGTCAGATACTTAGATACTTGTATGCTCAGTCAGATTATATGCAACGCAGGACACGCTAGATAATATCTAGTAATATCATCAACCATGTGTCGTTAACTAGTGATTATAAGAAGTTTAATGCGAGCTAGCAACTTACCTTGGCTTACTGCATTCGCGTAATAGGCAGTCTCCTTGTGGAGTGCAAGGAGAGAGAGGCAGGTTGTTATTGCGTTGGAATAGTTAACTGTAAGGTTACAAGATTGGATTCCCCGAGCTGACAATGTGAAAATCTGTCGTTCTGCCCCTGAACAAGGCAGTTAAGTTCCTAGTCTCTTCCTAGAGATGGCCACCAGGCCATACTGAGCAATCGGGGGAGAAGGGCTTTGTTCAGGGAGGTGATCAAGAACCCGATGGTCACTCTGACAGAGCTCAAGAGTTCCTCTGTGGAGATGGTTGTCGTTCTGGAAGCTTCTACCATTTCTGCAGCACTCCACCAATCAGGCCTTTATGGTAGAGTGGCCAGACGGAAGCCACTCCTCAGTAAAAGGCACATGACAGCCCGCTTGGAGTTTGCCCAAAGGCACCTGAAGGACTCTCAGACCATGAGAAACAAGATTCTCTGGTCTGATGAAACCAAGATTGAACTCTTAGGCCTTAATGTCAAGCATCACGTCTGGAGGAAACCTGGCACCATACCTACGGTGAAGCATGGTAGTAACATCCTGCTGTGGGGATGTTTTTCAGTGGCTCGGACTATGAGACGAGTCAGGATTGAGGGAAAGATGAACGGAATAAAATACAGAGTGATCATTGATGAAAACCTGCTCCAGAGCGCTCAGGACCTCAGACTGGGGCCAAGATTCACCTTCCAACAGGATAATGACCTAAGCACACAGCCAAGACAACGCAGGAGTGGCTTCTGTGAATGTCCTTGAGTGGCCCAGCCAGAGCCTGGACTGGAACCCGATCGAACATCTCTGGAGAGACCTGAACATAGCTGTGCAGCAACACTCCCCATACAACTTGACAGCTTGAGAGGATCTGCAGAGAACAATGGGAGAAACTCCCCAAATACAGGATTTCCACACTTGTAGCGTCATACCCAAGAAGACTCAAGGCTGTAATCACTGCCAAAGGTGCTTCAACAAAGTACTGAGTAACGGGTCTGAATTCTAATGTAAATGTTGTATTTCAGTTTTTGTGTGTTGATTTATGTGTGTTGATTTTTTTTTGTGTGTGTTGATTTATGAGGGTGGGAAACTATTTAATACATTTTACAATAAGGCTGTAACAAAATGTGGAAAAAGTCAAGGGGGTCTGAATTATTTCTGAATGCACTGTATATCTTAGGAAGGGTATAAAACAAGAGTGTTGAAATTTCCAGGAGCATAGAAGTCTCCATCATTGGGAAATCTAAAAAAATACCCAGACTCTGCCTAGAGCTGGCCTTCCGACCAATCTGATCAAGAAGGACCTTGGTCAGGGAGGTGGCCAAATACCCAATGACCACTTTGACAGAACTGCAGAGTATCTTGGCTGAGATGGGAGAACCTGCTAGAAAGACAAGTCTCCACATCACTTCAAAAATGTGGGCTTTGACAGCACGCCTGGAGTTTACCAAAAGGCACGTGAAACTCAGAGCATATGGAAAAATATTTTGTGGTGTGATGAGACAGAAATGTAACTTTTGGCCTGAATGCAAAGTGCGATGTCTGGAGAAAACCAGGCACAGTCAGTCCATCGCCCTTCTAACAGCATCCCTACTGTGAAGAATGGCAGTGGCAGGTATTTGGGATACTGGTAAGGATAGAGGGAACAATGAATGGAGCCGAATAGAGGAAAATACTTGATGAGAAACTGCAAATGACCTTAGACTGGGGGCGACGATTTACGTTCCAACAGGACAATGAACCCAAGCATACAGCCAAAGCAATGCTAGACTGGCTTCAGAACAAGAATGTGAAAGTCCTTTAGTGGCCTAGCTCAGATTTGAATCTTATTAAAAAACTTTGCTGTTCACCGCCGCTACCAATCTGAACAGAGCTTGAGAAAATCTCCCATGAAGAATCAAATCCAAAGGTTATTCTACAAAGTATTGTCTTAGGGGTGTGAATACTTATGTAAATGAGATATTTCTGTATTTCTTCAATAAATGTGCAAACATTTCTAAAAACATGTTTTCACTTTGTCATTATGGGGCATTGTGTGTACATGGGTGAGAAAATGAAGTATTTATTCCATTTTGAATTCAGGCTGTAACAAAACAATAATGTGGAATAAGTCAAGGGGAATGAATACTTTTTGAATGTAGTTAACTCTCGGTCTACAGTATGGCAGAGGATGTAAAGCCATAACACACGTTTTTTCAGCAGCAGACTATGATCGCCGATGTCAAAAGATGCACTGAAGTCGAACAAAACAGCTCCCGCAATCTCCTTATTTCTTTCAGACAATCATCAGTAAGTTGTCTTAGTGCTGTCCAAGTTAAGTGCCCTTCCATGCCAGGTCGCAATTGTAAATGAGAACTTGTTCTCAACTTGCCTACCTGGTTAAATAAAGGTGAAATAAAATAAATAAAATTAGCGTGCTGAAAGTCTGTTGTCAATTTGTTTACTGTAAAAAAAGCATTGTATTTGGTCCAAAAGTTTTCAAAAGGGTTGGAAACAGGCTGATTGGTTGGCTATTTGAGCCAGTAAAGTGGACTTCTATCCTTCGGTAGTGGAATAACTTTTGCTTCCCTCCAAGTTGTCAGACCCCGGTGGCTTGTCATTGTTGACAGACAGCATATTTTTTTTCCCCTCTTCCACAATCACTGTACTGAATTCAAAATAACAACGATTGTCTTTCATAATTTGGTCAGATATACTTGGATGTGAAGTGTCAATGTTTGTTGCTGGCATGTCATGCTAAAGTTTGCTAATCTTGCCAATGAAAAAAAATAATTAAAGTAGTTGGCAATTTCAGTGGGTTTTGTGATGGATGAGCCATCTGATTCAATGAATGATGTATCAGTTTGCCTTTTTGCCCAAAATTTCATTTAAGATGCTCCAAAACATTTTACTATAATTATTTGTCATTTATCTTTATTTCATAGTGTAGTTTCTTTTATTCAGTTTATCCACATGATTTCTCAATTTGCAGTACGTTTGCTAATCAGTTGTACAGCCAGACCTATTTGCCATTTATTTTGCCTCCTCCCTCTCAACTGTACCATTTTTAAATTCCTCATCAATCCACAGGGATTTAACAGTTTTTTACAGTCATAATCTTAATGGGTGCATGTTTGTTAATAACTAGGATAAGCAATTTCATACATGTGTCAAGTGCAGCATCTGGCTGCTCCTCATTACACACCAAGAAATATGATTTACATCAACAACGTAGGAATTGCTACAAAACTTATTGTATGAGCTCTTATACAGTATATTAGGCCCAGCCTTTGGAACTTTGGTTTTCCTAGATATGGCTATTATATTGTGATCACTACATCCGATGGATTTGGATGCTGCTTTCTAACAAATTTCTGCAGCATTAGTAAATACGTGATCAAGACATGTTGATGATTTCATTCCTGTGCTGTTTGTAACTACCCTGGTAGGTTGATTGCTAACCTGAAGCAGGTTGTAGGCACTAGTTACAGTTTGAAGCTTTCTCTTGAGTGGGCGGCCTGACGAAAGGCAGTCAATATTTAAATCGCCCAGAAAATATACCTCTATTGAAATAACATTACCGGTCAAAAGTTTTAGAAGGGTTTTTCTTTATTTTTACTATTTTCTACATTGTATAATAATTGTGAAGACATCTAAACTCTGAAATAACACACATGGAATCATGTAGTAACCAAAAAAGTGTTAAACAAATCAAAATATATTTAATATTGTAGATGCTTCAAATGCCACCATTTGCCTTGATGACAGCTTTGCACACTCGCGGCATTCTCTCAACCAGCTTCATGAGGTAGTCATGGAATGCATTTCAATTAACAGGTATGCCTTTTTAAAAGTTAATTTATGGAATTTCTTTCCTTAATGCGTTTGAGCCAATCTGTTGTGTTGTGACAAGGTAGGGGGGTATACAGAAGATAGCCCTATTTGGTAAAAGACCAAGTTCATATAATGGCAACAACAGCTCAAATAAGCAAAGAGAAATGACAGTCCATCATTACTTTCAAGACATGAAGGTCAGTCAATACGGATCATTTCAAGAACTTTGAAAGTTTCTTCAAGTGCAGTTACAAAAACCATCAAGAGCTATGATGAAATTGGCTCTCATGAGAAAGGAATACCCAGAGTTACCTCTTCTGCAGAGCATAAATTCAGTAGAGTTACCAGCCTCAGAAATTGCAGCCCAAATAAATGCTTCAGAGTTCAAGTAACAGACACATCTCAACATCAACTGTTCAGAGGAGACTGAGACTGTGTGAATCAGGCCTCCATGGTCGAATTGATGCAAATAAACCACTACTAAAGGACACCAATGAGAAGAAGAGACTTGCTTGGGCCAAGAAACACGAGCAATGGATATTAGGCCGGTGTAAATTAGACTGGAGTCAAAATGTGAGATTTTTGGTTCCAACCGCCGTGTCTTTGTGAGATGTGTTGTGGGTGAACGGATGATCTACGCATGTGTTTTTCCCACTGTAAAGCATGGAGGAGGAGGGAGTTATGGTGTGGGGGTGTTTTGCTGGTGACACTTAACCAGCATGGCTACCACAGCATTCTGCAGCGATATGCCATCACATCTGGTTTGGGCTTAGTCCCACTATTTGTTTTTCAACAGGACAATGACCCAACACACCTCCAGGCTGTAAGGGCTATTTGACCAAGAAGGAGAGTGATGGAGTGTTTCATCACATAACCTAGCCTCCAGAATCCCCTGACCTCAACCAAATTGAGATGGTTTGGAATGAGTTGTACCGCAGAGTGAAGGAAAGCAGCCAACAAGTGCTCAGCATATGTGGGAACTCCTTCAAGACTGTTGGAAAATCATTCCAGGTGAAGCTGGTTGAGAGAATGTCAAGAGTGTGCAAATCTGTCATCAAGCCAAAGGTTGGCTATTTGAAGAATTTGATTTGTTTAACTCAACTTTTTTGGTTACTATATGATTCCATTATGTGTTATTTCATAGTTTTGAGGTCTTCACTATTATTCTACAATGTGTAAAACAAAGAAAAACCCTTGAATGTGTAGGTGTTTTAAAAATATTGATCGGTAGTGTACATTTATCAAGCATTTCACACGTTATCCAGATACTGACTGTTAGCACTTGGTGGACTATAGCAGCTTCCCACCAAAATGGGCTTAAGGTAGATGAACCTGTTACAATATTACTTCAACAGTATTTAACGTGAGATCCTCTCTAGGCTTTACAGGAATGTTGTTCTGAATATTAACAGCCACACCTCCACCATTGGCATTTCTGTCTTTTCTGTAGATTGTATAGCTATGTATTGCTACCACTGTATCATCAAAGGTATAATCTAAGTGAGTTTCAGAGATTGTCAGAATATGAATGTCATCTGTTTCTAGCAAATTGTTGAAGAGATGACAAATAGGAGTGGCAATATGGTCCACGACCATCCTCAGTAGTTTTCCATCCAAGTTGTCAGTACGAGATGGTTTGTCATTATTGATAGACTATTTTTTTTTTACCTCTTCCACACTCACTTTATGGTATTTCGAAATGACAATGCTTGTCTTCAATGGTGACTTATGCATGGATATGAAGGTTCAGAATTGATTCTTGACATGTCATGCCTACATTTGCTAATCTTGCCAATAAAAAAGTCATTAAAGTAGTTGGCAATATGAGAAGATTTTGTGATGAATGAGCCATCTGATTCATCCCAAACCATCTCAATTGGTTTGAGGTCAGATGATTGTGGAGGCCAGGTCATCTGATGCAGCACTCTATCACTCTCCTTGGTCAAATAGCCCTTACACAGAAAGGCGGTGGTGTGTTTTGGGTCATTGTCCTGTTGGAAAACCTTTAACTGGTACTGTATATCATTTATCTTTGTCTCATAATACAGTTTCTTCTTCTTTTTGTATAGTTTAGTCACATGATTTCTCAATTTACGTTATGTTTGCCAATCGGCTGTAAAGTCAGACTTATTTTCCATTCCTTTTTCCTCGTCCCTCTTAACCATACTATTAGCAGTTTTTACAGTCAGTGTCTTAATCAAATCAAATCAAATGTATTTATATAGCCCTTCGTACATCAGCTGATATCTCAAAGTGCTGTACAGAAACCCAGCATAAAACCCCAAACAGCAAGCAATGCAGGTGTGGAAGCACGGTGGCGAGGTAAAACTCCCTAGAAAGGCCAAAACCTAGGAAGAAACCTAGAGAGGAACCAGGCTATGTGGGGTGGCCAGTCCTCTTCTGGCTGTGCCGGGTGGAGATTATAACAGAACATGACCAAGATGTTCAAATGTTCATAAATGACCAGCATGGTCAAATAATAAAGAACAGTTGAAACTGGAGCTGCAGCACGGCCAGGTGGACTGGGGACAGCAAGGAGTCATCATGTCAGGTAGTCCTGAGGCATGGTCCTTGGGCTAGGTCCTCCGAAAGAGAGAAAGAGAGAATTAGAGAGCACACTTAAATTCACACAGGACACCGAATAGGACAGGAGAAGTACTCCAGATATAACAAACTGACCCTAGCCCCCCGACACAAACTACTGCAGCATAAATACTGGAGGCTGAGACAGGAGGGGTCAGGAGACACTGTGGCCCCATCCGAGGATACCCCCGGACAGGGCCAAACAGGAAGGATATAACCCCACCCACTTTGCCAAAGCACAGCCCCCACACCACTAGAGGGATATCTTCAACCACCAACGTACCATCCTGAGACAAGGCCGAGTATAGCCCACAAAGATCTCCGCCACGGCACAACCCAAGGGGGGGGCGCCAACCCAGACAGGAAAATCACATCAGTGACTCAACCCACTCAAGTGACCACTGCCTCCAGCCCTGCCTTCAGCTGTTTGCTTAGAATGGGTATGTGCTTGTTAGTAACTGTAAGAAGACGTTTTATAAATGTGTCAAGTACGGCATCTGTTTGCTCTACAACAGACCTGCAAATATTCTTTAAATCTTCAACATAGGAATCCCTACAGAACCTCTTGTATGATCTCTTATACACAATTTTAGCCCCAGCCTTAAGAACTTTTGTTTTTCTAGATATTATGACCACTGCATCCGGTTGGTGTGGCTACTGCTTCAGAGCAGATTTCTTCAGCATTAGTAAAGATGTGATTGGAGAGACGCTATCGCGAGAGGCTCACTGGAGAGACGCTATCGGAGGCGGTGCAGCCAGCGGGTTTCTCCACGCATCGCGCCGACAGAAACAAACATCTTTCTGGTAAGAAGAGGGGCGGGGGCATATGCCTTATGGCTAACGAGACGTGGTGTGATCACAGAAACATACAGGAACTCAAATCCTTCTGTTCACCTGATCTAGTATTCCTCACAATCAAATGTCGACAAGAGAATTCTCTTCGATTATAATCACAGCCGTATATATTCCCCCCCAAGCAGAAACATCGATGGCTCTGAACAAACTTTATTTGACTCTTTGCAAACTGGAATCCATACATCATGAGGCTGCATTCATTGTAGCTGGGGATTTTAACAAGGCTAATCTGAAAACAAGACTCCCTAAATTGTATCAGCATATCGATTGCACAACCAGGGCTGGAAAAACCTTGGATCATTGTTAATTCTAACTTCCGCGATGCATATAAGGCCCTGCCCCGCCCTCCTTTCGGAAAAGCTGACCACGACTCCATTTTGCTGATCCCTGCCTACAGACAGAAACTAAAACAAGAAGCTCCCACGCTGAGGTCTGTCCAACGCTGGTCCGACCAAGCTGATTCCACACTCCAAGACTGCTTCCATCACGTGGACTGGGATATGTTTCGTATTGCGTCAGATAACAACATTGACAAATACGCTGATTCGGTGTGCGAGTTCATTAGAACGTGCGTTGAAGATGTCGTTCCCATAGCAACGATTAAAACATTCCCTAACCAGAAACCGTGGATTGATGGCAGCATTCGCGTGAAACTGAAAGCGCGAACCACTGCTTTTAATCAGGGCAAGGTGACTGGTAACATGACCGAATACAAACAGTGCAGCTATTCCCTCCGCAAGGCTATCAAACAAGCTAAGCGTCAGTATAGAGACAAAGTAGAATCTCAATTCAACGGCTCAGACACAAGAGGTATGTGGCAGGGTCTACAGTCAATCATGGACTACAAGAAGAAAACCAGCCCAGTCACGGACCAGGATGTCTTGCTCCCAGGCAGACTAAATAACTTTTTTGCCCGCTTTGAGGACAATACAGTGCCACTGACACGGCCTGCAACGAAAACATGCGGACTCTCCTTCACTGCAGCCGAGGTGAGTAAAACATTTAAACGTGTTAACCCTCGCAAGGCTGCAGGCCCAGACGGCATCCCCAGCCGCACCCTCAGAGCATGCGCAGACCAGCTGGCCGGTGTGTTTACGGACATATTCAATCAATCCCTATACCAGTCTGCTGTTCCCACATGCTTCAAGAGGGCCACCATTGTTCCTGTTCCCAAGAAAGCTAAGGTAACTGAGCTAAACGACTACCGCCCCGAAGCACTCACTTCCGTCATCATGAAGTGCTTTGAGAGACTAGTCAAGGACCATATCACCTCCACCCTACCTGACACCCTAGACCCACTCCAATTTGCTTACCGCCCAAATAGGTCCACAGACGATGCAATCTCAACCCCACTACAGACTGCCCTACCCCATCTGGACAAGAGGAATACCTATGTGAGAATGCTGTTCATCGACTACAGCTCGGCATTCAACACCATAGTACCCTCCAAGCTCGTCATCAAGCTCGAGACCCTGGGTCTCGACCCCGCCCTGTGCAACTGGGTACTGGACTTCCTGACGGGCCGCCCCCAGGTGGTGAGGGTAGGCAACAACATCTCCACCCCGCTGATCCTCAACACTGGGGCCCCACAAGGGTGCGTTCTGAGCACTCTCCTGTACTCCCTGTTCACCCACGACTGCGTGACCACGCACGCCTCCAACTCAATCATCAAGTTTGCGGACGACACAACAGTGGTAGGCTTGATTACCAACAACGACGAGACGGCCTACAGGGAGGAGGTGAGGGCCCTCGGAGTGTGGTGTCAGGAAAATAACCTCACACTCAACGTCAACAAAACTAAGGAGATGATTGTGGACTTCAGGAAACAGCAGAGGGAACACCCCCCTATCCACATCGATGGAACAGTAGTGGAGAGGGTAGTACGTTTTAAGTTCCTCAGCATACACATCACAGACAAACTGAATTGGTCCACTCACACAGACAGCATCGTGAAGAAGGCGCAGCAGCGCCTCTTCAACCTCAGGAGGCGGAAGAAATTCGGCTTGTCACCAATAGCACTCACAACTTCTACAGATGCACAATCGAGAGCATCCTGGCGGGCTGTATCACCGCCTGGTACGGCAACTGCTCCGCCCACAACCGCAAGGCTCTCCAGAGGGTAGTGAGGTCTGCACAACGCATCACCGTGGGCAAACACCTACACCACCCGGAAAGGCCATAAAGATCATCAAGGACATCAACCACCCGAGCCACTGCCTGTTCACGCCGCTATCATCCAGAAGGCGAGGTCAGTACAGGTGCATCAAAGCTGGGACCGAGAGACTGAAAAACAACTTCTATCTCAAGGCCATCAGACTGTTAAACAGCCACCACTAACATTGAGTGGCTGCTGCCAACACACTGACTCAACTCCATCCACTTTAACAATGGGAATTGAAGGGAAATGATGTAAAATATATCACTAGCCACTTTAAACAGTGCTACCTAATATAATGTTTACATACCCTACATTATTCATCTCATATGTACTCTATACTATACTGTACTCTATATCATCTACTGCATCCTTATGTAATACATGTATCACTAGCCACTTTAACTATGCCACTTTGTTTACATACTCATCTCATATGTATATACTGTACTCGATACCATCTACTGTATCTTGCCTATGCTGCTCTGTACCATCACTCATTCATATATCTTTATGTACATATTCTTTATCCCCTTACACTGTGTATAAGACAATAGTTGTGGAATTGTTAGTTAGATTACTTGTTGGTTTTTACTGCATTGTCGGAACTAGAAGCACAAGCATTTCGCTACACTCGCATTAACATCTGCTAACCATGTGTATGTGACAAATAAAAATTTGATTTGATTTGATTGATACACATGGATTTATTTCCTGTGCTGTTTGCATATATCCTGGTAGGTGGACTAATTACCTGAACCAGATTGCAGGTACTGGTTTCAGTTTTAAGCTTTTTTTGAGTGGACAGCTTGATTAAAAACCAGTCAATATTTTGGTCACCCAGAAAATAAACCTCTCTGTTAATATCACGTAAACCATCAAGCATTTCACACGTACACTACATGACCAAAAGTATGTGGACAACTGCTCGTCAAGCATCGCATTCCAAAATCATGGGATTTAATATGGATTTGGACCCACCTTTGCTGCTATAACAGTCTCCACTCTTATGGGAAGGCTTTACACTAGATGTTGGAATATTGTTGCGGGGACTTGCTTCCATTCAGCCACAAAAGCATTAGTGAGGTTGGGCAGTTAGGCCTGGTTCTCAGTCAGCGTTCCAACTCATCCCAAAGTTCAATAGGTTTTCTGTCAGTGCTCTGTGCAGGCCAGTCAAGTTCTTTCACACCAATCTTGAAATACCATTTCTGTATGAACCTCGCTTTTTACACAGAAAACAGGAAAGGGCCATCCCCAAACTATTGCCACAAAGTTGGAAGCACAGAATCGTCTAGAATGTCATTGTGCCCTGTAGCGATAAGATTTCCCTTCACTGAAAAACAGCTCCAGACTATAATTTCTGCTTCACCAAACGTTGCAGTTGGCACGATGCATTCGGGCCGTCAAACTCAGATTCGTCCATCGGACTGCCAGATCGTGAAGCGGGATTCCTTACTTAAGAGAACGAGTTTCCACTGCTCCAGAGTCCAATGGCGGCAAGCTTTACACCACTCCAGCCAAAGCTTGGCATTGCGCATGATGATCTTAGGCTTGTGTGCGGCTGCTTGGCAATGAAAACCCATTTCATGAAGCTCCCAACAAACAGTTCTTATGCTGACTTTGCTTCCAGAGGCAGTTTGGAACTCTGTAATGAGTGTTGCAACCGAGGACAGACTATTTTTATACGATTCAGCACTCTGCGGTCCCGTTCTGTGAGCTTGTGTGGCCTACCACTTCGTGGCTGAGCCTGTATTACTCCTAGACATTTCTACTTCACAATACCAGTACTTTCAGTTGACCGGGAAACTCTTGCAGGGCAGAAATGTGAAAAATGGCATCCTATTTGAAAGATGGCATCCTATGATGATGTCACATTGAAAGTCACCGAGCTTCAGTAAGGCCATTCTACTGCCAATGTTTGTCTATAGAGATTGCATGGCTGTGTGCTAGATTTTATACACATGTCAGCAACGGGTGTGGATGAAATAGCAGTAGCCACTAATTTGAAGGGGTGTCCACATACTTTTGTATATATAGTGTATTATCCAGATATTGACTGTTCGCAATTGGTGGTCTATAGCAACTTCCCACAATAATAGAGTTTAGGTGAGGCAGGTGAACCCGTAGCCATATCACTTCAACAGCATTTGACAAAGTCAATAGCTGTTTGTCATGCCATACTTGAGCTCTCCTTTGTTTACCTCCTCAGAACAGGTTGAGTCATGAAGTGTCACGGTTGATACAGTATTTGCCAATCACTGAAGAATGCCAAAGCCAGTTTACTTACCTACAGCCTTCTTAAGTTCTGTCTGTCTCTTCAGTGTCTCTGTTAAAGTGTCAGGTGTGTTATGGTTAAAGAGACTGACAATTCTAATTAAAGTCTAATCCAAGTGTTCATTTACTCTTGGGCATCCTGTTTGTGTGTCAGCTCCCAATTCTATTAGGTGTCTGACAGCAAAAGGGCATTGTCTGCCCCAGGAGCAATGAGGTGCCTGCAGGTTTCCATCGTTGTCTGGCTATACCTCTCACAAACGGGTAATGAAGAATAGAAAAACCAATTATATTTTGGGGCAATCAATTAGATGCCGATTTACATGTTCATGGTCCTTCTGTAGCTCAGTTGGTAGAGCATGGCGCTTGTAACGCCAGGGTAGTGGGTTCGATCCCCGGGACCACCCATACGTAGAATGTATGCACACATGACTGTAAGTCGCTTTGGATAAAAGCGTCTGCTAAATGGCATATATTATTATATTATTGTGTTTTCACAACACAGTTCATGGACAACAGTGGCACCTCTGAAAGTTGTGAGGCCTGCTTTTTCAGAAAATAACAGAACTATAGTGAGTGGCCAAAGTGAAAAATGCAATAGAAAAGGTAAAAACCAAACATTTTCTGAACAACCTGGACTCAGGGGTAGACATAACATAGTAAATGTACATCTGTCTCCCTCCATTTAGTATGTTATCTATTACTTTGTAGATGTCTATCATCCATTTTGTATGATATGCTACAAATTACAATTTGTATGATGTTACGAAATGGAATGAATTTAAAATGTTACGAATTTGCAATACTTATGATAGGGTTATGAATTCCAGTTTGTTGTGGCTAACATTAGCTGGGCTAGGATTAGGGGTTAAGGAAGGGTTAGCTAACATGCTACGTAGTTTTAAATGAGCTAAAACGTAATATTTAGTTGCAAAGTTGCTAATGTTGTCAGTGATGAGATTTGAACATGCAACCTTTGGGTTGCTGGACATTCAAGTGAAGGCATCTGTATACTAGGTTTGGTTTGCTCCTAGCAGAACTCGGTTAGGCAACAAAAATGTCTGTGCCTCGATACCTCCTTTAAAAGACCTTTGATTGAAAAACAAGAAAAAAGTGACAATTTGACTGTCTCTCTTCTGAGACACCGTAACAACAACAACAACAGCCAGTATACACTTCCTCAAAATCGTCCGAAGCAATCTAAGATCAAGAAATCTGGAATTAATTGATGTTTTTGTCAAGTAGGTCTTTTTTATTTATTTTATTTTTTATTTCACCTTTATTTAACCAGGTAGGCTAGTTGAGAACAAGTTCTCATTTGCAACTGCGACCTGGCCAAGATAAAGCATAGCAGTGTGAACAGACAACACAGAGTTACACATGGAGTAAACAATTAGCAAGTCAATAACACAGTAGAAAAAATGGGCAGTCTATATACAATGTGTGCAAAAGGCATGAGGAGGTAGGCGAATAATACAATTTTGCAGATTAACACTGGAGTGATAAATGATCAGATGGTCATGTACAGGTAGAGATATTGGTGTGCAAAAGAGCAGAAAAGTAAATAAATAAAAACAGTATAAAAACAGTATGGGAATGAGGTAGGTGAAAATGGGTGGGCTATTTACCTATAGACTATGTACAGCTGCAGCGATCAGTTAGCTGCTCGGATAGCTGATGTTTGAAGTTGGTGAGGGAGATAAAAGTCTCCAACTTCAGCGATTTTTGCAATTCGTTCCAGTCACAGGCAGCAGAGTAAAATTGTATAATTTTACATCTAACTAAGATGTTCAGTACAGTATTTCTCAAGAGAAAAAAATGTGCATGAAAACTAGTCGTCTCTCATTGAATGATTACTAGGCGTACTACAAAGAGTAGGACTGTTAAGTAATAATCAACGAAAAGGCGTAGAAATTCGACTTCCCTCAAGAAAAAATGTTTGCGCGAATAGTCAGAAAAAAACCTGCGGAATGGGTGCTCAAATCTCGGTGTTGAGGTAAAAAGTGTCGTGAGTGTTATCTGAGTGTTGATTCTTATGTGGTTGACACCAGCAGACTTGAAATTGACACCACCAGTTGAATAAATTAAGTGTTAACTACTTAGCATGTTAACCAGGTCACTGCCTTCCTGAAGACAAACAATGTATATGAAATGCTTCAGTCTGGTTTTAGACCCCATCATAGCACTGAGACTGCACTTGTGAAGGTGGTGAATGACCTTTTAATGGCATCAGACTGAGGCTCTGCATCTGTCCTCGTGCTCCTAGACCTTAGTGCTGCTTTTGATACCATCAATCACCACATTCTTTTGGAGAGATTGGAAACCCAAATTGGTCTACACTGACAAGTTCTGGCCTGGTTTAGATCTTATGTGTCGAAAAATATCAGTTTGTCTCTGAATGGTTTGTCCTCTGACAAATCAACTGTAAATTTCGGTGTTCCTCAAGGTTCCGTTTTAGGACCACTATTGTTTTCACTATATATTTTACCTCTTGGGGATGTAACTTAATGTTAACTTTCACTGTTATGCGGATGACACACAGCTGTACATTTCAATGAAACATGGAGAAGCCCCAAAATTGCCCTCGCTAGAAGCCTGTGTTTCAGACATAAGGAAGTGGATGGATGCAAACTTTCTACTTTTAAACTCGGACAAAACAGAGATGCTTGTTCTTGTCCCAAGAAACAAAGAGATCTTCTGTTGAATCTGACAATTAATCTTAATGGTTGTACAGTCGTCTCAAATAAAACTGTGAAGGACCTTGGCGTTACTCTGGACCCTGATCTCTCTTTTGACAAACATATCAAGACTGTTTCAAGGACAGCTTTTTCCATATACGTAACATTGTAAAAATCTGAAACTTTCTGTCCAAAAATTATGCAGAAAAATTCATCCATGCTTTTGTTACTTCTAGGTTAGACTACTGCAATGCTCTACTTTCCGGCTACCCGGATAAAGCACTAAATAAACTTCAGTTAGTGCTAAATACGGCTGCTAGAATCCTGTCTAGAACCAAAAAATTGGATCATATTACTCCAGTGCTAGCCTCCCTACACTGGCTTCCAGTCAAGGCAAGGGCTGATTTCAAGGTTTTACTGCTAACCTACAAAGCATTACATGGGCTTGCTCCTATCTATCTCTATGATTTGGTCCTGCCGTACATACCTACACGTACGCTATGGTCACAAGACACAGGCCTCCTAATTGTCCCTAGAATTTCTAAGCAAACAGCTGGAGGCAGGGCTTTCTCCTATAGAGATCCATTTTTATGGAATGGTCTGCCTACCCATGTGAGAGATGCAAACCCGGTCTCAACCTTTAAGTCTTTACTGAAGACTCATCTCTTCAGTGGGTCATATGATTGAGTGTAGTCTGGCCCAGGAGTGTGAAGGTGAACGGAAAGGCTCTGGAGCAACGAACCACCCTTGCTGTCTCTGCCTGGCCGGTTCCCCTCTTTCCACTGGGATTCTCTGCCTCTAACCCTATTACAGGGGCCACTGGCTTACTGGTGCTCTTTCATGCTGTCCCTAGGAGGGATGCGTCACTTGAGTGGGTGGGTTCACTGATGTGATCTTCCTGTCTGGGTTGGCGCCCCCCTTGTGTTGTGCTGTGGCGGAGATCTTTGTGGGCTATACTCGTCCTCGTCTCAGGATGGTAAGTTGGTGGTTGAAGATATCCCTCTAGTGGTGTGGGGGCTGTGCTTTGGCAAAGTGGGTGGGGTTATATCCTTCCTGTTTGGCCCTGTCCGGGGGTATCATCGGATGGGGCCACAGTGTCTCCTGACCCCTCCTGTTTCAGCCTCCAGTATTTATGCTGCAATAGTTTATGTGTCGGGGTGCTAGGGTCAGTTTGTTATATCTGGAGTACTTCTCCTGTCCTATCCGGTGTCCTGTGTGAATTTAAGCATGCTCTCTCTAATTTTCTCTTTCTTTCTCTCTCTCGGAGGACCTGAGCCCTAGGACCACCTCAGGACTACCTGGCATGATGACTCCTTGCTGTCCCCAGTCCACCTGGCCGTGCTGCTGCTCCAGTTTCAACTGTTCTGCCTGTGATTATTATTATGTGACCATGCTGGTCATTTATGAACATTTGAACATCATGGCCACGTTCTGTAATAATCTCCACCCGGCACAGCCAGAAGAGGACCACCCCACATAGCCTGGTTCCTCTCAAGGTTTCCTAGGTTTTGGCCTTTCCAGGGAGTTTTTCCTAGCCACCGTGCTTCTACACCTGCATTGCTTGCTGTTTGGGGTTTTAGACTGGGTTTCTGTAGAGCACTGTGAGATATCAGCTGATGTACAAAGGGCTATATAAATACATTTGATTTGATTTGGTGGTGGTGTTACTCTGTGTTGAGTTCATTTGGGAGGGGCCTCATCATATTTCACAGCATGCTTTGTTGCAGGTTGCTTTTTAGAATGGTTTGTTTTAATATCTGTTTCTGCATGCACATTGATTGATTCATTGATCTTGTGCTACACAAAGATAAATAACATACATTTTTCTGAACTAATCCAATCTGTAAGTGGTTGGACATATTTCACCCGTTATTGAGATGGTTTAGGTAGTCACATTCATTAATCTAACTAACCTTGGCAGTTATTCTAACTGCGGATTGCAGGTGATTAAAGGTGGATATCCTAACTCGGGCTCGAATCCAATAAGTATTATATAACACTTTGCAAGCCAGTGTAAAATGACTTGCCAATGTGGCCTACAACCAGGAGGATCTGGACCCCAGGAAGATTAGCTCGTGGTACGGCATTAGCTAATGGTGATCCTAATAAACTAGGATGTCAAAGTATTATCGTGTAAAAAAGTGATGTATTGTCAAAATGAATAATTACCTTTTTATAATGGGCTACTTGAGTGAAAACTTCTGAATGCAACAACCATCTCTCTGTCACTAGCAAACACAGTCATGGGTGGTACTGGTACCTCTAAAATTAACTTTAAAGGCACCCTGAGAAATAAATATGAAATAAGGCTTTGCACCATTGTAAGGGTTTTCTTCTGGTGAAAGAGAGATGGACCAAAATGCAGCGTGGTAGTTATTCATGTTTTTAATAAAGACGACTATACATGAACAGACTATATAAAGCAAGAAAAGTGAAAACCTAAACAGTCCTATCTGGTGCAAACACAGAGACCGGAACAATCACCCACAAAACCCAACACAAAACAGGCTACCTAAATATGGTTCCCAATCAGAGACAATGACTAACACCTGCCTCTGATTGAGAACCATATCAGGCCAAACATAGAAATAGACAAACCAGACACACAACATAGAATGCCCACCCAGCTCACGTCCTGACCAACACTAAAACAAGGAAAACACATACGAACGATGGACAGAACGTGACAACCATACAGTGTTAAAACAACACCCCAAAACGAGTTACTACAGGTGTAAATTCCCCAACACTTACATTAGCTGTAATAAAGTTTTAATTTAAATCAGAATATGTAACACCCACAGTGTTAGGGACACAACATTTTGGGGGTGTTAGTTTAACAAACCTTTGAAAAGTGTTAGTTTAACACTATTTCAGTGGGTCACATATAATTACTAAGAAAGTTACATTTAACACTGTGGTTGGGTTAGGGTTGGAATTATTTAAGATACTCTTTGAAGATGTAGGGTTTTTGGAAGTTGGGCAGGGACTGTCTTAGTTTCAGGATTAAGCTGGTTCCACAATTAGGGTGTCAGGACAGAGAAGAGCTTTGATTGGGCAGAGCAGGAGCTGCCCTCCCATAGGGGTCGGAGGGCAAAGAGACCAGAGGTGGCAGAATGGATTGTAGAATTGTGAACTATTTTATGTTATTCTGCTTTATTCTCTTTTATTAAAAAAAAAAAAATCACCAGTATGTCATATTTTTATTTCAAAGCCTGTAGTTTTGACTGATGCTGGAAATTAGTGCCAAGCTATTGAACACAGAAATATAAATGCAACAAGCAACAATTTCAATTATTTTACTGAGTTACAGTGTATATAAGGACATCGGTTAAATTAAATAAATGTATTAGGCCATAACCTATGGATTTCACATGACTGAGCAGGGGTGCAGTCGTTGGTGGGCTTTGGAGGGCGCAGACACAGCCAATCAGAATTAGTTTTACCCCCACAAAAAGGCTTTATTACATACAAAACTACTCCTCAGCACTTGCCCGTTTACGTCACTGGCTATAGACCAGTGCGCCGCGGTTCAGTTTAATAGAATGCTGTCACTGGCTCTCTAGACTAGGATATAATAGTTTTCTCTTATTGGTCGGCTCCCAACATCGCCACCGGGAGAGTGTATAAAATGCATCATAGTCGCTCAAGAAGAGCAAGTCCATCTCTGTTCTCTGGGGTGCGGAGCAGCCAGCCACAGCCATCTCTGTTCTCTGGGGTGCAGAGCAGCCAGCCACAGCCATCTCTGTTCTCTGGGGTGCAGAGCAGCCACAGCAAGAGCCACAGCAAGAGCCAGCCAGCCAGCCTAGTTCCGCAAACAGTGTGAGATCCAGAGGAGGCGAGAGAAAACACCTGTTACGGAAGAATCAAGTCGACAAAGCAGCCTCCACGTCTTCAGTAAGTGTATTAAGCTGAATTCAACAGGTATCTAAAATTGTATATTTGTCTCACTCAAGGGTGAGTAATTAAATATATTCTGGGACGGGAGAGCATAGGCTACACAAATGGTATAGTCTACGAACTTCTTATTTGCACTTGTTGCACTTTATTTTATGATGGGCTAATACACACTTCTACATGATTGATTTCTTATATAATAAATTGACGTTCTTACGATGGCTACACCAAGTGTTTCTAAAAATCAACGGAGATCCGTCTTCATTCTCTTTTAAAGGCAAAGTTATTATCAATTCAAGATTGTGCAAATTCATCACAAACTAGACCGACTAGGATTTTGTCTGTATCGTCCATCTCTTATCAACATGAACTGACCGCACAATTCAACAACCCTAGTCAAAAAAATCATATTCTAAAAAATATATGTATATTATAATCCAAAAGAAAAAACTGATTTTGGAACCTACCCTATATGATTGTATAGGATATAATCCTATAGGACTGGTTTCAAAATCTGATGGTTTTTTATTTTTGATTCTAATATTTTTTTTTTATTGGAATCCTATAGGAATTGTTGACAAGGTTTACATTTTATTTTAAAAAGAAGAGCTGAGTTATTTAAACGTAATATTTTTTGACAGGACAGATAGGGAGACTGATATCGAAGTGGTTAATTAAGGGCACAGACAGTCGGCGGAGGCGGAGCTCAAACCTCTGTCGCTGAGGGGGGAAATGGGGTCCGGAGTTTAGACCGCTATACCAGACTCCAGGACATTGATATGAATTTTCTATTAGATTCTTGTATATAACATCATATAGGATAGCATCATATAGGAGTCCAATAAGACTGGTTCCAAAATCTGAAAGGGTTTTTCTATTGGATTCTAATTGGACCCTTGTATTGGAATCCTATTCATTTTTTTGATGGGAATTGTATAGATGTTTCCATTACATTCTAAAGGAGCTATCCTCAACTTGGCTATACACTATTGTTAACTTGGCTGCTTAACATATGGCGCACCCACCCTCCAAATGTTTTAGACAATTAAGACGGTAGTGGTGAAGATCGTTGGGCCAGTAACCGAAGGCTCGCTGGTTTGATTCCCCGAGCCGACTGGGTGAAAAATCTGTTTATGTGCCCTAGTCGCTCTGCTAAATGACTTAAATGTAATTACCTATGAAAGTGGACACGTGAATTATAACTTCAAAAGCAGCCAATATCGCCACTTGAGATGATGATCCTATATTGGGGAACCGCTATCTCGTGCACTTGTTTCCCCAAATTCCAAGGGAGTAAGCATCTGCGTCACACATTAACTGCAACAACAATAGATATGAAACCAACTGTGATTGTTTGCAAGGTTGTTTACATTTGTGTCAAAAAGGTGTGCTATTTGACATTAAAGCCAAACAGCATAGAGCTAGATTAACAATTTGATATAATGTTAATGTGACATAGGTATTGGTTAAAAAAAGATGACCTATTTCAGGTGTGCCAAGAGGTCACTAGCAGATACATCTGGGAGGGAAATGGGGAGGGAGTGCCTTCTGCTGATGGGGGGGGGGCAAGGTACAATCCTGGGAGGGAGGGAGTTGTGCGATTGGGAGTCCCATATGGTGTCGCACAATCACAGACGGTTGTGATACAGCCTGGAATCGAACCAGAATCGAACCTGTAGTGACGCCTCGAGCACTGAGATGCAGTGCCTTAGACCGCTGCACCACTCAGGAGCCCCCCAAGTGAATCCCTGACTATTATATATGACTATTATATATTAAATCAAAGAAATGCTCTTATCTTTGTAATACTGTAATAAATGTTTTATTTAGCTATAGAATGTACACCATCTTTACAAGGGAAAACCCCCAACATATTGTGTTTTGTATAATTTGTATATATACTGAACAAAAATATAAGCGCAACATGTTAAGTGTTGGTCCCATGTTTCATGGGCTGAAATAAAAGATCCCAGAAATGTTCCATACACACAGAAAGCTTATTTCTCAATACATTTTGGACATAAATTTGTTTAGATCCCTGTTAGTGAGCATATCATGAAGCTATTTAAACAGCATGATAATGATCACAGGTGCACCTTATGCTGGGGACAATAAAAGATCACTCTTAAATGTTTTGTCACACAACACAATGCCACAGATGAGGGAATGTGCAATTGGGGCTGCAGGTAGCCTAGTGGTTAGAGCGTTGGGCCAAGAGCACTGGATCGAATCCCTGAGCTAACAATTTAAAAATCTCTCTTTCTGCCCCTGAGCAAGGCAGTTAACCCACTGTTCCTCTGGCACCGAAGACATGGATGTTGATTAAGGCAGCCCCCGCACCTCTCTGATTCAGAGTGGTTGGGTTAAATACGGTAGACACATTTCAGTTGAATACATTGTTGGACAACTGACTAGATATTTCCCTTTCCCAATTGGCATGCTGACTGCAGGAATGTCCACCAGAGCGGCTGCCAGAGAATGTAATGTTTATTTCTCTGCCATAAGCCACCTCCAACGTCGTTTTAGAGAATTTGGCAGTACGTCCAACCGACCTCACAATCGCAGACCACATGTATCCATGCCAGCCCACGACCTCCACATCCGGCTTCTTCACCTGTGGAATTGTCTGAGACCAGCCACCCGAAAAGCTGATGAAACTGAGGTGTATTTCTGTCTGTAATAAAGCCCTTGTGGGTGAAAACTCATTCTGATGTGCTGGGCCTAGCTCCCAAGTGGGTGGGCCTATGCCCTCCCAGGCCCATCCATAGCTGCATCCCTGCCCAATCATGTGAATGTATGCACACATGACTGTAAGTCGCTTTGGATAAAAGCGTCTGCTAAATGGCTATTATTATTATTTCAATTGACTGATTTTTCTTATATGAACTGTAACTCAGAACTTTGTTGAACAAGGTGAACTGTACTGGTGGTCATACTGAAAATGAACTTGCCGCCTTGGATCACTCCTATATTGTGGTGATGAATGAATCCGAATATAGAATTGTTTCCAAACAACGAAAATGTTGTAATTAATGTTGTATTGTACTTGAACAAATGACGACAACAACTATAATTTAATGGGTTAAATTAAGAAAAAATGATAATATGATTATGATGACAAAATCCTAAAAGATTTATCAAAAACCTATAGGATTACTTTTGATTTCCAATAGGAAAAAAGTAGTCCAGTAGGATTCCAAAATGATTATGATAGAGGTGACACAAAATCTAATAGGAATGATTTTGATTCCCAATAGGAAAAAGTAGTGCAATAGGATTCTGATTAGAGGTGACATAAAATACGTTATGTGGGAAGCTAGCGTCCCACCTGGCCAAAAGCCAGTGAAAATGCAGAATGCCAAATTCAAATAAATGACTATAAAAATCAAACTTTAATGAAATCACACATGTAAGATACCACATTAAAGCTACACTTGTTATGGATCCAGCCAACATGTCAGATTTCAAAAAGGCTTTTCGGCATAAGCAAATGATGCTATTATCTGAGGATAGCACCTCTAAACAAAGAGAGAGAAGCATATTTCAACCGTGCAGGCACGACTAAAAACGCAGAAATAAAAATATAATTAATGCCTTACCTTTGACGAGCTTCTTTTGTTGGCACTCCAATATGTCCCATAAACATCACAAATGGTCCTTTTGTTTGATTAATTCTGTCGATATATATCCAAAATGCCCATTTATTTGGCGCGTTTGATCCAGAAAAACACAGGTTCCAACTTGCGCAACGTGACTCCAAAATATCTCAAAAGTTACCTGTAAACTTTGGCAAAACATTTCAAACTACTTTTGTAATACAACTTTAGGTATTTTTTTTCAACGTAAATAATCGATAAAATTGAAGACTGGATGATCTGTGTTCAATACAGGAGGAAAACAAACTGTAGCTAGCTTTCTGGTCATGCACCTCTAACTAACAGTACACTTGAAGTGACCCTCGTTCTGAACAGGGCTACTTCTTCATTACACAAAGGAAAAACCTCAACCAATTTCTAAAGACTGGTGACATCCAGTGGAATTGGTAGGAACTGCAAAGAAGGTCCCTTTGAAATCTGGATTCCCAATGAAAACCCATTGAAAAGAGAGTGACCTAAAAATAAAAATCTGAATGGTTTGTCCTCAGGGTTTCGCATGCTAAATCAATTCTGTTATACTTACAGACATGATTCAAACAGTTTTAGAAACTTCAGTGTTTTCTATCCAAGTCTAATAATATGCATATCTTATCTTCTGGGGATGAGTAGCAGGCAGTTGAATTTTGGCATGCATTTAATCCGGACATGAAAATACTGCCCCCTGTCACCAAGAAGTTAAGGATTTTTTGACTAAGGAATTTAACAGAAGAAATAGAATAACATTTCCTATGTCTGTTGAAGAGGATCTCAGTGATGTGCTAAAGTGTTATTTTGGCGTCACATTTTTAAATGAACCAGATGAAACCTTAACAAAATTAGCTGTGGTTCAAAGATAAATAAACGTAATCTCGGCTTCATTTGTTATTTTGACTAATGTAGACTTTATTATTCCACAAGAGTAATTTGCTGTGCAACATGTTGGCATAGTGTAGGTTACTTACTGCAACACAGAATGTACTGTATGAGTAAATGTACAATAATTGTGTTTTCTTAGCCTTTGTAAATCAGTCATGTCCTATGTACCTCTTATTTAGGCTGCACAAATTATTTATTTATTCAACATCTCTATCCTAAATAATTATGAACTGGGTGGTTCGAACCCTGAATGCTGATTTGGTTGAAAGCCGTGGTATACCACAGGTATTACAAAACAATTATTTTTACTCATCCAATTATGTTGGTAACCATTTTATAATAACAATAAGGCACCTCAGGTGTTTACTGGCCATATATCACACCCCATCGGTCCTTATTGATTCAATATAAACTTGACACATTGGTGTCCATTTAGTTGTTTTTCTAGTTTTTAGATTCAGTTAACCATTTCTGGCACAGCTATAGTAACAGCTACAATGTGATTTTTCTCAGTGTATTAATTAATATATTTCACAACAATAACTGCTGCCTTGTTTGTGCTTTTGCCTGCAGACAGAGAAACACCCCCGTATCTCACTTGCTGAAGCCCAGTGGGACCATGTGGGTTCTGGACAAGATCCGTGGGTCGGTAGAAACCACTGTACTCCGGAGGGGGGAGAATGGAGACAAGGAGGGCAATACTCCAGCCTACAGCAATGTTCTCACCCCTGATAAGATCCCTGACTTCTTTATTCCCCCCAAGCTGGTCTCCTGCCCCCCAGAGCCTGAGACCCTGGACGTCGTCAAGCCCAAGGAGGGCCTTTGGCTCTCGGCCTCTGAGCAGACCATTGGCAGTAAGAAAATCAGCAGTCCTCAAAGTCCTCGTCTGGTTGTCAAGCTGGCTGGGGACACCAAGAACCTGCTGAGGGCAGCAAACCGTCACATCATCCAGATAGAGAGCGCTGATGATGTGGTGGCAGGGGACACCAATGCTGACCCTCAGTCTCAGACTGCAATGTCACTGCCCTACGTCCCCAAGACCCAGACCTCCTATGGTTTTGCCACTCTGATGGAGAGCCCCCACACCCGCCGCAAGGAGTCCCTTTTCCACTGTGACCAGACCAGCCCCCTGACCTCCCCCAACTGCCAGCGGAAGGGGAAGAGCAGCGTCAGCGAGGGCAACCACCTCAACCCCCCTGTCTTCAACGCGTCTCACAACCCGTACCGCTACTTTAGTGGAGGGGAGAGTGACACCTGTTCCTCGGCTGAGTCCTCTCCCTTCAGCTCCCCGCTGCTCTCCCGCTCTGCCTCGCTGCTCAAGATCTTCACACATGAGACGCAGGCCAAGGTGGTGAAGGCCAAGAGCAAGTTTGCCCGCCACAGCTCCTTATCCACAGACGAGTGCAGCTCGGCCGAGCCCAGTCCTAACGTGCCGCGGCGTCTCCACTCCCCTTCCCTCCACGGTAGTGGGCCGTCGGACCGTGAGCACACCATTAACCTGCAGAATGGCGGCAGGGTGAGGCTAAGCGCCGACTACGATGCCGGCACAGCCCGCCTGCGCATCCGTGTTCTGGCTGCCGAAGAGCTATACGACAAGGTGTACGACATCAAGAGCATCAACTGCTGCGTGTCGCTGTACCTGAACCCTGGCAAGCTGCAGAAACAGAGGAGCACTATCATCAAGAACAGCCGGAATCCTGTGTTCAATGAGGACTTCTTCTTTGACTCTGTGACCTCCGTGCAGGTGAAGAACCTGGCAGTGAAGATCAAGGTGGTGAATAAGGGCACCAGCCTGAAGAGAGACACTCTGCTCGGGGAGAGAGAGATTCCTTTGGAGAAGCTGATCCATGACCTCTAGATTTGTCCTGGAGATACAGAACAGAACTTTGACTGACACTGAATGAGACTATGAATGATAAAGGGCATGAATGGAAGAGATATAGTTGGGATTGATGTTTGCTTGGTGCCCCACAGAGAACTGTCTGAAAGGAGCAGTTCATTTATAGTCACTGACTGTTTGGTCTGGTCTAGCAGCTTGTCTCTTAGCTGGTCACCTCCTCAACCTTCTGTTCCCTGAGCCTGCAGCCCTGCACAGTCCAACTTCCAGATCATGTGGTGGACAATCAAATATGGCACAGGTCAAAAGACACCTGCGCATTTGATTGACTCACTTTTTGTACTCTCTTGATCTCAACGTTTTATGTTGCATAGTTGTAACTTAATGCGACTCATCCTCAGACGATTCAGTGTTAATTCAGTTCAGCACTACAACACTTTTATGGATCACTGGGTCTACTATATCCTGCTTGTTGTTGCCATCTACAGTACCACCTGGAGGGAGGACCAATTTGTGGTGTGACCACAATGTCCCAAACCTGGAGGATAGAGATCAGACATCCCCGTATCCATCCTCATCCGCTTGGCATGAATATGTAAATGCCGTTATACATTAGCAGTTTGTACTTCAGTTTCATAACACTCACAAACCATAGAGAGAGGGAGAATGCATGTAATTTTAAAGAGTGTTTACCAAGTGGTTGAACTTGATTTTATACATAAATGTGGTATTTGTGTGAGACATGACTCAGCATGGTGTATGTGTGAATTTGTTATCAAGATACAACATTATGACTTGTTTGTTAATTGTCTATTATGTACTGCTCTCTGCTGGAGAGTGAATGATTGGCAGCCCACCTGTGTAGACAAGCCACCAGATGAGTAGACTGAGAAAGGCAAAAAAAGAACAGTAACACAACAATATTTAAGGATAGTATTCTATTCTCTATTATATCCTTCTATTCTATGAAGGATAGTCTTCTATTCTCTGCATGTGCTCTGCTGTTTTAAAATTAATTAGAATAAATGTGGTCTGATTGCAATTTCAAGTAGGAGACTGAGGTTGTTTCTGAAGATGGTTAAAGGGTCAACACATCGATCAGTCGGTGAGATATGTAGTCATTTAACCATGTCAGATATCACTGATGTTTTACAGTATGTAGCCAGTGTTTTTGTGGGTTACATTCCTGTTCGAACCTCGACTATACAAAAGCTCTCCCCAACACCATTGCTTTTCTCCAAGCTTATACTTTATAAAACTCTTGTTGCTGTGTGTGGGATGATTTTGTTATTGTGAAAAATCAGTATGATACTATAAAGTAATTTATTTGTGGGTGTTTATACTATCTATACCTGCTGTACATGGGTGTGTGCTCACTGAATTGTAACCAATCCCTTTTTTGGCTTACATCAGCATGACCAAGAAACATCAATATTGTCAGTAGATTTGATAAAACTTCATTTTCGTAGACCGGGTCAAAATGTAAGTGCATTTATGATAAATTCAATTAAGTCAAAAAGTGGGTAGTATATTTTTGGGACTGCCGAACAAGGCCTATTTTTGTCATTGATTGTCTTTTCTAGTTTATTATATACAGGACCAGTCTAAAATTTGGACACCTACTCATTCAAGGGTTGTTATTGATTTGTACTATCTTCTACATTGTAGAATAATAGTGAAGACATCAAAACTATGAAATAAAACATTGGCGGTTGGGAGATTTGAGGCCAGGTCCTCTGATGCAGCACTCCATCACTCTCCTTCTTGGTCAAATAGCCCTTACACAGCCTGGAGGTGTGCTGGGTCATTGTCCTATTGAAAAACAAATGATGGCGTATCACTGCAGAATGCTGTGGTAGCCATGCTGGTTAAGGGAGCCTTGAATTCTAAATAAATCACAGACAGTGTCACTAGCAAAGCACCCCCACACCATCATACTGTCTTTCGGATGGGACGTTAAACAGGTGTCCTGACTCTCTGTGGTCATTAAAGATCCCATGGCACTTATCGTAAGAGTAGGGGTGTTAATCCCGGTGTCCTGGCTTAATTACTAAACTGTCCCTCATACCATCATGGTCACCTAATCATCCCTAGCTTACTATTGGCTCATTCATCCTCCTTTCCCCTGTAACTATTCCCCAGGTCGTTGCTGTAAATGAGAATGTGTTCTCAGTCAATTTACCTGGTAAAATAACGGAAAAATAATAAATAAATAAATAAATCTTCCTCCATGCTTCATGGTGGGAACCACACATGTGGAGATCATCTGTTCACCTTCTCTGTATCACACAAAGACAAGACATTTGGAAGCAAAAATCTAAAATTTGGACTCATCAGACCAAAGGACAGATTTCCACCGGTCTAATGTCCATTGCTCGTGTTTCTTGACCCAAGCAAGTCTCTTCTTCTTATTGGTGTCCTTTAGTAGTGGTTTCTTTGCAGCAATTCGACCATAAAAGCCTGATTCACGCAATCTCCTCTGAACAGTTGATGTTGAGATGTGTCTGTTACTTGAACTCTGTGAAGCATTTATTTGGGGTGCAATTTCTGAGGCTGGTAACTCTAATAAACTTATGCTCTGCAGCAGAGGTAACTCTGGGTCTTCCTTTCTCATGAGAGCCAATTTCATATTGACTGACCTTCATGTTTTAAAGTAATGATGGACTGGCGTTTCTCTTTGCTTATTCTAGCTGTTGTTGCCATAATATGGACTTGTTCTTTAAGAAATAGGGTTATCTTCTGTATACCCCCCTACCTTGTCACAACACAACTGATTGGCTCAAACACATAAAGAAGGAAAGACGTTCCAGAAATGAACTTTTAATAAGGCATACCTGTTAATTGAAATGCATTCCAGGTGACTACCTCATGAAGCTGGTTGAGAGAATGCCAAGAGTGTGCAAAGCTGTCACCAAGGCAAAGGATGGCTACTTTGAAGAATCTCAAATATTTTTTGATTTGTTTAACACTTTACTACATGATTCCATATGTGCTATTTCATAGTTTATTATCCTACAATGTAGAAAGTAGTAAAAACAAAGAAAAACCCTTGAGTGAGTAGGTGTATCCAAACTTTTGACTGGTACTGTATATAAAACCAGCCCAATGTACATTTGAACTAGGAACAATTCTCCAGACAAATGAAATCTGTGCTGCTAGCTATTTCACAGAACAGGCTAGATATGCAATGAAAAAAGATATTCAACCATATTCAATAAGCTTTATCACCATGACTGTGTTTTCAGGCATGGGCGTCAGTTATGATTTAGCTATTTCCAGTTAGGCTATGCTTCCAAGTATTTTAAATGCTTTGGCATACAGCTTTAGCCAGACTTCCTTCCTGATTGTCTTATATACCAACCACAGGGTTAATTATCCTGGTTGAATACACTGAAAACATATATCACTCTTACTAATGAGGCTGGCTAATGGTGCCCATGTGTGTCGTGGAATGGGATGCCAGTGAGGGGGCTTACTGTCAGCTAAATAATGAATACATATATGCACCAGAAAAGTGCAGGTGATTCTGATTGGCAATGTCACACAGTCACACAGTATGAAATGAATACAGCACTTTTAGATCTGAGCACCTCGTCCAAATTAATTTGATTTCTAAAAGGGGAACAATACCCACTGTTCTCTAGTCCAGAGGTGTCTAACTCATTCCACGGAGGACCTAGTGGCAGAGTGTTTTTCCTTTTTCCTTTCAATTAAGACCTAGACAACCATCTTGTCTCATCGCTACAACTCCCATCCGGGCTCGGGAGAGACGAAGGTCGAGAGCCATGCGTCCTCCGAAACACAATCTTAACACAGCGCGCATCCAACCCGGAAGCCAGCCGCACCAATATGTCGGAGGAAACACCGTGCACCTGGTGACCTGGACAACCATCTACCGGGTGGCGCAGTGGTCTAGGGCACTGCATCGCAGTGTGTCACTAGAGACTCTGGGTTCGAGCCCAGGCTCTGTCGCAGCCGGCGTCAACCGGGAGGTCCATGGGGCGATGCACAATTGGCCTAGTGTTGCCAGGGTTAGGGAGGGTCTCAAAATCTCCCATCAGTGTTCAATTGGGTTGAGAAATCGAATGACTGACACACACACACACACACACACAAAGTTAGACCATCAACATTTTAAAGTTATACTCAGAAGACGATGCTTATGCGAAATAATTAAGAGAATCAATATTTATTTCAGTGATCACATATCTGTAGAGGAAAGGAGATTTTTTTTACTTATTCTGTTTCTCAAGTCTTCCTGTCTTGACATGTTTACAGAAAATGAAACAAGTGCAAATCCTTCATACTTGATGCCAAATTCTTACATTTTGTTGTCAAGGTGTTAGATAAAGGATGGATGCTGGTTTGTTTCTATCTACAGTGTTGTTATTGTTGGTGTGGGTGCTTAGTATTGACATCACAGTATAAAAGACCTAAGGGACACCTGTGGGTTTTCCGGACTGTTCCTCAAACTGTGTTTATATAGACTACATTGCCAAAAGTATGTGGACGACTGCTCGTCGAACATCTCATTTCCAAAATTATTAACATTAATATTGGTTTGGTCCCCCCCTTTGCTGCTATAAAAGCCTCCACTCATCTGGGAAGGCTTTCCACTAGATGTTGGCACATTGCTGTGGGGACTTGCTTCCATTCAGCCACAAGAGCATTAGTGAGGTCAGGCACTGATGTTGGGTGATTAGGCTTGGCTCGCAGTCGGCGATCCAATTCATCCCAAAGGTGTTCGATGGGGTTGAGGTCAGGGCTCTGTACAGGCCAATCAAATTCTTCCACATTGATCTCGACAAACCATTGCTTTGTTTCACTGGGGCATTGTCATGCTGAAACAGATAGGGGCCTTCCCTCTGTTGCCACAAAGTTGGAAGGACAGAATTGTCTAGAATGTCATTGTATGCTGCAGCGTTAAGATCTCCCTTCACTGGAACTAAGGGGCCTAGCCGGAACCATGAAGAACAGCCGCAAACCATTATTCATCCACCACCAAACTTTACAGTTGCCACTATGCATTCGGGCCGGTAGCGTTCTCCTGGCATCCGCCAAACCCAGATTTGTCCGTCAGACTCCAGAGAACATGTTTCCACTGCTCCAGAGTCCAATGGTGGTGAACTTTACACCACTCCATCCGACGCTTGGCATTGCACATGGTGATCTTAGGCTTGTGTGTCGCTGCTCTGCCATGAAAACCCTTTTCATGAAGCTCCCGACGAACAGTTATTGTGCTGACCTTGTTTCCAGAGGCAGTTTGGAACTCTGTAATGAGTGTTGCAACTGAAGACAAAACGTTTTTTACGCGTCACACGCTTCAGTACTCAGCGGTCCAAATCTGTAAGCTTGAGTGGCCTACTTCTTTGCGGCTGAGCCATTGTTTCTCCTAGACGTTTCCACTTCACAATAACAGCACTTAGAGTTGAGTGGGGCAGCTCTAGCCAGACAGAAATTTGACCAACTGACTTGTTGGGAAGGTGGCATCCTATGACGGTGCCAAGTTGAAAGTCACTGAGCTCTTCAGTAAGGTGCAAGGCTATTCTACTGCCAATGTTTGTCTATGGAGATTGCGTGGCTATGTGCTAGATTTTATATACCTGTCAGCAACGGGTGTGGCTGAAATAGCCACATTCACTCGTGCCCACTTACTTTTGTATATATAGTGTATGTATGAGTATGAAATGCCTTGATTCAAAGTACATTTATTGTAGATTTGGCATGTCATCATGACTTTTTAAATATATTTTTTTACCCCCCAATTTCATGGTGTCCAATTTGTAGTTACAGTCTTGTCTCATCGCTGCAACTCCCGTACAGACTTGGGAGAGGCGTGTGTCCTCCGAAACCCAGCCCAAACTGCTTCTTGACACAATGCCCACTTAACCAGCCGCACCAATGTGTTGGAGGAAAGACCATACACCTGGAGTCTCTAGTGCGTGATGGGACAAGGACATCCCTGCTGGCTAAACCCTCCCCTAATACAAAAGACGCTGGGCGAATTGTGTGCCGCCTTGTGGGTCTCCCGGTCACGACAGAGCCTGGACTCAAACCCAGAATCTCTAGTAGCACAGCTAGCACTGTGATGCAGTGCCTTAGACCAATGCGCCACTCAGGAAGCCATGTCATCATTACTACTTTTTTGACATAATCACATTATACAAATCAGTGCTATAGCAGTGACCTTCTCACATCAAGTTAATATTCAGATATGATACAACAATGATCCTTAGTGTGCTAGTCAGAATAATAAATTACTTACAATTATTTCCCATAGAGTCCCATAGCTGCTAGTGGCACATGGCTATTATCTCCATTTCATTTTAGGCCTCTGGTTAAGAATACGTCTTCTGTGTGAATCACTAAAAGGCACCTAATCAGAGCAGCTTCTGATGAAACAGCAGTCATTACAGCAGCAATCTGCTCCACAGTTGCTAAGGGTCAGTTCAATTACTGCAGTCACCCACTGTCAGGTTTCTATCACATGAACTCATTGAGTCAATTATATTGACTTGTTCAAAGGAAACTGAGTCTGCAATGTCTTATCCCTTACCTTAAAAGAGGGCTTTTGCTGGAAGGAAAGAGGAGGAAAGAGGAGAGGATGACACACCCTGATCTGTTTCACCTGTCTTTCACCTGTCTTGTGCTTGTCTCCACCCCCCACCAGGTGTCTCCCATTTGTTCCCATTATCTTCTGTGTAATGAATTATACCTGCGTTTTCTGTTTGTCTGTTGGCAGTTCATCTTGTCCCGTCAAGTCCTACCAGCGTGTTCCCGTATTTCATGTGCTCTAGTTTTGTCCTGAACCTGTCCTGACCCTGATCCTGCCCGCCGTCCTGTACCTGCCCGACTCTGATTTAGATGATGACTCTTTGCTTGGTTTGACTTACCTTTCGCTTGCCCCTTGTACTATAATAAACTTGAAGCCTGTGTCCGGATAGCACGAACTGGCCATGACTGACCCAGCAGACTTGGACCAACTCCGCAACGCCGTCTCCTCCCAAGGAGCCACCATTGGTAGACATGAGGAGTTACTTCAGTGTCTTATGGAAGGATTCCAGACCTTGGCGGAACGCCATGACCGTGCCTTCAATACATTGCTGGAGCAATTCCGCAGATTGTCTGTTAGGGTGCCCACCACTATAATAACCCCCCAGAGTGTCAGTTACCCCGCTACCAGCGCCACTTCTCCCCAATCTACCCAGGCTTCCCCGAACCCTGCATACCTCCTCCGGAGCGCTATGCTGGCGATCCAGGATCCTGCCGGGCGTTTCTCTCCCAGTGTTCTCTCGTCTTTGAGCTGCAGCCCTCTTCTTTTCACGTGGATTGCTCAAGGATAGCGTACTTGATAACGCTTATGTCTGGGAGGGCTCTCACTTGGGCTATGGCGGTGTGGGAGCAACAATCCACCGTTTGCCTCAGTCTGGAGGAGTTTGTACGTAAAAGTGTTAGATTATCCGTTTTCCAGTAGAGAGGCCGCTCATAAGCTGCACAAATGACATCAGGACACCCGTAGTGTGGCAGGCTAGGCAGTGGATTTTCACACGTTGGCGGCTGAGAGTGCCTGAAACACGGAGGCCCTGTTCGACGCGTTCCTTCACGGATTATCAGAGGTGATTAAAGACGAGCTCACAGCCCGGGAGCTGCCCATGGACCTCAACTCCCTCATAGCCTTGACCATCTGGATCGATGGGCGGCTATGGGAATGTACGTGGGAGAGGTAGTCTGTTCTGTCGCCCTGCATTTCCACCTCGCCTCTGAGAAATCAAGGAAATCCCTGAAATCATCATTTCCGAGTCACCCGAGTTCTCTCGGAAATCACTGAGGGCTGTCGAATCGACTCCTCCGGAGCCCATGCATGGGGCGGCAGAGTAGCCTAGTGGTTAGAGCGTTGGACTAGTAACAGAAAGGTTGCAAGTTCAAATCCCCGAGCTGACAAGGTACAAATCTGTCGTTCTCCCCCTGAACACGCAGTTAACCCACTGTTCCTAGGCTGTCATTGAAAATAAGAATTTGTTCTTAACTGACTTGCCTAGTAAAATAAAGGTAAAATTACAAATTAAAAATCTAGGCAGGGCTAGATGGTCTCCTGCTGAGTGCTTACGCAGACTAAACACCAAGAGCTCTCTGTATTGTGGAGTTACGGGGTATTTCTTACCGACCTGTCCATTAAATGACCAGGCTCATCAAGTAGTTACAAGTGTGCTGGTGAGCCGTACAGGGAGTTACCCCATCCATGCTATCCTGTTGTGTGGTGACCAGTCCAAATCTCTCCAGGTGCTTATTGACTCTGGGTCCGACGAGAGCTTTATGGACGCTACCCTTGTGTTGGAGCTGGGAATCCCCAAACAGCCCTTGTCCATTCCCATGGATGTCAGAGTGCTGGATGGGCGCTCTATTGGCAGAGTCACCCACACTACATTTCCCATTAACCTGAGAGTGTCAGGTAATCACAGTGAGCCTCTGCAGTTCCTGCCCATTGAATCCCCTCATGCACCCATAGTTTTGAGGTTTTCATGGCTCCAGAGGCACAATCCTCTGATCGACTACTGGTTCGATCATGGGTTGGAGCCCGTTCTGCTATGCACATTGTCTGAAGTAGGCGCAGCATGCCCCAGGACAACTTCCTGGAGCTTGGGAGAAGTCTTGGATCCCTCCGCCATTCCCGTGGAGTACCAGGACCTCAGGGAGGTTTTCAATTACTCCCACACTACATCTCTCCCTCCATATCAACCCTACGACTGCGCTATCGACTTTCTCACGGGTACTACACCGCTTTGGGGGTGGTTTTATTCCTCGTCGGGTCCGGAGACAAAGACCAAGGAGAGGTACATTGAGGATTCTCTTGCTGCAGGGAGTATTCTTCCATCTGCATCCCCTGCCAGTGCAGGGTTCTTCTTTGTGGAGAAGAAGGACAAAACCCTGCACCCGTGTATCAACTACCGGGAACTAAATGACATCACGGTTAAAAACGTTAACCTCTACCACTCATCTACTCGGCTTTTGAGACTTTTCAGGGGGCGACGATCTTCTCTAAGTTGGACCTTCAGTACGCCTACCTTGTGGTTTGGATACGGGCTGGAGACTAATGGAAAAAAGCTTTTAACATGGTTAGCGGGCACTATGAGTACCTTATTATGCCATTCGGACTGACCAATGCTCCCGCAGTGTTCCAGGCCCTGGTCAACGATGTGCTCTGTGATATGTTGAACCAGTCCGTGTTTGTACCGGACTCTGCCCGTTCCCCGGTCCTGGAATGGGCTCATTACTCAGGATTTGCCTGCCATCCTGGCTCCCGTTGGACCCTAGCCTTCATACGACAATGCTTTTGGTGGCCCACCATGGTTCCTGACGTCTCCGCGTTCATTGCCACCTGCACTGTGTGTGCTCAGAATAAGACTGTGGCAAGCTCCGGCTGGCCTCCTCCAACCACTCCCTGTTCCTCACCGCCCCTGGTCTCATATATCCCTGGACTTCATCACTGGCCTCCCTCCATCAGATGGCAACACCACTATCCTACGGCGGTGGATAGGTTTTCCAAAGCCACCATTTTCATTCCCCTTCCCAAGTTACCCTCAGCCAAGGAGACAGCCCAGCTCATTGTGCAGCACATCTTTTGGTGGACATGGTCCCCGATCGCTGTCCTCAGTTCTCGTCCCGGTTCTGGACAGTGTTCTGCACGCTCATTGGGTAGTCGGCAAGCCCTCCAACGGTTTTTGCCCCAGTCTAACTGCCATCCAGTCGGAGCAAACCAATCAGAACCTGGAGACGGCTCTTCGTTGTCTAGTCTTCACCAACCCCAGCAATTTGTGTGGGTGGAATACGCCTGCAACACCCTTCCCTGCTCGGCCACTGGTCTTGCGCCTTTCAAGTGTTCCATGGGATATCAGCCCCTGCTCTTCCCTGAGCAAGAGGAAGAGGTCAGCATACCCTCGGCCCAGATGTTCGTCCGCTGCTGTTGCCGTACCTGGAAGAGAGGCCGGCCTGCTCTTCTCAAGACCACCTCCAGGTATCGGCAACAGGCTGACCGCCACCGGACCCCTGCTCCCCACTATCGTCTCGGGCAGAGTGCATGGCTGTCCACTTGAGATCCACCCCTCCGGGTGGAGTCCCGCAAACTTTCCCCCCGTTTTATCGGCCCTTTCCCCATCTCTAAGGTCCTTAGCTCCTCTGCTGTTCGCGTTCTGTTGCCCCGCACTCTCCGTATACATCCCACTTTTCATGTAATTATAATTAAACCCCTGTTTCCTCATCTTGACCGCCACTATGGTGTCCATTTGAGTTAACAAAAATTTTCCTTTGAAATTGTGTACTACAATTGCAACCACATCTGAATGATTAGTCCTGTGGGCCAAGAAAATGTTACTGCCTCAGATTTTACCTAAAATTATAGTCCTCTTTGCATGAATGTGTTTCTTGAATTAATACAAGATTTGCGTTGCAGTCCTTACAACAAAAACAAAAGCTTTCCTCTTCAAAAGGTTTCGTATCCCCCTGGCATTGATTGACAAACTTCAAGTCCATATAAACAAAAGAGAAAGGAAAATCCTATGCAATCTCAACTCTACCCTCTCTATAAAAAAGATGCTTCATATATGTATTAACAAAAGTCTTAACTTGTGAACCATAACACCACAATTCAAAACTAGAACACTCAATTTGTTGTGGGGAAGGGGCTACCTTGTAAGCCTAACGGCAGAGCAAGTCACCCCGGTCAAAATCATTTTACGTTGTCGAAAAAGGCTCTGATTCCCCTGTAGTATCCACCCTTTCCTTGATTTCAGGCCTGTTGGACCAGAGGCCACAATTTTGCCTTTGCTGCTCTGTCTGCTGCAGTCAGGTCCTCACCGAATCTACATTTTCTCTCTTTCAGAAAAGTGCTTTCTTTTGCTTCCTTCCAAACTGCATCTCTCGCTGTGCAGAAAGCAAACTAGATGATAATTGAACGGCTGCCAATGTTTATGTCCAATGGCCGATGAGCACTGATATGTTTTATCTATAATTTCTCTTAATAATTTCTCTTCATATAAAAAGGATTGAAAAGGATTTGTCAGTAGTTTGTTGACTTGATTCATGATGATGCTAGCTAAGATTTTGAAAGTATGATGTTGACATGATCAGTCCAATCAAAACCATGGTAGATATAACGTGATTTGACATCATTTTATCTGTGGCCAATGAACTTGAGCTGTCTTGGATGGCCACTTCTAATGTAACTCTATGGCAGCACCCAAGGGGCTTGAATTTTCTAACTCTACCCGTCGTTTTTGCGGTGATATAGTGTCCCATTAGTGACAGAACACTGAGCCAATCATGGCGCAACCGGAGAACATTACCATCCCCTAATCTCCGTATTTTCCTCTGGCTGCCCCACCACCACAGAAAGCACTGAGCCAGGCTGAAACATCTGCATTTTGGAGCTGCCTTACTCAAGAAAGCAAAAAAGACACCATGTTTGTAGGCTGCTTAATTAACTTAATGTTGTATTTATTTTGACATTGTTTGCAAACTGACACGTGACACGTATTAATGACAATATATCATGCAAAATAGGCACAATATACAGTATATTTTTATTTTATTTATTATTTTTAGCTAAACAGGTGGGGCTCAATTACAGGTCGCCACTGTTTACACATGGACACTTACCAATGTAACAGTATAATTTTAAACCGTCCCCTCGCCCATACCCGGGCGCGAACCAGGGACCTTCTGCACACAACAACAACAGTCACACTCGAAGCATCGTTACCCATCGCTCCACAAAAGCCGCGGCCCTTGCAGAGCAAGGGGAACTACTACTTCAAGGTCTCAGAGCAAGTGACGTAACCGATTGAAACGCTATTTAGCGCACACCGCTAACTAAGCTAGCCGTTTCACATCCGTTACACCAAGGCTGAATCAAAAGTACTGAAAACCTATTACGATCTTTTTGAAGCATATGTTGTGCCAAAGATCAATATGATTTTCACTTGGTACAAATTCCAAGAGAAAGTACAGGGAGCTAGCGAATCGTTTGAACATTTTGTGACTGAAAGACTAATTATGCGAACAAGGACGAGATGGTCAGGGCCCGTATTGTATTTGGAATACACTTTTGAATGTTGTGTCTGAGCTAACGCAGGACAAAGCTATCGACATAGCAAAGGCTCAGATGAAAACCATTTTGTGCGGTAGCACGAGCGCATATGTGAACAAGCAGTGCAAGCAGTCAGGCAGAAATCAAAGCAGCTAGCCTCGAACTAGGCCCATCTTCCGGCTTGTCGAAGAGATTCCATCAAGCAATCCCTGGGCTTCAATTACCTCTTGTCAATTGACCTGGACCCTTTGCTGCCGACCCAGAGCCTCGCCAATCCATCACCAGTTAGCCTGGAGCTAGCCTCGAGCTAGGCCCTTCTCCCGGATAGCCGAAGAATTTCCATCAGATAATTCCTGGGCTTCAATACCTCTTCTGCCGATTGGCCTGGACCCTTTGCTGCCGACATGGCCCCGCCGATCCATCACGACTGGTCTGCCGACGTAACCGTCCGAGGGGGTTTCTCCCCTCTCCCACAGAGGCCCATCTGCTAGCCCGCTGCTAGCCCTGGCCTGCTTGCTAACCTGAATCGCTGTGCCTCCAGCTCGCCTAGCTACTCACTGGAGCCTATGATCACTCGGCTACACATGCCTCTCCCTAATGTCAATATTCCTTGTCTATTGCTGATTTGGTTAGTAATTTTTTGTCTTATTTCAGTGTCGAGCCTCCAGCCCTGCTCAATATGCCTTAGCTAGCCCTTATGTTCCACCCTCCACACATGCGGTGACTGCACCTGGCTTAAATGGTGCTTATACCCTGGACACCATATGTGAATTGATCACCCCCCATCTATCTTCAGAGTTCGTACTGTTAGGTGACCTAAATTGGGACATGCACCCCGGCCATCCTACAATCTAAGCTCGATGCCCTCAATCTCACACAAATCATCAAGGAACCTACTGTTTCAGTATGATATGTTGGATAAATCCCTACACGCGGAGTCCGGGGAACAGCCCGGCTGGTCGATTACCTATCAACTAGACTCCGTAACACCTACCAGGTACAAACCTAAATCCGTAACCATGGGCACCCTCTTAGATATCATCCTGACCAACCTGCCCTCTAAATCCACCTCTGCTGTCTTCAACCAAGATCTCAGCGATCACTGCCTCATTGACTGCATGTGTACTGGGTCCGTGGTCAAATGACCACCCCTCATCACTGTCAAACGCTCCCTAAAACACTTCTGCGAGCAGGCCTTTCTAATTGACCTGGCCCTGGTATCCTGGAAGGATATTGACCTCATCCCGTCAGTAGAGGATGCCTGGTTGCTCTTCAAAAGTGCTTTCCTCTCCATCTTAAATCAGCATGCCCCATTCAAAAAATGTAGAACTAAGAACAGATATAGCCCTTGGTACACCCCAGACTTGACTGCCCTTGACCAGCACAAAAAACATCCTGTGGCATTCTGCATTAGCATCAAATAGCCCCCGCGATATGCAACTTTTCAGGGATGTCAGGAACCAATATACTCAGTCAGTTAGGAAAGCTAAGGCTAGGCTTTTTTCAAGCAGAAATTTGCTTCCTGTAGCACTAATTCCAAAAAGTTTTGGGACACTGTAAAGTCCATGGAGAATAAGAGCACCTCCTCCCAGCTGCCCACTGCACTGAGGATAGGAAACACTGTCACCACCGATCAATCTACGACAATTGATAAATTCAATAAGCAATAAATTCAATACCCCCCCCAGTACTGTGCAGCCTTCTTCATCGACCTGGCCAAGGCTTTTGACTCTGTCAATCACCGCATTCTTATCGGCAGACTCAACAGCCTTGGTTTCTCAAACGACTGCCTTGCCTGGTTCACAAACTACTTCTCAGATAGAGTTCAGTGTGTCAAATCGGAGGGCTTGTTGTCCAGACCTCTGTCAGTGCTGCAGGGTTCAATTCTCGGGCTGACTCTTTTCTCTCTATACATCAATGATGTCGCTCTTGCTGCTGGTGATTCTCTGATCCACCTCTACGCAGACGACACCATTCTGCATACATCTGGCCCTTCTTTGGACACTGTGTTAACAAACTTCCAAATGAGCTTCAGTGATTTTCTGGATTTTTTTTCTCATTTTGTCTGTCATAGTTGAAGTGTACCTATGATGAATATTACAGGCCTCTCTCATCTTTTTAAGTGGGAGAACTTGCACAATTGGTGGCTGACTAAATACTTTTTTGCCCCACTGTATATATATATATGTTTGGACATGGATCTCATCAAGTTATTGTTATCAGTGACAGCACCGGTGGAGACAGAGAATGTCATGTAGGAGTTTGCTTATCTTTCTACAGGAATAGAACTATTCCCAGGAGGATGTACTATTCACCTTGACCCTTATGCAACCACTTTGATCTACCCACCAAGAAGGATCCCACTTGCTCTCTGCACTCGTCTGAGGTAAGAGTTGGAGAGCATGGAGCAATCAGACATTGTCACCAAGGTTACAGAACCAACGATTTGGGTCAACACATTAGTAGTGGTGGAGAAACCATGCACAGGTAAGCTCAGAGTATGTCTCTACCCAAGGCTATCAAACTCACTCCCTCATTATCCATTACCAATGCTAGATGACATCACACACAAGCTAGCTGGAGCATGCTACTTCAGTGTCATGGACGCCAGATGAGGCTACTGGGCGACTAAGCTCACAGATCCACAGAAGATCTCAGCCATAAAAGGAGATGGAAACAGTGCTTGGCATTTTTTATTTTATTTAACCTTTATTTAACCAGGTAGGCTAGTTGAGAACAAGTTCTCATTTGCAACTGCGACCTGGCCAAGATAAAGCATAGCAGTGTGAACAGACAACACAGAGTTACACATGGAGTAAACAATTAGCAAGTCAATAACACAGTAGAAAAAATGGGCAGTCTATATACAATGTGTGCAAAAGGCATGAGGAGGTAGGTGAATAATACAATTTTGCAGATTAACACTGGAGTGATAAATGATCAGATGGGCATGTACAGGTAGAGATATTGGTGTGCAAAAGAGCAGAAAAGTAAATAAATAAAAACAGTATAAAAACAGTATGGGAATGAGGTAGGTGAAAAAGGGTGAGCTATTTACCTATAGACTATGTACAGCTGCAGCGATCGGTTAGCTGCTCGGATAGCTGATGTTTGAAGTTGGAGAGGGAGATAAAAGTCTCCAACTTCAGCGATTTTTGCAATTCGTTCCAGTCACAGGCAGCAGAGTACTGGAACGAAAGGCGGCCAAATGAGGTGTTGGCTTTAGGGATGATCAGTGAGATACACCTGCTGGAGCGCGTGCTACGGATGGGTGTTGCCATCGTGACCAGTGAACTGAGATAAGGCGGAGCTTTACCTAGCATGGACTTGTAGATGACCTGGAGCCAGTGGGTCTGGCGACGAATATGTAGTGAGGGCCAGCCGACTAGAGCATACAAGTCGCAGTGGTGGGTGGTATAAGGTGCTTTAGTGACAAAACGCATGGCACTGTGATAGACTGCATCCAGTTTGCTGAGTAGAGTGTTGGAAGCCATTTTGTAGATGACATCGCCGAAGTCGAGGATCGGTAGGATAGTCAGTTTTACTAGGGTAAGCTTGGCAGCGTGAGTGAAGGAGGCTTTGTTGCGGATGATCAACTACTTAGCCAAGTTCGCACCTAGTCTCGGCCAATGCAACCCCTGCGTCAGCTGCAGTCCAGTGAGTTCCTCTGGGACAAGCAACACAACTTTGTTTTCCAGAAAGTGAAAGACTTTATCACGAGAGAACCAGGACCAATTCCTGCCTACTACGACCCCAACAAAAAGCTCAGACTCCAAGTTGATGCGTCAAAGTTTGGACTATGTGCACTGCTACCGCAAGAAGAAAAGCTCAGCGGCTATGCTTCCAAATCTCTCACAGACTGTGAAATTAACTACGCTCAAAAAAAGTATGCCATTCTGTTTAGATGTAGGCGTTTCCTTCAGTAGTCTATGGACGACAAGTCATTGTGGAATTCGACCGAAATTCCTTGAGTCAATCATGAGGAAACCTCTAGCTGCAGTCCCGCCAAGGCTACAGAGAATGATCCTTCAATTATTCGGGCAAAGACATCCCAGTTACAGACACACTCTCCAGGAAGTTTCTTACCTACAAGGACAGAAGCCTGAGTGAAGGCATGGACATGCAGGTGCACACTATGTACAGTAAATTACCAGTTAATGACACAAAACTGAAGGAGATCTGAGCAGAAACAGAAAAGGACACACAACTCACAAAGCTTCATACAGGATATATGGCCTGCTGTTGAGGCTCCTCGGAGGAGGTAGGGGAGGACCATCCCCCTCAGTGAATTTCATTTCTTTTTTTATTCTAAAACATTTAAAAGGTTTTTATTTTTTATAAAATTGTACTAAATAGATTCACATCAACAAATAATTGTTTAAAACAAATACACTGTTTTGCAATAAGGATCTACAGTAGCCTCAACAGCACTCTGTAGGGTGGCACCATGATATAGCCGGAGAACTGCTAGCTTCCTTTCTCCTCTGGGCACATTGATTTCAAGGCAAAACATAGGCGGCTCATGGTTCTCACCCCTTCTATAGACTTACACAGTAATTATGACAACTTCCGGAGGATGTCCTCCAACCTATCAGAGCTCTTGCAGCATGAACTGACATGTTGTCCACCCAACCGGTGTAAGTGCTAAACTGCTTACTAACTGTTAATGCATGATTGTAGCGGGGTTATTAGCACTTTAGTTATATTAGCTATGTTGACTATGATGTTACTTTAGCTAATATGATGACAATGATGAAGGCTGTGTGTAGCGGTTATGATATGGTTTTGCTTGTAAATTTTTTTTTGCCTGGTCACATACAGTGGATGTGTTTTGAGTTGAAGTCCACAAGCGAAGGGAAAGGTGAGAAGAGGGGAGCTCATAGATGCGAGAAGGAATACAACGTTGGTGCTATGATCAGGGGTGTATTCATTTTTCTGATTCTGTTGAAAAAAATATCTTAAACAGAAGCAAACGGAACGAAGCAGAGATAAACATACCTGAATTTGTCCAATAGAAACTCTCCCTTGCAACTGTTGGACTAATGATTACACCCTAGATCATCTAGATGCAAGGGTGTGCAAGGTGGTATTGAATGTGTTTCTATCTGTCACCGCAAATTGTTCTCTCGACCTATGTGCACTTACTTTGTAAACTTTCATTAATAGGCTAGGTTTTAGCAAGCAACCTCACGATGGGTATATGGAAAATGTAAGTAACATGTAGCCTAAATCTATCACTGTTACATTGAACTGGGTGAATGGAATATGAATGACAGTCAAACAAAATGGTGTAATGGAAATAAGGCCATGCTCATGAAAAAAATGATTGTCCTCCCTTATCTCAAATGGCACTGACCACCACTGATGATCTGTGGAGAGGAGAAAATGCCCTCGGAGCGTCTCAGAGTTCTGTACCAGTCTCAGAGAGGAGATTTTGACAAAGACCCATGCTGGACACATATACATGGAAAAGTGCAAACAGAGAGCATAGGACATTATGTTTTGGCCCGGAATGTGCAAACAAATAGAGGACATTGTTGGTAAATGTCCAACTTGTCTTGAACGACGCCCCTCAAACACCAAAATCCAATGTTACCTCATCGTATTCCAGACCGACCCTGGCAGGTCGTGGCAACCGATCTGTTCACCTTGTACAATGAGGACTACAGTACATCATAACAGTGGACTACTACAGCAGATACTGCAAACTCGACAAGCTTCACAGCACCACATCTGCAGCTGTGATCCACAAGCAGAAATCAGCCTTTGCCAGGCAGGGCATTGTAGAGACTTTAATATCTGACAATGGCCCCTGTTACATATCAAAGGAGTTTGAATCCTTTGAAAAAACATCGGAGTTCACACACGCCACCACAAGCCCACATTACTCTCAAAGTAATGGCCTTGTTGAAAAATCTGTGCAGATTGCTATATCACTCATGGACAAAGCAAAAGCAGACAAGCGAGACCCCTACCTCAGTCTCCTTGTGTACCGCAACACTACAGTTGACAACTTCAAATGAGCCGCAGACTTCGCTCAATCCAGCACCAACCAGCAGCTGCAACCTGAGGTCATCAGCTACGAGGAAATGCATGCAAAAGACATCAACACCAAAAGCGATACTACCATAGGTCACCACTGAACGTACTGCCACCACTGAACGACAGAGAGTGGTCATCCAACACGTCAGCACCGCAGAAGGAGCGGTGTACCGCCGCAATCGTTGTCACCTACTGAACACAAAAGAACCACACACTGACAACATTAACTGTTTGCCTGTAAGAGAACGTGATGGACTAAACACACACACAACACACACCATACTTACCTGCAACCCCACAAGAACTGTTGACTGACACAGAAGCATGCTCAGCTTCATACCACACAAGGTCAGGAAGAGAGGTCAAACCTAGAGCTGTCCTAGACCTGTGAAATGTCAAAGGGTGTAGGTGGATCGCTGCCCTGAAAGAGTTCCAGACTGTAAACCTGTTATTGAAATGTTAACTTGAAACGCTTTGATATTTTAAATGTTTGAAATGTTAAGATGTATCCTTGCTACAGTGAAAAGCTGATTTGCTGAGAAATCTTGGTTCCAGAAGTAACAGTACAGTATGTTTGTTATGTCTGTTATGTTGATGCAGTATGGAGTTGGTGCAGTATACATGGTTACTTACCTTGAGTTCAAACTACAGAGCATCTATTCAAAAGAAACCCTTGTGGCAAAATCTTGCACGGAGCACTGCCACTTTAAGAGCGCATCAGCAGTGAGGAAGGAGGAAATAAAGACAGCTCTTTCAGCTCTTTTGGGAGGAGCTCTTGGTTGGCGCGACAGTTGATTGTGTGTGCTATGCTGCAGAAGTTTGCTTGTAAGTTGTGTATTGTTATTTGAACTGTATTGAGGTGGGGTGTACTAATGACATGTGGGCGAGAAGATTGTGGACATTTTTAAGGCCTTTGTATCTATGAACACCCCCCACATTCAAACCCTCTGCCCTCCTCCACTGGAAGATAATACAGATTACTGCAAATCCTCTGTTGATGACTGAGTTCTTTCTTGTATGAAATTTCTGTTCAATTGCTCTGCCATTATTATTATTATTATTATTGTATGATGTATTCTTGGTGGGATTTCCCCTGTGCTGTGATGTGGGTTTTATAGGGTTTGTGTTCTCTATTCTACTCTTTTCCTTTCGGCATGGTTAATACCTGCCTGGCGCCCGAACAAAATCTTTCTTTACCCTTCTCTAATAAATACCGCTACACCCTTAAATATGCAGACATTTTTTTAAAGAAGTGGGATGTAGTATTCATGTGCAATCATACTGAATTGTAATTGGTTGCGTTCTACCGTCATATCATACTGCACTATGATTGATTAAGACCACCCAGGTTGTGAGGTCATTGCAGTTGATCATGGCCAGAGACGCATGAATATGCCAGTTATTGCTAGCTAATAAATATCTATGTTTTATAAGGATCCATTTATACTGCATTTTGTTATTTTGTACAAAGTGTGCAAAACAAGACACACTGGACCTCTGTCCCCTCCTGTTTTTGATTGGCTACAGGCTGTTTCCAACCTTCCAGAAACAGCAACAGCTTTTCACCTCCATCTTGTTTCTGTTTCATTGGTTTCACTTAACATATTCTGAAGTCTAACCATTCGTCTGGGAGTGTAGAACCAGTTTTGGCAGCCAAGTCAGGAGGGGGGTGAGTGGGAGTTGGTTCCAAGACTACCTGCAGGAGAAAACACCCGATTCAAAGATGGGCACAGATGGCTATTGCGATCATGGCAGATTTGTGCTTAAATGCAAGTAGAAACCAAAAAAGAGAAATTAAATAAAAAATAAACCGTTTTTATTTTACCTTTATTTAACTAGGCAAGTCAGATTAAGAACAAATTCTTATTTTACTATGATAGCCTAAACCGGCCAAACCCTAACCTGGACGACGCTGGGTCAATTGTGTGCCGCCCTATGAGACTCCAAACACAGCCGGTTGTGATACAGCCCGGGATCGAACCAGGGTCTGTAGTGACACCTTTAGTACTGAGATGCAGTGCCTTAAAACTATGCGCCACTCGGGACCCTACATGGCTTTCATTTGTATGACTAAACATCTGATATAGACAATTTACTCTACCACAGCATTTCCCAAACTCAGTCCTGGGGACCCCAAGGGTTGCATGTTTTGGTTTTTGCCCTTGCTAAATCACAGCTGATTCCAATAATCAAAGCTTGATGAGTTCATTAATAAAAGTAATAAAATGTGATACTAATAACGATTACTTTTTAAAATGTATTTTGTGCAGTTCTAATGTTGTGATTCTCTATGATGTTACAGTAAAATATTGTGTTTTGATCGTTCCTGATCTCGCCACCTGTTTTAGTACCTTATCTCTCCCCCTTTATAGCCCTCATTTCTATTTCCGATGTATTTTTTTTCTACCAAGGGGGGCCTCTAAAAGCTAGTCAATACATTTTATTTGCTGTATGCTCTTCCTCCTCATCAAAATACCTATCCCTAAATTATCAGGGAGAATATTAGATTTCACATAAACCCTTATGTTGTCTCAGTGGCAATCTGCAGGCGCACCACCTGCGCAGACAACGCTGCCTGCATGCTGCTGGAAATGCTTACCAATTTTCATCAGCCACTGCACATTTTCATCTCCCCTATGTTGTCTCTCACAGTTTGTAAATTGATTTAAAATGCTGTCTGCTGATCCTTGGAGGTGGATGGTACTGCTGTTAGAATACAATGGAGCATGACTGAGTGCTTCATTCCCTGTGTCTGTTGCAGCTATGAGCCGCTACACTCTTAAAGGCCCAGTGCAGTCAACGGGATTTTTCTGTGTTTTATATATCTTTTCCACACTATGAGATTGGAATAACACTGTGAAATTGTGAAAATTATGATAATGCCATTTTAGTGTAAGAGCTGTTTAAAAAACAAATGGCTGAAATTTCAGTCTGTTTAGGTGGGATGTAGTTTTGGCCAGCCTGGTGACATGAACGGGCAGTAAATTAGTTAATAGACCAATAAGAAGAGAGTTACAAACCTCTTTGCCAATAACAGCCATTTAAAAAAAAAATTTACCCTCTCCACTCCCAGACAGTCTCCCAGGAACTCCCATACAGTCCTAGCAAAATTCTTGCTTGTGAAATTGCTCTTTGCTAAGAAGCTGTTTTTGTTTGTTTTCAATTAAAATGGTAAAAAAAATCTTAATTGTCACCCAGAAATAATGATATTTAGATAAAAACGGTTGCGTTGGACCTTTAATGCAAAATTCGATTGGGGCAATTTCCATCTCTGGCTTCCTTAACTTCAGGGAGGAAAGGTTGAGGGCTATTATTGGCTTTGGGATTATGCCTTTGGGATTACTATGGCAACCACAGAAAACCAAATACCGAGCAGGGTCTGAGTGAAGGAAGGAGAGAGAGAGAGAAGATTTATAATACTCAATATGAAAGTGTGATAATACTAACATGAGATATTACTTAACAGGAAAGTGTATATCATGTTTTAATAAGTTTGACCCATAACTATTATAGTATGTAATAAAACAGTTTTTCTGACAAATCTAAACCACCCAAACGATCAAAAACAGATTAAAGTCAACTCTCAGCTTTCTCTCAGGCCTGATCAGAAAGTGACTGCACACTGAACATCCCTATTTACTAATGTAGATGTGAATGGTTCCAAAAGACTTATAGAGCAGGTGTGTTATCTTGTTTTACCAGAAGACCACCTTGATAAGTCACTCCCTCAGCTAACCTCTGTGCTTATGGATTGAGATACACAGGTCCTATTTTGACAAGCCATCAATAAACACCATAATTAGATGTGTCTTCTTCTCCCTCTGATCTCCGGGAGGAGAAGAGGACCAAGCAGGGGGACAATGGAGATGAGAGCCGGTGCTGTCACAGCATCATTCCCAGTGTAATCGAGCCAGGAGGATGGCAAGGGATCTTTAAGAAGCTTTCTAACAGACCTCTACATTTATCACCCGTCAGCCAGTGCCAGTAATGATCAATGGCTGAGCCTTTGTTCAGTGGTCCAGCATTGACCCTCTCTCCCTGCTTGTCATGTCAGCCACAGCAAAGCGGCTTCCTCATCCAGCACTAATGTGGATAACCCAGGTGATCACAGGAATAGTTTCAGCTCCGAGTCTATTGAACCTGGAGTCACCAAACTGTGCAATCAAATCCAGAGTGACAAATGTTCCCATAGCAACCTGGGGTACATTTGCTCCCTGATAATAAGGAAAAGTATGTTGGGAACGCTCACGGATGCAGAGTTGACAATGTGTGTGGATTTGGACTCACTTGAAGCCGTCAGTAATTGTTTGACACTTCCTCTGGGAGTGTTGATGTACAGTAGCATATTGTCTCACAGTAAGGTCCTCGACCTCTACCAGTATAGATGGGACTGTATAGGGCTGATATAGACAACAAACGCATTGCAGTGTTATCTGCTTGACTAGTCACCAGTGGCATGTATTTCTGCATGCCAAGGGAAGCCAGGCTTTACCCCATCAAAAAATAAATAAATAATGTATCTTTCGTGTTTCATAATTTTCCTTCAATTCGCAAGAGGCTGAATGTAATTTATCTCATAGGAGAAAGAATCAGAGTGAGTGAAAAAGCTCCCCTTTCTCGAAGTGTAGGTCATTCATCTTATGGTGTCTGTTCAAAATGAGTATGACATTGTTGCCTCCTGCATTGAAGGCAAGGGAAGTCAGCGAGCATCTGGCCTTCCTTGACAAAAAAGTATAATAAATTAGCCAATCAGCGTTGAATTAAACTGAGCGAGCTCAACTGTGAATGGCCAGCTTGGATTTGGTGTCACTCCTATCAAATCCCATTGAGACCATACCTCATTGACAGAAAAACATGAATCGTTGCATCTAGTTGTGTTGTTGTCCTCTGGTGGCTATCTAGCTAGCTAGCAAAAATGGTCGCTTTCCTAAATTAGCCATGGATGGAGAAAGGGATTTGGACTTGTGGTTTTACTTAATTCTCCATACTGGCCAATGATTATAACAGTGATTCTGATCCAATCATTAATTCATACATTGTTGTGCCACTGGTCTGAGAGGATGGAAGTTCAATATGTAGCCAGATGTAGAAAGCTAATGTTAACTAGTCAACGTTGCCCATGAATGGAAGTTAGGCTTGCGAGCAAGCATTTTAGGCAGGTAAACTAGGACAACAAAAACTAAAAGCATGTACTGTATGACAGAGTAATAGACCGTTTAGGCAATATGAAAGAGGAGCATGGTATTGTGTTTCTCTACAAGTAGGGTGAGTCAACATGTTTTTCTACTTGCACGAATGTGCACCCACACACACACACACGCACACAGAAATCAGAACCATTGACAGCCATATCATATTCAGATTACGTTGATTGGTATCTTTTAGTTGTCACTGTATTAGACTAAGCAGTGGTGATTTGATATTGAAATGTTGTAGTTGAAATGGTGCTGGAATAGTGGAGGCATCCTGTTTTCTTTGTGACTTGTGGTAACTCTCTGTGGTTCTAATCATTAACTTGCTTGACCATCTTTAGGTCATGTAACTGTCTATGACTGCAATATGCTTCGTGGACTTCACTGGACAGAGGTTGCTATCCGGTTTTGTGATTAAACAAAGGTGTGGTTGAATTTATTCTGCTACTATGTCTTCTTGTTGTCTCGACCTATAGGCCTAGAGTATATATCACTGTCGCAAGGGATATGAATTGACAGGCTATTGATCAAACAACGCAATTATCACAACACACACAACCAGTCAAAAGTTTGGAAACATCTACTCATTCTAGGGTTTTTCTTTATTTTCACTATTTTCTACATTGTAGAGTAATAGTGAAGACATCAAAACTATGAAATAACACATGGAATCATGTAGTAATCAAAAATTTGTTAAACAAATCAAAATATACAGTAGCCACCCGTTGCCTCTGACAGCTTTGAACACTCGTGGCATTCTCTCAACCAGCTTCACGAGGTAGTCACCTGGAATGCATTTTAACTAATAGATGTGTTATGTTAAAGTTCATTTGTGGAATTTCTTGTGACAAGGCAGGTGTGGTATTTAGAAGATAACCCTATTTGGTAAAAGGATTTGACCAAATCCATGTTACGGCAAGAACAGCTCAAATAAGCATATAGAAACAACAGTCCATCATTACTTTAAGAGGTAAGTTAATGTGGAAAATTTCAATAACTTTCTTCAAGCGCAGTCACAAAAACCATCAAGCGCTATGATGACACTGGCTCTCATGAGGAACTTATCCTCTGCTCCAGAGTTTATTAGAGTTACCAGCCTCAGATTGCAGCCCAAATAAATACTTCACAGAGTTCAAGTAACAGACACATCTCAAACATCAACTGTTCAGAGGAGACTGCGTGAATCAGGCCTTCATAGTTTAATTGCTGCAAAGAAACCACTACAAAAGGACACCACCAAGAAGAAGAGACTTGCTCATGTTTCTCTGCCCAAGCAATGGACATTAGACCAGTGGAAATCTGTCCTTTGGTCTGATGTGTCCAAATTTGAGATTTTTGGTCCCAACAGCTGTGTCTTTGTGAGACGCAGAGTAGATGAATGGATGATCTCTGCACGTGTGGTTCCCACCGTGAAGCATGGAGGAGGTGTGATGGTGTGGGGTTGTTTTGCTGGTGACACTCAGTAATTTATTTAGAATTCAAGGCATACTTAACGAAAACGGCTACCACAGCATTCCGCAGCGATTCACCGTCCCATCTGGTTTATGCTCAGTTGGAATGTTATTTGTTTTTCAACAGGACAATGCCCCAAAACACACCTCCAAGCTGTGTAAGGGCTATTTGACCAAAAATGAGAGTGATGGAGTGCTGCATTAGATGACCTGGCCTCCACAATCACACGACCTCAACCAAATTGAGATGGTTTAGGATGAGTTGGACCACAGAGTGAAGGAAAAGCAGCCAACAAGTGCTGAGCATATGTGGGAACTCCTTCAAGACTGTTGGAAAAGCATTCCACATGAAGCTAGTTGAGAGAATGCCAAGAGTGTGCAAAGCTGTCATCAAGGGAAAGGGTGGCTACTTTGAAGATTCTAAAATCTTTAATATATATTTTTTGCCTACTACATGACTCCATATGTGTTATTTCGTAGTTTTGATGTATTCACTATTATTCTACAATGTAGAAAATAGTAAAAAATAAATACAAAGCCTTGAATGAGTAGGTGTGTCCAAACTTTTGACTGGTAGTGTAGGTTGTAATATGGCTTTTTTGGGGGCTTGGTTTCCCCAGTGATTTTACACATGCACTGCTCCATTGTTTTTCATTATGGAAGTAAATAATTTTTCATTTCCCATCTCATTAAAAAAACAATTAAATGGAACCAAGGCGGTAATGGATGTAATTTAATTGAACAGTAACATAGACAAAAGTCCACAATTTTCATCTAATGTGAGGCCTTATTAAAGAAGTATTGTCAATAACCGTCTGAATTTCTATTTCTTTAGCAACATATCAAGTAAGGTACAACTGACTGTTTGAACAAGGGAAAACAAGCAGAGCCTTTCTCTCTCTCTCTCTTTCTCTCTCCAGTCTCCGTGGTGAAAACAACACGTAGTCCCCCTGATTGATACTTGTGCTGACGTCCAGCCTCAGCCTCCCAGAGAGATGAAGGGGGCTCTTTGTCTGATCATGATTGAATGACATGTTCAATCAAAGACAAAGCTATGCTACCGTCCCCAATTGCACAATCCACATCAAAGCCAACCGAGGTCTAAGTAATTCACTCAAAAAGGACTCGGGTTGAAAACATTGAAAATAGACTGCAACATAATTGCCTTGTGGAAGACTGAGAGAGTGGAACTGTAAAGACTGCCAGCAGTTTCGTGTTCACCAGAGATGCTTATTAATGCATCCATTTGAGTTCTGTTTTTTAAAATGTTTTGAATGGAACTAAAATGAGCCTTCCTGAAATAAACATGGGAACACATAAGCACGACTCTACAGTCTAAAAATACCAACAGGCTTTTATTGGGGCCTTTGAGAGAACGTAGGCTTCAGACTTCAAAAACATTGTACAGTATGTTACCTCAAATAATCTGTCAGGATCAAAGTTCTTCACAAAGTATAGAATACACTGGTGAAAAAGAGTTGCGTTTCTCACTGACACAGTCAGTGTGTAGTTCATCAAGATAAACATAAGTGTCATCAAGACAAACATAAGTGTTATTTGTATGAAGCTTTGTGTAAATAATATAAATGGTTTTCCTGCCTTTTAGTTACATAATGCGTGAAGTCCTTGTGCCATAGAGTGGTCTTCATTTCCTTTGGTAACCTTGGCAACCTGTGGGGACATGACCCGAGACAGCCTATGATTGAGAGGTTGAATGGGAGGAATTTAGCTGTTTATTATCATGAACCATGAGTGTTTCCTCATGGATGGACTGACCTAGATCAGATTGAACAACATATTCCCAAAATCCTGCACCACACAGCAGGAATTGCTGGTTGTCCAGCTTAATCAATCCTGGTAAGGCATACCTTGGCGTTACCATGGCGACATGCAGGACACAGACACCTGTGAATTAACATTAGGCTGCTTTAAATAGAGTGGCAGGCAGGCAGAGAGGAGAGGGGAGAGAAGAGAGGAGAGTGATGCGCTCAACACACTGCATTATTTCAGTCCTTGATCAATGCACTGATCCCTTAAAATCAAAGGGAATTTGCTTTGAAATTAACAGGTGTCCCGGTGAGGCAGAGTTCTCTGCAAATGGAGAATTTAGTCAATCTGGTTTGGTTAACCCGGACACTGAACTGTACTCAGTCACACATCCTGATCCATTCTGGGAAGTGATGCTGATTTCCATGGAAGGGTAAACACAGAGGACTGTCTGTGTGCATATTAAAGTCAAGTTCGTTCATAATCAGTTTAACAACCTCACTCAACAAACAGGGGACAGGAAATGTGGTTGCTAATAAGCAAGGCCCACACTCCCCATCAAAGTAATGATTGTGTGTGTGTGTGTGTGTGTGGCAATTGAGGGACACGGCGACTGAATTTCAGTAAGTCATTTTAAATAAATTTGTATAAAATAGAAATGAAAATTATATTTCGAAACATAAAAATGAAGGAGGATACCACTAGTCTTAAGTAATACCAGAAGGTGTTATTCTATATGTATGGCAGCAAGCATTTATGACTATTTAACCTATTGAGACTAGAGGTCGATCGATTATGATTTTTCAACACCAACACCAATTATTGGAAAATAAATTCATTAAAAGTCCTACAATATGATTTTCTGGATTTTGTTTCTCATTTTGCTGTCATAGTTGAGGTGTACCTATGATGAAAATTACAGGCCTCTCTCATCTTTTTAAGTGGGAGAACTTGCACAATTGGTGGCTGACTAAATACTTTTTGGCCCCACTCTATATATATTTATTTTATTTTATTTGTAATAATGACAATTACAACAACACTGAATGAACACTTATTTTAACTTAATATAATACATCAATAAAATCAATTTAGCCTCAAATAAATAATGAAACATGTTCAATTTGGTTTAAATAATGCAAAAACAAAGTGTTGGAAAGTAAAAGTGCAATATTTGCCATGTAAGAAAGCTAACGTTTAAGTTCCTTGCTCAGAACATGAGAACATATGAAAGCTGGAAGTTTTAGGTTGTAGTTATTATAGGACTATTTCTCTCTATACCATTTGTATTTCATTAACCTTTGTCTATTGGATATTTTTATAGGCACTTTAGTATTGCCAGTGTAACAGTATAGCTTCCGTCCCTCTCCTCGCTCCTCCCTGGGCTTGAACCAGGAACACAACGACAAGGGAAACACAAGGGAAACCACCACTCCAAGGCTCAGAGGAGCGAGTGACGTTTGCAATGCATTTAGCGCGCGCTAACTAGCCAGCCATTTCACTTCGGTTACACCAGCCTCATCTCGGGAGTTGATATGCTTGAAGTCATAAACAGCGCAATGCTTGACGCACAACGAAGAGCTGCTGGCAAAACGCACAAAAGTGCTGTTTGAATGAATGTTTACGGCCTGCTTCTGCCTTTCACTGCTCAGTCAGATACTTGTATGCTCAGTCAGATTATATGCAACGCAGGACATGCTAGATAATATCTAGTAATATCATCAACCATGTGTAGATAACTAGTGATTATGATAGATTTTTTAAATGCTAGCTAGCAACTTACCTTGGCTTACTGCATTCGCGTAACAGGCAGTCTCCTTGTGGAGTACAACCAGAGGCAGGTCGTTATTGCGTTGGACTAGTTAACTGTAAGGTTGCAAGATTGGATCCCCCGAGCTGACAAGGTGAAAATCTGTCGTTCTGCGCCTGAACGAGGCAGTTAACCCACCGTTCCTAGGCCGTTATTGAAAATAAGAATGTGTTCTTAACTGACTTGCCTAGTTAAATAAAGATTAAATAAATGTGTAAAAAAAAATCTGATTGTTATGAAATCTTGAAATCGGCCCTAATGAATCGGCCATTCCGATTAATCGGTCGACCTCTAATTGAGACTACAGATGCTGAGGGACTATGGATGCTGAGGGACCATAGGACTATAGATACTGTAGGGACTATAGATGCTATAGGGACTATGAATACTCAGGGACTAGAAACTGTGGGGACTGTAGAGACTACGTAGGAACCGGTAAAGATACATATGACGTGGAAGAAGGCTAGAGCTAGTCTAATAGAGAGGCATTTATTTGAAGTGTCTACATGGTCTGCAGCCAAAGGTGATAGCACAAGGTGTTGTTTTATATGTATAGGAAGGAGCGGCAAGAAAACCATTGAAGATATTTGGTAAATCCGATCACAACTCTATCCTCCTGATTCCTGCTTACAAGCAAAAATTAAAGCAGGAAGCACCAGTGACTCGGTCTATAAAAAAGTGGTCAAATGAAGCAGCTGCTAAACTACAGGACAGTTTTGCTATCACAGACTGGAACATGTTCCGGGATTCTTCCGATGGCATTGAGGAGTATACCACATCAGTCACTGGCTTTGTCAATAAGTGTATCGAGGACGTCGTCCCCACAGTGACAGTACGTACATACCCCAACCAGAAGCCATGGATTACAAGCAACATTTGCACTGAGCTGAAGGGTAGAGCTGCCGCTTTCAAGGTGCGGGACTCTAACCCGGAAGCTTACAAGAAATCCTGCTATGCCCTGCGATGAACCATCAAACAGGCAAGCGTCAATACAGGGCTAAGATTGAATCATACTACACCGGCTACGAAGCTCCTCTTATGTGGCAGGGCTTGCAAACTATTACAGACTACAAAGGGAAGTACAGCCGCGAGCTGCCCAGTGACACGAGCCTACCATCACTTATATGCTCTCTTAGAAGGCAAGCAACACTGAGGCATGCATGAGATCATCAGCTGTTCCAGACGACTGTGTGATTCGAAATGGTCGGTGATCTGTTTGTTAACTTGGCTTTCGAAGACTTTAGAAAGGCAGGGTAAGATAGATAGATATAAACTCAGCAAAAAAGAAATGTCCTCTCACTGTCAACTGTTTATTTTCAGCAAACTTAACATGTGTAAATATTTGTATGAACATAACAAGATTCAACACCTGAGACATAAACTGAACAAGTTCCACAGACAAGTGACTAACAGAAATGGAATAATGTGTCCCTGAACAAAGGGAGGGTCAAAATCAAAAGTAACAGCCAGTATCTGGTGTGGCCACCAGCTGCATTAAGTACTGCAGTGAATCTCCTCCTCATGGACAGCACCAGATTTGCCTGTTCTTGTTGTGAGATGTTACCCCACTCTTCCACCAAGTATCTGGTGTGGCCACCAGCTGCATTAAGTACTGCAGTGCATCTCCTCATGGACTGCACCAGATTTGCCAATTCTTGCTGTGAGATGTTACCCCACTCTTTCACCAAGGCACCTGCAAGTTCCCGGACATTTCTGTGGGGAATGTCCCTAGCCCTCACCCTCCGATACAAAATGTCCCAGACGTACTCAATGGGATTGAGATCCAGGCTCTTCACTGGCCATGGCAGAACACTGACATTCCTGTCTTGCAGGAAATCATGCACAGAACGAGCAGTATGGCTGGTGGCATTGTCATGCTGGAGGGACATGTCAGGATGAGCCTGCAGGAAGGGTACTTCATGAGGGAGGAGGATGTCTTCCCTGTAACGCACAGCGTTGAGATTGCCTGCAATGACAACATGCTCAGTCCGATGATGCTGTGACACACCGCCCCAGACCATGACGGACCCTTCACCTCCAAATCGATCCCGCTCCAGAGTACAGGCCTCAGTGTAACGCTCATTCCTTCCACGATAAACGTGAATCCGACAGTTGTTGTTGCCATCCTGTACCTGTACCTGTACCTGCCATCCTGTACCTGTACCTGCCATCCTGTACTTGTACCTCTGCACATAGCTGTCATCGCTGGACATCCAGGTATTTCTCTTCTCGCACTACCCAATCTATCTCTGAGAAATATTGGTGGCCTACCTTGGCGCAGGATGTTAGTCGCCACGTCAACTCCTGTTCCGTATGTGCTCAAGTCAAATCCCCCCCGGCACGCTCCAACAGGGAAACTCTTTCCCCTTCCCATGCCTCAGCGTCCCTGGTCTCATCTATCCATTGAGTTTGTCACTGATCTCCCCTCTGACGGTTTCACCACCATTTTGGTGGTTGAGGATAGATTTTAGAAATCCTGTTGTTCCATCCCTCTCTCTGGTCTCCCTACTGCTCTCCAGATCGCTGAGGCAGTATTCCACAAGGTCTTCTGGCATTATGGCCTTCCGGAGGACATCGTCTCCGACCGTGGGCCCCAATTCACATCACTGGTATAGAGAGCCTTAATGGAGAAGCACAGTCAGCCTCACTTCTGGGTATAGGCCTCAGTCCAATGGGCAGGTGGAGAGGATGAACCAGAAGCTGGGGAGGTTCCTGAGGAGTCACTGCCAGGATTGGCAGGGAGAGTGGTTCCAATTCTTTTATCTAGCACTCCCTTAGGTTCTTTATCCAGGTAGTATTATTTCTGTTGTTCATGTCTAGACTCTACTACGTTGTAACATTTCTTGTTATATTAAACTTACCACCTGCACCTGCTTCTCGACTCCAAGCATCTACGTTACAGCACCTTAAAGGGCACACAAATTACATTTTCTGAAGTATCTATTGTCCGAGTTTTGGTGGCGTACACGTACATCCTATTGATAAGAAATGTACTGGAAGAACGCAATGTAAACCTGATACACAACACATTTGAAATATCTTTAAATAATGAGTATGAGGTACAGGGAGGAAAAAGGAAAAGAAACACTCACTTAATGAGGTTGGAAAGACTCTGTTCTGACTTTCTGGTGAGTCCTGATCTCCCTCACTAGAAAGGCTAGAGACATTGGGTGAGATGTAAATATAATATGTAAACACTGATAATTAGGTAGAAGTTTATAATGTATCAATAGTCCTCTGTGTGATTTGAACCACGAGAGAGAGCACTGCCCCTGAATGAGGGAAACCTGTCTCTAGTCTATTTTACTATTACCTTATGGGATACAATTATTTTAAGATCGGGTTGTAATTCTGTCTAGTCTATTTTACTATTCCTTAAATTACCTTATGGTATACAATTAAGTTAAGATGGAGTTAAAGGGTTGTAACTCAAATTGTATTTGTTATTTTGACTAACCTGCAGTGTTTTTTGGGGGGACGCATGAATCATGGTGTGAGTCGTGCCAAAAGGGAATAAGGCTGTAACGTAGCAAAATGTGGGAAAAGTCAAGGGTTCTGAATACTTTCCGAAGGCACTGTGCTCCATTCTTGTGTATTTTATTTTATTCCATGTGTTAGCTACTCGTTTAAAAAAATGTTTTTACTCTGCATCGTTGGGAAAGGTTCGGAAGCATTTCACTGTAAAATCTACACCAGTTGTATTTGGCGCATGTGATAAATAAAATGCGATTTGATTTGATTGATAGATGGGTAAAAATGTTAATGGCAGAAAATGAATTTCCCTTTGAGCATGGTGAAGTTATTAATTACACATGGTGTATAAATACACCCAGTAAATACAAAGATACAGGCGTCCTTCCTAACTCAGTTGACGGAGAGGGGGAAAAACGCTTAGGGATTTCACCATAAGGCCAATGGTGACTTTAAAACAGTTAGAGTTTAATAGGAGAAAACTGAGGATGAATCAAAAACATCCTATCCCTGTACTGGATAGAAATATTCCAAAACATGCATCCTGTTTTCAATAAGACACTAAAGTAAAACCGCAACAAATGTGACAAAGAAATTAACTTTATGTAATGAATACAAAGTGTTATGTTTGGGGCAAATCCAACACAACACATCAATGAGTACCACTTTTCATATTTTCTAGCATGGTTGTGGCTGCATCATGTTTTGGGTGTGCTTGTCATCGGCAAGGACTAGGAAGTTTCTTGGAGGATTAAAAGTAACAGAATGGAACTAAGCACAGGCAAAATCTTAGAGGAAAACCTGGTTCAGTCTGCTTTCCAGCAGACACTGAAAGACAAATTCACCTTCCAGCAGGAGAATAAACTAAACCACAAGACCAAATATACACTGGAGTTGCTTACCAAGACAACATTGAATGTTCTTGAGTGGCCTAGTTACAGTTTTAACTTAAATAAGGGTGAAAATATATTTCAAGACTTTAAAAATGGCTGTCTCTCTCTCTCTCTCTCTCTCTCTCTCTCTCTCTCTCTCTCTCTCTCTCTCTCTCTCTCTCAGTCCTCTCCCCTTTGTGCAGCCCAGCTTAATGATCAACCAGCTTAAAAATCTCTCTCTCTCTCTCTCTCTCTCTCTCTCTCTCTCTCTCTCTCGTTGGGGCAGGAAGTCCATATAAGGCTCGGGCGTGCAAGATATCTTCCTTCAATAGCCACTCCCCTCACCTCTCCCTGACATCTGCCACAAAATAATATGTCATCTTAAAATACAGGGCTCTGAGGAACAAAAACATATCAATCTCAACATTATACATCTGTTGTATCAATTGTATAACCTGAAAAGATTCAATTACATACAGTATACAGTTGAAGTCGTAAGTTTACATACAGTACACATAGGTTGGAGTCATTAAAACTCGTTTTTCAACTACTCTACACATTTCTTGTTAACAAACTATACTTTTGACATGTCGGCTAGGACATCTACTTTGTGCATGACACAAGTCATTCTTCCAACAATTGTTACCAGACAGATTATTTCACTTACAATTCACTGTATCACAATTCCAGTGGGTCAGAAGTTTACATACATTAAGTTGACTGTGCCTGGAAAATTGGAAAAATTCCAGAAAATTGTCATGGCTTTAGTAGCTTCTGATAAGCGAATGGACATCATTTGAATCAATTGGAGGTGTACCTGTGGATGTATTTCAAGGCCTTTACCTTCAAACTCAGAATTTTTACTAGGATTAAATGTCAGGAATTTGGAAAAACTGAGTTTAAATGTATTTGGCTAAGGTGTATGTAAACTTCTGACTTCAACTGTATATCCACATTAAAACGAGTCCTATATTGACATAACCTGAAAGGCCGCTCAGCAAGGAAGAAGCCACTGCTCCATTACCGCCATAAAAAAGCCAGACTACTGTTTGCAACTGCACATGGTGACAAAGATCGTACTTTTGGAGAAATGTCCTCTGGTCTGATGATACAAAAACAGAACTGTTTGGCCTTAATGACCATCGTTATGTTTGGAGGAAAAAGGGGAAGGCTTGCAAGCCGAAGAACACCATCCCAACCGTGAAGCACGGGGGTGGCAGCATCATGTTGTGGGGGTGCTTTGCTGCAGGAGGGACTGGTGCACTTCACAAAATAGATGGCATAATGAGGCAGGATAATTATGTGGATATATTAAAGCAACATCTCAAGACATCAGTCAGGAAGTTAAAGCTTGGTCGCAAATGGGTCTTCCAAATGGACAATGACCCCAAGCATTCTTCCAAAGTTGTGGCAAAATGGCTTAAGGACAACAAAGTCAAGGTATTGGAGTGGCCATCACAAAGCCCTCACCTCAGTCCTATAGAAAATTTGTGGGCAGAACTGAAAAAGCGTGTGCGAGCAAGGAGGCCTATACACCTGTCTCAGTTACACCAGCTCTGTCAGGGGGAATGGGCCAAAATGTACCTAACTTATTGTGGGAAGCTTGTGGAAGCCGACCAGAAACGTTTAACCCAAGTTAAACAATTTAAAGGCAATGCTACCAAATACTAATTGAGTGCATGTAAACTTCTGACCCACTGGGAATGTGATGAAAGAAATAAAAGCTGTAATAAATCTCTCTCTCTACTATTATTCTGACATTTCACATTCTTAAAATAAAGTGGTGATCAAACTGACCTAAGACAGGGCATTTTTACTAGGATTACATGTCAGGAATTGTGAAAAGCTGAGTTTAAATGTATATGGCTAAGGTGTATGTAAACTTCCAACTCCAATTTTATATTCATTGATGACCAAGAGTGAAAATAACAGTGTGTGATGGAGTATTAATACTCATCAAAATGCAGCCTAACAAATGCTGTTGTGAAGCTAGTATGAGCTGGCATCTATTACAACTCCAAAATAAACCTTGATCTCAAAAAAGCTAGTTTCATCTGCATTTGCCTTTCTACAAGTTGAGAAGAAAGCCAAAGCAATCATGGTGAGGAAATAGAGTCTATTTAAATGATGAACATCTATTTTAAATCCACTATTCATCACGACTCAGGATATGACCCATATGCAGACACAGGATGCGGATAGTTCGGTTCTCAGAATATTTATTATAACAAAAGGGGCCGGCAAAGGGCAGGCAGGGGTTCGTAATCCAAGGCAGAGTCAATCAGGGACAGAACGGCAGGCAGGCTCAGGGTCAGGGCACGCAGAAAGGTCGGAACCGGGAAGTCTACAAAACAAGAACTAGAGACCTGGAGAAGCGGGAAACACGCTGGCAAGACCTGACAGAACAAGACAAAACAAAACAAGCAAGCAGAAAACATATGTTTAAATACACAATGGGGAGGAATAGGAGACATCTGATGGGGGGGTGGAGACAAGGACAAGACAGGTGAAACAGATCAGGGTGTGACACTATTGCTCTCTTCCTGACCTGAATCTACTCTCCCCTCACTTATAGCTCTGCGAGCAGAATGATTATAAATGAAAATGGGATATTTATTTGATCATTTCCCTTTCACCTTTTCACATACTCCTAGCGTTTCTATCATCTCTTCCGCCTCCATCCTCCTCTCTCTTTTTCCAACTCAAATTGGTATTGTATCTCCCACTCTTTCTATCTTTCTTCCTCTCTTTTTCCAACTCTAATTGGTATTGTATCTCCCACTCTTTCTATCTTTCTTCCTCTCTTTTTCTTATTTTTAATCTCTCTCTCTCTTTACGCATACAGTACCAGTCAAAAGTTTGGACACACCTACTCATTCCAGTTTGCAAAGCTGTCATCAAGGCAAAGGGTGGCTACTTTGAAGATTTGTTTAACACTTTTTTGGTTATTACATGATTCCATATGTGTTATTTCATAGTTTTGGCGTCTTCACTATTATTCTACAATGTAGAAAATAGTCAAAATAAAGAACTTTTGACTGGTACTGTATAAAAGCCCCTAATTGGTAGAAATCCTAATTATTTAAATTTGTTTGTAATTATTTCCATAGCCTACACTTTCTTGGTCTATACTTCTAACGCGAGGGGGACGGATATGGCTTGTTTTAATGATCAAGATCAGCTGCTCACCAATTTGACAGCTCCAACCAACACAGTTATACCTCCGACACTGCCAAAACATCAGCTATGCGGAACTCGGCTATTGCTGCTTAACTGTTGATCTGATTGAATCTAAGCCTTAGTTAGAATGCTGTGTGCCTATACTATGTCACCTCGTTTTATGTGGCAGCAAAGTTATTTTTCCTGTTTTCTGAAACAGCAGGCAGAAGCTTCTGCCTTGTGTTATTCTTTGTGATGTTATGTCATGTGTGCTCCTCTCCGGCCTCTAGGTCACCAAGCTTCTCGTTATGGTGCACACCTGTCACCATTGTTACCCGCACCTGCGTGTCATCAGACTCACCTGGATTCTATCACATCCCTGATTACCCTTTGGTTCCTTCCCCAGGCATTATTGTTTCTGTTTCATGTCTGTGTGCTGTTAGTGTTTCTTGTTTTGTATTATGTTCCATTTATTTTATTAAAACAGTCACTCCCTGAACTTGCTTTCCGACTGTCAGTGCACAGCGTTACATGTTGGTGTAACAGTATAACTTTAGACCGTCCCCTCGCCCATACCCGGGCGGGAACCAGGGACCCTCTGCACACATCAACAACAGTCACCCACGAAGCATCGTTACCCATCGGTCCACAAAAGCCATGGCCCTTGCAGAGCAAGGGGAACTACTACTTCAAGGTCTCAGAGCAGGTGACGTCACTGATTGAAACGCTATTTAGCGCACACCGCTAACTAAGCTAGCCGTTTCACATCCGTTACATTGGCATGAGCTGTTGGTGTATTCCCCCATTAGTGATTTTACCTAATGCCAAAAGTCCCTGAAAAGCTCTCGTTTGAGAAGCCTGGTAAAACATTATGTTATTACATTTCAACACAGCAAGAACATTATGATACTGTGAGTCTGGTAATGATGGGAAAAGTCCCAGTCACATTGTCACAATGAGGGTAAAATGAGATCCTACCAACTGTTCTATTCTTCCACAGATGGATAAATAATATTTTTTATATATATATATATAAAATGGAGCATGGGCTGTTGGTCTAGAGCACCTAAATCATTTTCTTTTTAATGAGCGAGAAGAGAAAGTTTAAATTGACACTGAGATCTTCATGGAAACGTAGAGAGTAATGTGGGTGCTTATTAAGACAGGTTACAGCTGAAGAAAATAGTTAGGGCTGTTAGTCAGAGTTCCTATAGGATCTATGAAGAGCATAACATTCAAAACCTCTGTGGTAAATGAGAATTAGGAGATGTGTTTAATACATGACTGGCCCTAAGCGAGATTCGGTTGGGGCCCCTTCACCTTACAGCAAAACATTTTAGTGGCTCCCCCCTTTTTTGTTTTAATGTTAATTTCCTGCAATTCTACACAATTTGCCATGGGTATAGAGAAAACGTAGACATTTTTATATCAAATGTCATGTAATTCTTCTCTTTTTGTCATGGGGCAGAGATACTTTTAAAAAACAGTTTTATAGGTTATTTCCATGTTAATATGATATATGAGTGAGAATGACAAACAAAACCTAAATCAAATCAAATTGTATTTGTCAGATGTGCCAGATTCAATTGCATAATCTTCATGACTAATGTTCAAACTTAGACGTCAACAGTATCTGGCCCAATGCTTCTAAAAGTGTTAGGTACCTTACCGTGAAATGCTTACTTAAAAGCCCTTAACCAACAATGCAGAGTTTTTAAAGCAAGAAAATATTTGCAAAATCTGTTTTTATACTAAAATAATAAATAAATAAAAAATAGCAATAATGAGGCTATATACAGGGATATATATACAGAGTCAATGAGCGCGGGGGGTACAGGTTAATTGACGTAATATGTACATGTAGGTAGGGGTAAAAATGACTATGCATAGATTAACAGCTAGTAGCAGCAGTGTAAAAAATGTGTCGATGCAAATATTCCAGGTAGCCATTTGATTAACTGTATAGCAGTCTTATGGCTTGGGGGTAGAAGCTGTTAAGGAGCCTTTTGGACCTAGACTCTGTGCACCGGTACCTCTTGCTGTGCAGTAGCAGAGAGAACGGTCTATGACTAGGGTGGCTGGAGTCTTTGACAATTTTTACAGCCTTCCTCTGTCACCGCCTAGAATAGAGGTCCTGGATGGCAGGAAGCTTGGCCCCAGTAATGTACTGGGCTGTACGCACTACCCTCTGAGGGGGAATAGGCGTTGTCGTTCCTTCTTCACAACTGTCTTGGTGTGTTTGGACAATGATAGTTTGTTAGTGATGTGGACACCAAGGAACGTAAAGCTCTCGACCCGCTCCAATACAGCTCGGTTTCAAGGGTATTTATTTAAACAACAAACAAAGAAAAAATGATAGGTCTCCTCCAGGAGACCTCCTCCGGGATACCATCTTCTGGGCTCCAGGGTCTTGCTGTATCCTGTGGGGAACAAAACTGAGCTCCCTCCATTATCTCTGGCACTTAGCACGGCTATACGAGAGTAACCTCTCTTCCCCCAGTCCCCTCCCCAGTGTGCTGCCCTTCTGGCAGCTTCATGGGACTCATCCAGCTGGTGAGCAATCAACCTCTTGATTACACACTAACCACAATCATGCATTCAGTTGTACAACTGACTAGGTATCCAGAGAGCCCGTCGAGACCTGGCACGTCCAGCAGAGGGAGCCATCGCCACGTGATGTTGACTCGAGTCTCCCCCTGGTGGCTAACCCGCTGTATGCCCCCCCCCCCAGCCCTGTCGGGGAGGGGGCTGTCGTCAGTGTGACGTATGTCTCCCTTCTCGATAGTGCATCTACGCCCCTGACCTGTGAACAACAGAAAAAGAGAAGCGTGGAAGGGACAAGAACACCTGGTGACCCAATCCTTTGTGTCCCTTCCCCTGGCCAGCCAGACCATGGTGAACATGGTCTGTGACCAGGGTGAAGTGGGTCCCCAACAGGCAAGTAACATCTGAGAGTGTCTAGTGCCCCTTCACCGCTAGGCACTGTTTCTCGACAACAGAGTACACCACATGCTCCTCCACATCGTGTACCTGGGACAGGACGGCCCCTAGTCCCATGTCACATGCGTCCGTCTGGACAAATCGGGCATTATGAGAATCGGGTTGGAGCACAGAGCTTCCTTCAGACGCCTGAACGCAGCTTCGGTCTTGCCCATACATTTCACTGTTTTCGGGAGGTCGGGCCCTGGTTAGATCGGTAAGGGGGAGGCTATAGCTGCAAAGTTTGGGATAAACCGACTGTTGTATCCTGCCAGTCCCAGGAAGGACTTGACCTGTGACACATACCGTGGGGAACAAGCTTCAATTTCTGCTTCACAATCTTCTTCCAGGCCTCGGGGATCCGATATGGCCTCTTTCGTGTCATTTCCCGGGCCGGGTGCGGATGGGACCACCACTGGTAATGTTGGCGTCCTGGGTCTTGACCATAACACGGCCAAGGCTGTCCTCTTGTGCCACCGCTTCAATAGGTTCACGTGGTAAATATGTTGGTTTCCGTCTCCCCGGCTGCCGTGCGCGATAATTGACGGCATCTCTATCACGTACGACCCGTGCCATGTTGCCAGGAACTTACTTTCTGCTGTGGGGATTAAGACCAGCACCTTGTCTCCCACCTGAAATTTTCAGGATTGGGTTCCCCGATTGTAGACCTGCGCTTGGGTGCGTTGGGCCTTCTCCATATGTTCCCTTAGCCATATGGCCAGTGGTATCATCCACTCCCTCATCGTCTCCATGTGTTCTACCACCCTGCGTAAGGGGGTCGGTTGGGCTTCCCACATATGCTTGGCGAGGTCCAGTAGGCCACGTGGCCTTCTCCGATAGAGGAGTTTGAAAGGGGAAAATCCGGTGGATGACTGGGGCACTTCTCGGACCAAGTACACGAGGTGGGGTAGTAGCTGGTCCCAGTTATTCCCGTCCTGCTCGATGACAGCATTTGTTTGAGCGTTTTATTGAACCGCTCGACGAGCACATCTGTCTGCGGGTGAAAGACGGTGGTCGGAATCTGCTTGATCTACAGGAGAGCACACATCTTTCATTAGGTGGGACATGAACTCGGTACCTTGGTCGGTCAGGATCTCGTTTGGGATGCCCACCCGGCTAAAGAGGTGGAACAGCTCCCAGGCGATTCCCTTGGAGACCGCCACCCGTAGGGAAATGGCTTCTGGATACCGGGTGGCATAATCTACTATTACCAGGATGTACCGGTTTCCTCGTGCCGTTTTTACCAGGGGTCTCACTATGTCCATAGCGATGCGTTCAAAGGGCACTCCGATGATCGATAGGAGGACCAGTGGGTTTCGGAAGTGTGCTTTTGGGGCAGTGATTTGACACTCCGGGCAGCTGCGACAATAGTCTTCCACGGCCCTTCAAATCCCAGACCAGTGGAATCGGGCGGTGATCCATTCCCAGGTGCACCCCCAACAGATGGATGTGGCCAGCAAAAGAACGGTTCCCACATACCGTCGAGGCAGCAACAGTACGTCTCAACGTTCCCCCTGTTGGCGCGACACCTGATATAACAGATTATTCTTGATTTGGAAAAGGAGTTGCAGTCCACCTCGCTTCCGGGACTATGGGTATATATATGCCCGCGGGCCTCTTGCCTAAGCACTCCCTAGGAGCCTTCCCCTTCCCCCCTGGGAACAAATGAAACAGAATAACACAAACAATTTCAATAATCAAACACTGCGTCCTATTGACACACAACAGACATAACCAATCAGCTCCCTCACTCAACCAATACAGGACACACTAATAATCTCCCTCTGAGAACAACCAACACAGTATATCACCCTCAGCCATCATCCTCCTCTCTCAGCAATCATCTCTCAGTTATGATCTTTTTGCAATGAATCTCCGAGCAATGATCTCTCATCTGAACAGAACACAGAACAGAACAAGACATTGGTAATTGAAGACAGCTGCATCTTGACGAGGGGGCGGGGTCAGCTCTCCAATTAGCCATGGAGTCGACCAATCAGTTGCTTGGGGAGGATTTTAGGAATCCATCCTGAAACACACACCTAACAAACCACAACACAGAAACTGGGGAACGTAACACCATCCACCTGGGGTCGGCAGTGGCGGGCCGCTCTCCCCGGCCGTCTCTCCACGGGTCTGTGGCCCTTTGGCCCCGCTGGCTGTTGGTTCGGGGTACACAGCGGACGGACGGAGGGGGTGTCCGTCCGTCCCCTTGGACGGGTCCCTATCTCGGCCCGTCTCCCTTTCAGCAGGGCCTCGATATTCTTATGCGTCTCCACTGCTCCTAGGAAGCCCTCAAGGTCTGGGGCACGTGTAGACTCACTGCCCTCTTCATGACGTGGTGTAGCCCCCGTAAGAAGTGATCCATGACCACTTTGTCCATGATGGAGAGGGTGGATACTTAGTTTAGCAGCCACGCCGTGATGATGTGCAGTATGTCACTCATCTGGGCTCGGGGGGAGGCGTCAGCTACAAACCTCCAGTCGTGGACCAGTTGGGCCCGATGGGCCAGACTGTACCCGTAGCGGCTTAGTATCTCCCGTTTGATACTGTCATAGTTAGCTGCCTGTTTTTCGTTAAGGTCCCAATATGCCTTTTGGGTGTTCCCGGACAGGAATGGGGCCAGCAGACTTGCCTACTTCGGAGACCTGGCACGTCCAGCAGAGGGAGCCATTTCCGCATGATGTAGACTCCGTCTGTCACCAGGCCTCGACAAGTCTAACCTGCTGTACGCCACAGGTGGCAAATAAACAGCTTGAAAAATATAGATGAAAGCTCTCTTGGTAAATAGTGTGGTCAACACCTTAAAATGAGGTTCTCTACTTCAGGCAAGCAAAACTTCCTTAATATTATAGATTGCGCACCAGCTGTTATTGACAAATAGACACAGGCCACCACGCTTTGTCTTATCAGAGGTTGCTGTACGGTCTTGCTGATGCAGGGAAAACCCAGCCAACTGTATATGATCCATATCCTTGTTAAGCCATGACTCTGTAAAACATAAGATACTACAGTTTTTAATGTCCCATTGTTAGGATAGTGTCAAACAGAGCTCATCCAGTTTATTCTCCAGTGATTGCACATTCGCCAGTTGGAACGCAGATTATCCACTCGCCAACAAATTCTCACCAAACACCCGGATCTGCAGCCCCTGTATTGGCATCTCCTCTTCATACGAATGACAGGGATTTGGTCCTTGTCTGGGTGGAGCCGTAAATCCTTCGCCTCCGATTCATGAATGAAAAAATCTTTGTCCAGTCCGAGATGAGTAATCTCTGTTCTGATGTCCAGAAGCTCTTTCCGGTCAAAAGAGATGGTGCCAGGAACATTATATACAAAAAAAGTTACGAACAACGTGAAAAAACAAACAGAATAGCACAATTGGTTAGGAGCCCGTAAATGACAGCCATCCCCTCCGGCGCCATTTCTCCAGCACCCCCTGGAAGTCAGGGCACCTGGTTTGATAGTAATGTTAGTGTTTACATCTTATTATTGGTTAATAGGGAAATGATAAAGAAATGGGGTCTCTATGCCACACTCTTAGAAAAAGGATTCTTCGGCTGTCCCCATAGGAGAACCCTTTTTGGTTCCAGATGGAACTCTTTTGGGTTCGATGTAGAACCCTTTGGGGAAATGGTTATACATGGAAGCCAATACAGTTCTACCTGGAACCAAAAGGGTTCTACATGGAACCAAAATTGGTTATTCAAAATGTTCTTCTATGGGGACAGCTAAATAACCGTTTTACAGAAAGCACATTTATGTGAGTGAAGTGGTCAGTGGTCACGGAGGCCATTATACTGTCCAGTTTCATATGTGAATGGATATAATGTATCGTAACATATTGTTTTGGGATGCAGAATAGCTACAGCGTAGTATTATTAACTGTATCTACAGTGCATTCGGGAAACTATTCAGAGTATTCAGACCCCTTGACTTTTCACACACTTTGTTACTTTACAGCCTTATTCTAAAATGCATTAAATTGTTTTTTCCCCTCATCTGAATGCTTTCTGAATGCACTGTACGCAGCCAATCCATGGAGCTTTAGCTCATAAAAGAATAATAAAGTAAAGCAAGGTTAAAGTTCAATGTGTGGTCTGGCTAGCCTCAGTTGACAATGAGGGCTGTTTCTGTCCATCTCATTATGTCCTCACTATGTGCTAATTTAAGTTCTGGCTGCTTGTGCAGCTGGAGAGAGAAAATTAGTATGGGACAGTGATGAGTAGGAGTGTTATGAATGCTGGGAGAGTGATTACCACAACAAAGAGCCTGATGTAGATAGGGCCAGTGGAAAGCTCCTCCAGACCTCACCTCTGCTGACAAACACACGCACACACACACACACACACACACACACACACACACACACACACACACACACACACACACACACACACACACACACACACACACACACACACACACACACACACACACACACACACACACACACACACACACACACACACACACACACACACACACACACACACACACGCGGGCAGACACACACACGCAGACACACACATGCAGGCACACACACAGACACAGAATCGTTTGCTAGGGCATTTTTAGCAGCAGGATCATTTATGGTCCTTAACTGTATTTCTGTTCCTATAAGGGTTTAGGCAGCCTGAAATATATTGTATATCATTGTGATGTGTATTCAATAGGACAGATATAGCTTGTTTTGTTCGCTTGCATCTGTTTATGTAACATGACCCAGTTGTAACTATTTCTATCTGATGGTGTATTCAATTTGCACTTTTAATACAGTACCAGTCAAACGTTTCAGAACACCTACTCCTTCAAGGGTTTTTCTTTATTTTGACTATTTTCTACATTGTAGAGTAATAGTGAAGACATCACAACTATGAAATAACACATATGGTATGTGGTATGACATCATGTCGTAACCAAAAATGTGTTAAACAAATTAAATACTTTTTAGATGTTAGATTCTTCAAAGTAGCCACCCTTTGCCTCGATGACAGCTTTGCACTCTATTGGCAAATGTCTGTTCAGGGGGAGGGAAGCGGGACACGGTAGATGTCTGTTCGGGGAGGGAAGCGGGACACGGTAGATGTCTGTTCGGGGAGGGAAGCGGGACACGGTAGATGTCTGTTCGGGGAGGGAAGCGGGACACGGTAGATGTCTGTTCGGGGAGGGATATCCAAATTGGTAGCAGTGGGGGGGATGATGGAAGCGAGTAGAACAGGCCATATTTATTCAGCCTCTTGTGGTTAAAGAGTCACTGTTGTACCTTTTTCATGCGCAGCCAAGGACTCCACCTATGTGACTGCATTTGACTATTCATTGCTGTAAGCTGATTCTGTTTGTTATGGTTGGTTTAGTGTGCACCTGTGTCACGGGGAGCAGTTTGAAGAGGAGAAGCTATGGAGGAAGGGGATGTTACTGCTCCAGTAAATCTGTATGAGAGAGATGGTCTGGCTTGATATACATGTTCTACCATAGCACGTCAATTATGCCTGTACTGATAATTAATTACATGCAGACAGACAAGGTGCAAATGACAGCACTGTCTGAGCTCATCTGTCATATCAGTGCATTGGATAAACAATCTTTCATTATCCATTATCTTTCACATTAACATCCCTTCACTCTATAGCCTTTCAAGTGTTTGTTGTGTTACTTCTAGTCAGTCGCACTGCAGGTAACAATAATTTATTACCATACTCATACTATTTTGTCTGAGCTGTTAATATTAAGTGCTACCCTCTAGCCTCCCCTCTCTCTCCATGATTTCTTATCTGCTTCAAGCAAACTTCTGCCTCACTAATCCCCTCCTTATTTTCCCTCCTCCTGTGTTATCTCTGTGTTATCTCTATATCTTGTTTCTGATTTGCAACTTAGAAGGGGATATGAGAGCATTAGCTTAGGATTCTCCTAAGCAGCACCAGGCCATGTGATCCTGACTGGCAGGCTGAAAGGATTTCCTATACAGGGTAATACATCTCTGTCACTCTCAACCAACCTCCAGCAGTTCCCTGATCCTGCCATTTTAATTTAGGGGTCTGTCATATATAATTATACAGTTTATTTGTTAAACTTGTCATCAGTGTATTCCTTTGCTGCAATATTCATAAATCATGAAATATTATTGTATTAGCTTATTATCTTACTGGTTGGGTGTGAAGTATGATGACAGTGGCTAATGATCCTTCTACTAATTGTATCACACATTGTCTACCAGTTTTCTTTCTCTTAGAATAGAATATCCTATATTGCCTCATGCCCTCGTCTCTCCTACTTTGAATGAATCTCTCCCCCTCTCCCTTCCTCCTCCCCTGCCTGCTCTCTCTCCTTCTCACCTAGGAGTGGTTTTGTTGTGCACTAGAGGACATCCCTTCTTCCTGCCATGGCCAGGCTCAGTGCAGGGAGCCCAGGGTTGTTGTGCTCAGTACAGCAAGGTCTGGATCTAGTCGATGCCACCCGGTCATGGGGGTTTAATCACAGTGACAGGAGCCTGGGATGGAGGGGACCCCGTCCATTCTCCTGCCTGATCCCTCTGATGGAGTGAAGAGACACTGATGAGATGATGCTACTCTCCACAACAATAGAGTTCCCTGGTGTCCTGGGCTGATTTCACAGTCTTTTGGAGGAGGAGATAATTTTGTTCAATTATGACAATTAACCCCGCTCCCCTTTCCTACCACAGAAATACACTAACTCGCTTTCAAGAACTCACACATGCACGCACGCACACACACAATCAACTGGTCTCTGCTCAAAGATGACGCACAAATGGGGGGCACTGTCTAACAAAACTAATATACCTACATCAAAGTTAAAAACCCTATTGGGATTTTCTGCCAGCTTGTGGTCACAAATTAATATCCATAAGCCTCCTAAGTAAAAAGGATCAAGGTAATTCTGTGGCCTGGATATTTATTTGGGTAATGTCAGTTGTTTTCTTTTCCAGAGAGAAAGAGCAATTATCAGAGTGAGTTACTTTGGTGTTTACCAGTATAGTTTGGTAGATTGTGGGTATTTATGATAGATGGTTTGACTGTATGTGTACGTCTCTCATTGTGGATTGTACTATTGGAGAGAGAGAGTGAGACAGAACTAGAGAGTGGGCGGGGGGCAAAGGGGAGGAGGGAAATGGAACACAAAAAGGTATTGATATTCACAGGTTTGGATCCAGCCTGATTTGAACTAAGTTAGTCTCATTACATCATGTTAGCTGAGTTGAAGCGAATCATCATCCTGAAAATGTGTGAAAAAAGATGCTCCTTTCATCCAGCCATTGCAGTTTGAAAAATGTCTTAATCCGTCACATTTTTTTGTACTGTATCTCTCTGCTGGGAATTCTCTTTTTATTTTCATGTTACATTCTGATTAGCAGTAATAAAATAGCAATAATTCTTACATTGGCAATATTCTTCCCTAATATTTCACCCTCCATATCCTTCCCCCCTTCCTTTCCGTCTAGAGGCCCTATCTCTGTGTTTCTTCAACCTTTACCACTTTATTTCTCCATCCCTCCATCGCTTCTCTCCATCTCATCTCTGCTTCCCCTCTTTAATTCCATTGCTGATTTGCTTCCCACATCTCCCCAGCTTAGCCTTCCGTAGACTCCTACTCCATCCCTGTGCTCTGCTCTCAATAGTGACTGACCAAGATATGGCAGACATTGGTCAGTTGAAGTTGAGATGTGAAATCCCTTTATTGGATTCCTTTACTTTAGTGGACATGACTGGACTCCCTTTGGAGTATCCATGTTATCTGTTGTCTAACGTGTTTGAAGGCACTTTGATCTACAACACAATCAAACAACAATCCCCCCCAAACATGCACTGAGTGTACAAAACATTAGGAACACCTGCTCTTTCCATGACGTAGACTGAACAGGTGAAATCTATGTTCCCTTATTGATGTCACTTGTTAAATCCACTTCAGTCACTGTAGATGAAGGGGAGGAGACAGATTAAAGAAGGATCTTTAAGCCTTGAGACAATTGAGACATGGATTGTGTATGTGTGCCAATTAGAGGGTCAGTGCCTTTGAACGGGGTATGGTAGTAGGTGCCAGGTGCACCAGTTTGAATATTGTAATAAATCATGTGGAAATTTAGCAAGTTGAGGTGACTAAACTGCTTGGAGTAACCCTGGATTGTTTACTGTCATGGTCAAACATGTTGATACAACAGTAGTTAAGACTCAGGTGCACAAAGAGGAATTACAATTGGCTCAGAACAGTGCAGCACGGCTGACCCTTAAATGTACATGGAGCACTAACATTAATGTGCATGTAAATCTCTCATGGCTCAAAGTAGAGGAGAGATGTACTTTATCACTACTTGTTTTTGAAAGAAGTGTTGACATGCTGAATTGCACCGAGGTGTCTGTTTAAACTACTAGCATGCAGCTCGGACACCCATGCATAACCCACAAGACATGGTACCAAAGGTCTCATCACAATCCCCAAGTCAAGAACAGAGGCGCTCAGTATTACATAGAGCCATGGCTATGTGGATTTTTTTTTTAAAGATAAAAATGCACCTTATGGAACAGCAAAGAGACACACAGATTTTGTATTGTAGACATGTGATAGTAGAGTAGTGGCCTGAGTGAATTTTTATTTAACTAGGCAAGTCAGTTAAGAACCAATTCTTATTTACAATGACAACCTAGGGAACAGTGGGTTAACTGCCTTGTTCAGGGGCAGAACAACTGATTTTTACCTTGTTATCACTGGGATTTGATCTAGCAACCTTCTGGTTACTGTCTCAATGCTCTAACCACTAGGCTACCTGCCACCCCAAAACACTTAACATGTTGTGAAAAGTGCTATGAAAAATGTAATTTCATGCAATATTTTTAATTGTATATAACTGCCTTAATGTTGATGGACCCCAAGAAGAGTAGCTGATGCATTGGCAGGAACTAATGGGGATCCTTAATAAATACAAATACAAATAAAGGGCTGTTATACCTGGACTCTGCCTCTCAAAGCAGCAGCTCCGCTGGTCAAGGAGTGGTTTCATGAGGTAAAATCAGCAAAGCGGAGAAGAATCTTTATGGTTACCCTGTGGAGTTGAGCCTTCTGCAGAGTTAAGGACCACTAAGGATCCTGGTGCTAAAAATGTCCTAACGAACGTGGACAGTTTGTGTGTGTGTGTGTGTGTGTGTGTGTGTGTGTGTGTGTGTGTGTGTGTGTGTGTGTGTGTGTGTGTGTGTGTGTGTGTGTGTGTGTGTGTGTGTGTGTGTGTGTGTGTGTGTGTGTGTGTGTGTGTGTGTGTGTGTGTGTGTGTGTGTGTGTGTATGTGCTGTGGGTTTTGGAGTCAGACGTCAATGACCTGCAACAGGACTGAAGTGGAGCTCAGATGGACACAGGCTGACATGTAAACTGAGCCAGTGATTGCCTCTGATGCAGTTGTGCCAGACCCCTATGTTGTCGTGGAGGCTTCTGTCACCCATGACCGAACATCTCATCCTACATTGAGGACAACACTCCTCGGTATCAGATCGATACAGCTACGGCAGCACTAGATTTGCCTGAGGTTGCAGGTGAAGCTCCCTGCTCTGGACTGTGCTGACAACTCTGTCTCCCGTTCCATGTAACAGAATGCTGCCATTGGTGAGGACATTCTCACCTTTACTCTTAAGGCAAAGCTGCTAGTTCTACCAACAAAATACAACCTAGCACTCTCGTACCCTGCAAACGATGATCTGTTCTGTGTTTTACACCCTGAGTTAAATGTAATGGAGTTTGTTGCACATGTTGTTAATGGTTGCCGTTCATTCAAAGACTTATATTGCTAGACCTGACCGCCTTGTCGACCTGGAAGCTATTGTGGTGGTCTCACCAACAGCACACATACACAAACATTGTCTTGTCAGAGGAGCCTGGTTTGATGTTAAAATTATGTGTTTTATTTATTTTCAAATAAATTCATAAAAAATCCTACAATGTGATTTTCTGGATTTTTTTTCTCATTTTGTCTGTCATAGTTGAAGTGTACCTATGATGAAAATTACAGGCCTCTCATCTTTTTAAGTGGGAGAACTTGCACAATTGGTGGCTGACTAGATACTTTTTTGCCCCACTGTACATCAGAACATTGGTATGCATTTATCTTGCCACTTGTGGAACTCTATAAAGAGGATTGAATGTCATAGAGATCTGCAGTATATACAGTGCCGTGCGAGAGTATTCGGCCCCCTTGAACTTTGCGACCTTTTGCCACATTTCAGGCTTCAAACATAAAGATATAAAACTATATTTTTTTGTGAAGAATCAACAACAAGTGGGACACAATCATGAAGTGGAACGACATTTATTGGATATTTATTTTTTAACAAATCAAAAACTGAAAAATTGGGCGTGCAAAATTATTCAGCCCCTTTACTTTCAGTGCAGCAAACTCTCTCCAGAAGTTCAGTGAGGATCTCTGAATGATCCAATGTTGACCTAAATGACTAATGATGATAAATACAATCCACCTGTGTGTAATCAAGTCTCCGTATAAATGCACCTGCACTGTGATAGTCTCAGAAGTCCATTAAAAGCGCAGAGAGCATCATGAAGAACAAGGAACACACCAGGCAGGTCCGAGATACTGTTGTGAAGAAGTTTAAAGCCGGATTTGGATACAAAAAGATTTCCCAAGCTTTAAACATCCCAAGGAGCACTGTGCAAGCGATAATATTGAAATGGAAGGAGTATCAGACCACTGCAAATCTACCGAGACCTGGCCGTTCCTCTAAACTTTCAGCTCATACAAGGAGAAGACTGATCAGAGATGCAGCCAAGAGGCCCATGATCACTCTGGATGAACTGCAGAGATCTACAGCTGAGGTGGGAGACTCTGTCCATAGGACAACAATCAGTCGTATATTGCACAAATCTGGCCTTTATGGAAGAGTGGCAAGAAGAAAGCCATTTCTTAAAGATATCCATAAAAAGTGTCGTTTAAAGTTTGCCACAAGCCACCTGGGAGACACACCAAACATGTGGAAGAAGGTGCTCTGGTCAGATGAAACCAAAATTAAACTTTTTGGCAACAATGCAAAATATTATGTTTGGCGTAAAAGCAACACAGCTCATCACCCTGAACACATCATCCCCACTGTCAAACATGGTGGTGGCAGCATCATGGTTTGGGCCTGATTTTCTTCAGCAGGGACAGGGAAGATGGTTAAAATTGATGGGAAGATGGATGGAGCCAAATACAGGACCATTCTGGAAGAAAACCTGATGGAGTCTGCAAAAGACCTGAGACTGGGACGGAGATTTGTCTTCCAACAAGACAATGATCCAAAACATAAAGCAAAATCTACAATGGAATGGTTCAAAAATAAAAATATCCAGGTGTTAGAATGGCCAAGTCAAAGTCCAGACCTGAATCCAATCGAGAATCTGTGGAAAGAACTGAAAACTGCTGTTCACAAATGCTCTCCATCCAACCTCACTGAGCTCGAGCTGTTTTGCAAGGAGGAATGGGAAAAAATGTCAGTCTCTCGATGTGCAAAACTGATAGAGACATACACCAAGCAACTTTCAGCTGTAATCGCAGCAAAAGGTGGCGCTACAAAGTATTAACTTAAGGGGGCTGAATAATTTTGCACCTCCAATTTTTCAGTTTTTGATTTGTTAAAAAAGTTTGAAATATCCAATAAATGTCGTTCCACTTCATGATTGTGTCCCACTTGTTGTTGATTATTCACAAAAAAATACAGTTTTATATCTTTATGTGTGTGTCACGCCTTGGTCTTAGTATTTTGTGTTTTCTTTAATTATTTGTTCAGGCCAGGGTGTGACATGGGTTTATTGTGTTGTCGTATTGTTTTTTTTTGTAGGCATTGGGATTGTGGCTGATTAGGGGTGTGTCTAGCATAGGCTTGGCTGCCTGAGGCGGTTCTCAATCAGAGTCAGGTGATTCTCGTTTTCTCTGATTGGGAACCATATTTAGGTAGCCTGGGTTTCACTGTGTATTTTGTGGGTGATTGTTTCTGTCTCTGTGTAGTTGTTCACCAGACAGGCTGTATAGGTTTTCACGTTCCGTTTGTTGTTTTTGTATATTTATAAGTTATTTCATGTATCGCTATTCTTCAATAAAGAACATGAGTAACCACCACGCTGCATTTTGGTCCGCTTCTCCTTCAACATACGAACGCCGTTACAGAATCACCCACCACAAATGGACCAAGCAACGTGGTAACAGGCAACAGCGGCAGCAGGAGCAGCGCGACAAGAATTTCTGGACTTGGGAGGAAATCCTCGACGGGAGAGGACTCTGGGCTAAACCAGGGGAGTGTAGCCGCACCAAGGTGCAGCGTGAGAGGGACTGGACATGGGAGGACGAACTGGACGGTGAAGGACCTTGGGCTCAGCCTGGAGAATATCGCCGCCCCAAGGAAGAACTAGAGGCGAAGAAAGCGGAGAGGCGCTGGTATGAGGAGGCAGCACGGCGACGCGGATGGAAGCCTGAGAGTCAGCCCCAAAAATGTATTGGGGGGGGCTTACAGGGAGTATGGCTATGCCAGGTAGGAGACCTGCGCAAACTCCCTGTGCTTACCGGGGGGCTAGAGAGACCGGGCAGGCACCGTGTTATGCTATGGAGCGCACGGTGTCTCCAGTGCGGGTGCATAGCCCGGTGTGGTTCATACCAGCTCTTCGTATTGGCCGGGCTAGAGTGGGCATCGAGCCAGGTAAGGTTGGGCAGGCTCGGTGCTCAAGAGCTCCAGCGCGCCTGCACGGTCCGGTCTATCCAGAGCCACCTCCACACACCAGTCCTCCGGTGGCAGCTCCCCGCACCAGGCTTCCTGTGCGTGTTCTCTATCCAGTTCCACCTGTGCCAGCACCACGCACCAGGCCTACAGTGCGCCTCGCCTCTCCAGCGCTGCCGGAGTCTCCCGCCTGTTCAGCGCTTCCAGAGCCTTCCTCCTCTACAGCGCTGCTGGAGTCTCCCGCCTGTTCAGCGCTGTCGGAGCCTTTCTCCTCTCCTGCGCTGCCGGAGTCTCCCGCCTGTTCAGCGCTTCCAGAGCCTTCCTCCTCTACAGCGCTGCCGGAGCCTCCTGCCTGTTTGGAGCAGCCTGAGCTGCCAGACTGCATGGAGCAGCCAGAGCTGCCAGTCTGCATGGAGCAGCCAGAGCTGTCAGCCTGCATGGAGCAGCCTGAGCTATCAGTCTGCATGGAGCAGCCTGAGCTGTCAGTCTGCATGGAGCAGCCAGAGCTGCCAGTCTGCATGGAGCAGCCAGAGCTGCCAGTCTGCATGGAGCAGCCAGAGCTGCCAGTCTGCATGGAGCAGCCAGAGCTGTCAGTCTGCATGGAGCAGCCTGAGCTGTCAATCTGCATGGAGCAGCCAGAGCTGCCAGTCTGCATGGAGCAGCCAGAGCTGCCAATCTGCATGGAGCAGCCAGAGCTGCCAATCTGTATGGAGCAGCCAGAGCTGCCAGTCTACATGGAGCAGCCAGAGCTGTCAGTCTGCATGGAGCAGCCAGAGCAGCTAGATCCGCCAGTCAGCCATGATCTTCCAGATCTTCCAGTCAACCAGATTCTTCCAGATCTGCCAGTCAACCAGACTCTTCCAGATCCACCAGCCAGCCAGGATCTGCCGGAGCCAACTACCTGCCTGAGCTTAATCTCAGTACTGGGCTTCCTCTCAGTACTGGGCTTCCTCTCAGTACTGGGCTTCCTCTCAGTCCCGAGCTTCCCCTCAGTCCCGAGTTGCCCCGCAGTCCCGAGCTGCCCCGCAGTCCCGAGCTGCCCCTCAGTCCCGAGTTGCCCCTCAGTCCCGAGCTGCCCCTCAGTCCCGAGCTGCCCCTCAATCACGAGCTGCCCCTCAGTCCAGTGGGGTTCTGGGTGAGGACTATTAGGCCATGGTCGGCGGCGAGGGGGAGGAACTATGACATTTATGGAGTGGGGTCCACGTCCCGAGCCAGCGCCGCCACCATGGACAGACGCCCACCCGGACCCTCCCTATGGTTTTGAGGTGTGTCCGGGAGTCTGCACCTTAGGGGGGTTCTGTCACGCCTTGGTCTTAGTATTATGTGTTTTCTTTAATTATTTGTTCAGGCCAGGGTGTGACATGGGTTTATTGTGTTGTCGTATTGTTTTTTTTGTAGGCATTGGGATTGTGGCTGATTCGGGGTGTGTCTAGCATAGGCTTGGCTGCCTGAGGCGGTTCTCAATCAGAGTCAGGTGATTCTCGTTTTCTCTGATTGGGAACCATATTTAAGTAGCCTGGGTTTCACTGTGTATTTTGTGGATGATTGTTCCTGTCTCTGTGTAGTTGTTCACCAGACAGGCTGTATAGGTTTTCACGTTCCGTTTGTTGTATATTTATAAGTTATTTCATGTATCGCTATTCTTCATTAAAGAACATGAGTAACCACCACGCTGCATTGGTCCGCTTCTCCTTCAACAGACGAACGCCGTTACAGTTTGAAGCCTGAAATGTGGCAAAAGGTCGCAAAGTTCAAGGGGGCCGAATACTTTCGCAAGGCACTGTACTTTAGAAATGAGTTGCCTCACTGGATAACCTACATCAGGGAATCCAGAATAAGCTTTAGTTGGTTTTACATTAGAGGTTTTTAAATATTTCAACACAATATGATCTCCAGCTGAAACTACTCATCATAAATGTGTACCCGTATTTGCATCTGTCTTTAAATAAATTATATTACATAAGGTGATTCTGCACTTCAGCATTAAAGAGTGCCATTTATTATACTTTCAGATTTTTGAAGATCCTCACCTGGGTTCACAGTTTATGCAGACACTTAGATCTGTCAGCATTACAAATCAAATCAAATTGTATTTGCCACATTTTTGTATATATTTTTTATTTATTTCACCTTTATCTAACCAGGTAGGCAATTTGAGAACAAGTTCTCATTTACAATTGCGACCTGGCCAAGATAAAGCAAAGCAGTTCGACACATACAACAACAGAGTTACACATGGAGTAAAACAAACATACAGTCAATAATACAGTAGAAACAAGTCTATATACGATGTAAGCAAATGAGTTGAGATAAGGGAGGTAAAGGCAAAAAAAGGCCATGGTGGCAAAGTAAATACAATATAGCAAGTAAAACACTGGAATGGTAGATTTGCAGTGGAAGAATGTGCAAAGTAGAAAAAAAATAATAATAATGGGGTGCAAAGGAGCAAAATAAAAAAATGTAAAAAAATACAGTAGGGAAAGAGGTAGTTGTTTGGGCTAAATTATAGATGGGCTATGTGCAGTAATCTGTGAGCTGCTATGACAGCTGGTGCTTAAAGCTAGCGAGGGAGATACAGTGTGGAGAACAAGTATTTGATACACTGCCGATTTTGCAGGTTTTCCTACTTACAAAGCATGTAGAGGTCTATAATTTTTATCATAGGTAGACTTCAACTGTGAGAGACGCAATCTAAAACAAAAATTCAGAAAATCACATTGTATGATTTTTAAGTAATTCATTTGCATGTTATTGCATGCAATAAGTATTTGATACATCAGAAAAGCAGAACTTAATATTTGGTACAGAAACCTTTGTTTGCAATTACAGAGATCATACGTTTCCTGTAGTTCTTGACCAGGTTTGCACACACTGCAGCAGGGATTTTGGCCCACTCCTCCACACAGACCTCCAGATCCTTCAGGTTTCAGGGCTGTCACTGGGCATCACGGACTTTCAGCTCCCTCCAAAGATTTTCTATTGGGTTCAGGTCAGACTGTGGTCCCAGCTCTCTTCAGGTCATTGACCAGGTCCTGTCGTGTAGTTATGGGCTGATCCCTCACCTTCCTCATGATCATTGATGCCCCACGAGGTGAGATCTTGCATGGAGCCCCAGACCGAGGGTGATTGACCTTCATCTTGAACTTCTTCCATTTTCGAATAATTGCGCCAACAGTTGTTGCCTTCTCACCAAGCTGCTTGCCTATTGTCCTGTAGCCCATCCCAGCCTTGTGCAGGTCTACAATTCTATCCCTGATGTCCTTACACAGCTCTCTGGTCTTGGCCATTGTGGAGAGGTTGGTGTCTGTTTGATTGAGTGTGTGGACAGGTGTCTTTTATACAGGTAACGAGTTCAAACAGGTGCAGGTAATACAGGTAATGAGTGGAGAACAGGAGGGCTTCTTAAAGAAAAACTAACAGGTATGTGAGAGCCGGAATTCTTACTGGTTGGTAGGTGATCAAATACTTATGTCATGCAATAAAATGCAAAGTAATTACTTAAAAATCATACAATGTGATTTTCTGGATTTTTGTTTTAGATTCCGTCTCTCACAGTTTAAGTGTACCTCTGATAAAAAATTACAGACCTCTACATGCTTTGTAAGTAGGAAAACCTGCAAAATCGGCAGTGTATCAAATACTTGTTCCCCCCACTGTAAGTGTTTCCAATTTCAGAGAATTTTGTAGCTCCTTCCAATTATTTCTTTGGCCACCTCCCCTTCCAGTTCTCTGCTGCCAATGACTGGTTTTGGGGGTGACCAGAGAGATATACCTGCTGGAGCACGTGCTACAGGTGGGTGATGCTATGGTGACCAGCGAGCTGAGATAAGGGGGGACTTTACCTAGCAGGGTCTTGTAGATGACATGGAGCCAGTGGGTTTGGCGACGAGTATGAAGCGAGGGCCAGCCAACGAGAGTGTACAGGTCGCAATGGTAGGTAGTATATGGGGCTTTGGTGACAAAACAGGTGGCACTGTGATAGACATGCGCCAAATACAACAGGTGGACATTACTGTGAAATGCTTACTTTACACGCCATTTCCTAACCATGCAGAGTTAAAAAGTACGAAAAATGTGGTAAATTTAAAAAAGGAAATAGTAACACAGTAAAATAACAATAACGAGGCTATATACAAGGAGTACCTGTACCGAGTCAATGTGCAGCGGTACGAGGCAGTTTGGTAATTGAGGTAATACTGTATGAACATATAAGTAGGAGTAAAAGTGACTAGTTACCATCTCTATCTTCTGTAATGTCTTTGTCTCAATCCTTTAGTGTCACGTTCTGTCCATCGTTCGTATGTGTTTTCCTTGTTTTAGTGTTGGTCAGGACGTGAGCTGGGTGGGCATTCTATGTTGTGTGTCTGGTTTGTCTATTTCTATGTTTGGTCTGATATGGTTCTCAATCAGAGGCAGGTGTTAGTCATTGTCTCTGATTGGGAACCATATTTAGGTAGCCTGTTTTGTGTTGGGTTTTGTGGGTGATTGCTCCTGTCTCTGTGTTTTGCACCAGATAGGGCTGTCTTTGGTTTTCCACGTTCATTGTTTTGTAGTGTTCATGTTTATCCGTTTTTGATTAAACATGAGTCAATATAACCACGCTGCGTTTTGGTCCTCCTCTACTTCACCACAGGAAAACCCTGACATTTAGACTGAATATTTCTGTTTTATTACAGTTTAAACCTTTGATTCAAAGGCTCTCAGCTGCCCCTGCTTTTCCCTGGTGTTGTCTACAGTCTACAACACAGACAGCTCTCCCTGCTTCACTGGGTGGCTGAATCACTGGAGAAAAGAGAGGGAGGGAATGAGGGTGGAGAGAAAGGGTGAGGTAGATGGCTGTGGGTGGGCCGGCTGCAGGTTTATGCACATTCTCTCAGCCCAATTTTCTGAAGATATTCAATCACGTTGTATTGTCCTTAGTTTTAGAGCCTAAACATTAATGTGAAAAATATTCCATTCACATGGGATGTTTGATCACTGATAGCATAAGCATGTGATGATCCTTCTGATTAGGAATGACAGCCTGGTCTCATAAACTAGACGTAACATAGTAAATGTTAATCCGAAACACTCAAATTAGTATGGTATGTGACGTTTGTTATGGTTACATAAGACAGATGGTTACTTACAGCTAAAATGAAAACAGGGTCCCGCTCCTAAACTCTGTGTTGCCCTTTTGGTGGATCCCCTGTTAGCAGTTCCTCTTTCCACTTGTTTTTACCTCCTTTTGAGTTTTTCAACTATAGATTTTAATTTCAGAAGTCAACTATAGATTTTAAATTCAGAAGTCAACTATAGATTTTGGGTGTATAAGGCAAACGTCAAGCAACCCAACGATTGCGAGTTTGAATCTCATCACGGACAACTTTAGCATATTAGCTAATTAGCATGTTAGCTAACCTTAACCATTTTAGCTAACCCGTCCCCTAACCGTAACCCTTTAAACAAACTCCTAAACTTAACCCTAACCCCTAGCCTAGCTAGTTAGCCAGCTAGCAAGCATTAGCCACCTAGCTATAATTCGTAACATATCAACCGTTTTACAAATTCTAAGTTGAGCAAATTCCTAACATTATTTTAATGCAAATTTTAATACAAATTGTAATTTGTAACATATCGTACAAAATGGGTGATGGACATCCACAAATTAATACATACAATATGAAGTGCAAGGTATCATACTAAACGAAGTGTCTCGGATATATATGAAATGCTCTGAGACCAGGTTGGGAATGATGGTCCTCCAGCCCCCATTCTTTCCTCAATTACCGTTTACATTGAGTGATTGATTGATTTATATTATTCTACACAGATAAATAACATACATTTTTCTAAACTAATCCAATCATTTATAGTTAGATTTTCTTGCACCAGTTACTGAAATAGGGACAACCATATCTCTGTCACATCTTCTCCTGCTCCTCCTCTCCGGTGTACGATGTCGCCAGAGTACTAACCACCAGTCCTGGGATTCATCTTTGCACACACCTGGCACTCATCATTACACACACCTGTTAATAATTTTGATTCACACCTGTACTTCATTACCTTCATCATTTCCTCCCCTGTAAATGTCACTCCTTATGTTTTCTCACCAGTTGGTATTGTTCTTGTTTACCAGCGTGTAGCCTTATGGAATTGCCTCGTTACTGATTTTGTTGTTTTATTAAACGTTTCACCTGCACCTGCTTCCCGACTCACAGCTCTGTTATTACAGTCACTAACAAAATACAGTCATGGGTGGTATGGAAACGCCACAGTTTCACTCAAAGGGGCAAGGCACACTGGGTAAGCATATTGGAGGCGTGGCTTAGTGTGTGGTGTTACTCAAAAACATAAAGCTGATACAACTTAAATGTGGACCTTCTACAGGGTCATAGTGACTATCGGTTTGAGTAATGACTACAAAATCACATGAAGTAACTATACTCAAATATATGATGTGTGTTGAGTTTTCTCAAAAGTTTTGAGTCATGACAACACTGTGTTTACAGTGCATGTATCACCACTTTGGGAGTGTTAAATGGGAATTTGAGGAATTATAGCCAAGTTTCTTTCTCCCGCTGAGTATCTATTTGAGAGTGATACTCTCAGAACCGATTACTCTGAATGGGTTTTCATCTGCAATAATTCTAACCTCAATAAGACAGGGATCTTTGCTCTGTGGTACACAGCCACATATCTGCCCAGACAAGAACTACAGGGAAAGAAACAAGTTATAGACAGAGGAGCTGGGAGGAGTCAGACAGTGAACAGAGAATGAGATGAATCTAACTTCTATGGTCCCCAACCTCAATACCCCAGCTGCCCTCAATCTGAACTCACACACATATGCACACCAGTGGAGGCTGGTGAGGGGAGGACTGATCATAGTAATGGAAACGTGTTTCAATCTATTCCATCCACTCTTTCCAGCTATTACTATGAGCTGTCCTCCCCTCACCTGCCTCCATTGATGCCCACATTAAACACAAACACACACACACACACACACACACTGCACACCGAGTGGAACTCACTCCCAGCTCCATCAAGTGGAAAATTACTTTGTGATGAGAGTATTATCTTTAACTTCTTTTGCAAAGATGGGCTCACACCATTGCTTGTGTGTTTCGATTAAATGTGCGACTGTGTGTAGGTGTGTGTGCAGGTATCTGTGTGTTCAAAATAAAGTGTGTGCTTGATTGCTTGTGTGCTTGCATGTGTGTTATGAGGGCGTAGCGCCAGTACAATTAGTCCCGCTGCCCGCAGCGTGGCCCTAATCACAGGTTTGATACAGCAGGAAAGGTCAGCCTCAATCACCCCTTCTAATCAAACAGACATTAGTATGCAATAAATAAGACACGCAGCACTTGCCATCCACTGATCCACTGGCGCACACAGGCCACCGGCTTACTGTCACCACCCCCAAATGTACACAGATTTGAGAGAGATGAAGCAAATTGGAGTGTAAATTATGAGAGGTAAAACAGCACAAAAGGTAAAGACACCGCTTATGAACGACTGGGTATGAAGATAGAACAAGAAGGGAGAGTAGGGAGGTGTCAGTGGATCAGGTGTTTTTATCATCAACAGTGAAGCAGATGATAAGATCTTTGGTAAATACTGGTTCTTACTCATCAGGTAATCCAAGCATGTGTTCTCATTACCAAAGCCAGATGCTTGACCGGGTTTGCAATTGAGCAGCCAGATGTGCTTTCATGAGTGCATAATTGGCTCCTGCAAATGATTTGCATTCAAATATAGTGGGATTCATAATTATTGGATGCCTTGATAAAGATGAGCACAAAGAGTGTATAAAATAAATAATAGGGGTCAAAATGATTGGATCCAGTAATTCCGGACCTCACTGTATGTGTTGTTCTGGATCCACTGTGCATGTCTAATTTCCATACAGTCAGTTACAGTTAAACTACATGACCAAAACTACGTGGACACCTGGGCATTAATATGGAGTTGGTCCCCCATTTGCTACTACAACAGACTCCACTCTTCTGGGAAGGCTTTCCACTAGATGTTGGAACATTGCTGCAGGGACTTGCTACCATTGTGAGGTCAGACACAGATGTTGGGCGATTAGGCCTGGCTCGCAGTCGGCGTTCTAAGTAATTCAAAAGGTGTTTGATAGGTTTGAGGTCAGGGCTCTGTGCAGGCCAGTCAAGTTCTTTCACACCGATCTCGACAAACCATTTCTGTATGGACCTTGCGTTGTGCACGGAGGCATTGTCAAGCTGAAACAGGAAAGGGCCTTCGCCAAAAACTGTTGCCACAAAGAATCATCTAGAATTACATTGTACGCTGTAGTGTTAAGATTTTCCATCACTGGAACTAACGGACCTAGTCTGAACCATGAAAAACAACCCCAGACCATTATTCCTCCTCCACCAAACTTTACAGTTGGCACTATGCATTCGGGCAGGTATCATTCTCCTGGCATCCGTCAAACCCAGATTTGTCCTTTGGACTGCCAGATGGTGAACCGTGATTCATCACTCCAGGGAACGTGTTTGCATTGCTCCAGAGTCCAAGGGCAGCAGGCTTTACACCACTCCAGCCAACTCTTGGCATTGGCATGGTGATCTTAGGCTTGTGTGTGGCTGCTCGTTCATGGAAACCCATTTCATGAAGCTCCCGACAAAGAGTTTTTGCACTGACATTGCCTCCAGAGGCAGTTTGGAACTCGTTGGTGAGTGTTGCAACCGAGGACAGTGCTTCAGTACTCGGCGGTCCTGCTTGTGTGGCCAACAACTTCACGGCTGAGCCACTGTTGCTCCTAGACGTTTACACTTCACAATAACAGCACTTACAGTTGACCAGGGCAGCTCTAGCAGGGCAGAAATTTTAAATTTGACGAACTGACTTCTTGGAGGTATGCTATGACAGTGCCATGTTTAAAGTCACTGAACTCATCAGTAAGGGCATTCTACTGCCAGTGTTTGGAGATTGCATGGTTGCATGGTTGTGTGCTCGATTTCATACACCTTTCAACGGGTATGGCTGAAATAGCTGACTTCACTCATTTGAATGGGTGTCTACATACTTTTGTATATACAGTGTATATTAGATCTGCTTCTCTTTTTCTGCCCATATTGTTTGTGCTGTGATACTGTCTCTGTGCTGGCTGTGGAACGCCCCTGTCAAATTCTCTCCAATCTGACCAAGTCTCAGAATCTGTCATTACCGTCACACTATTCTGAGTCACGTGCACAAAGACGGACACCAGTGTTCTTCACTCATGTTCTCACTCCTTGTACTTTCATGATCTGACTAGGGTATTCTTCACAGTCCTCTATATGTATAACTGGGAAATAGATATTGTAACAAAAACATGTTACATTTGGACATTTTCTCTATGCTCTTGACACTTTGATCATTTGTTTCATGTCTATGAGTCTTTGTGCTTACTTGTGTCATGTTCATATCGAACAACTAGAGTTCTCATAAAGTGACTATTCTAATCAAGATACTCACTTTGATCAAAGAAAGCTAAGTGTGTGAGCATGTGCAGAAGCATGTATCAGCAGAGTGCTAGAAGTGTCTAAGTCAATTGCCATTCAAGTAGTTCACTCAGAAAGAGTCACATTCTTATTTCACTAGGATTAGTAATTGTTCAGAATAGACTGGATATCATTGTTGAAGAGCTGTCTCAGGAACACAGTTTTATCTTCATATTCTGCATGCTCAGATGAGTGCAATAATTACTTCTATCACGTTGGAGGATTTATCCAATATAGCCCAGCACCTTCTCAGATATGAAGAGGCCTCTGACATTTATACCTTCCCACACATGTGCATGTACTTCACATGAACAAAGTCACATGAATGGGGTCACAGATGCACCCCCCACACACACACACACACACACACACACACACACACACACGCACACACACACACACACCGTTCCTTTCCATCTCGGGAAGCCCGGACCTGAAATATACAGGTGACTGACAAAATAAAGGAAACACCAAGGTAAAGTTTCTAAAACACCAACATTAAGTGTCATAATAATAATTGATCAACTTCTAAAGAGCTTTTTATTACAAAAATAATCTCAAAACGCGTTAAAAAAAAGATAACAAACAAGAATCATATAATACAGCAGGCCTGGACTATGATTTTCAGCTGGAGTTGAAGGTTTTGAGTGTTTCAAGCCTCCAACAGATGGAGTGAAAGTCAAGATGGAACCACATGGCTTGAGCAGAGGGCCTTGGGCCCACACGAGCTGTCAGAATGCACCTTGGCATAGATTCTACAAGTGTCTGGAACTCTACTGGAGGGATGCGACCAGTCTTGGTGTTTTGTTGATGGTGAGGTATTTATAAATGACCCTAAAATAGAAGGGATGTTAACTGCTTAATACATTTAGGAAAAACACCTGTGTGGAATCACCTGCTTTCAATATATTTTGCATCCCTCATTTACTCAAGCGTTTCCTATATTTTTGCAGTTACCTGTATTTGCAGACAGAAACAGACAGAGTCCCCTGGGACGTAAAGGAGACCACATACTGTAACAACAGACCTTCCCTCCCTCCCTCCAAGCGGACCTGATCTGGATGTGATGCCTGCTAGTCGTCCTGATGGCACAATTAGATCTGTGTCTGCTTTTCCATTAGCTCGTGTCAACAGTCAGGGCCGCCATCATCAGAACACAGAGAACACTCTCTTTCTCTCTGCTCTGACTTCACTCACTACTTTGTTTGGTGTGGGAGGTGAATAAGACAGATAGAAGTGTGTGTCACGGGAAGGGATATACCATTACCAGGGGCATGAACTAGATAAGACTGCTGCACGCTGTTGCACCAGAGATAAATTGCTGATGTTTTTCTTTTAAATGTTTCATCTTGAATCATAGACTGTTTGCTGACTGGAGGCGTCCTGATGTTGTGATCCACAGGCCTAGGACTAGACAGAGATATTAGAGTGGAGCTGCCTTCAATGCTGTGGTGTAGTGAGAACAGACACTCTTCTGCAATGGGAACAGACACTCTGCTGCAATGGGAACAGACACTCTGCTGTAATGGGAACAGACACTCTGATGCAGTGGGAACAGACACTCTGCTGCAATGGGAACATACACTCTGCTGCAATGGGAACAGACACTCTGCTGCAATGGGAACAGACACTCTGCTGCAATGGGAACATACACTCTGCTGCAGTGGGAACAGACACTCTGCTGCAGTGGGAACAGACACTCTGCTGCAATGGGAACAGACATTCTGCTGCAATGGGAACAGACACTCTGCTGCAATGGGAACAGACACTCTGCTGCAATGGGAACAGACACTCTGCTGCAATGGGAACAGACACTCTGCTGCAGTGGGAACATACACTCTGCTGCAGTGGGAACAGATACTCTGCTGCAATGGGAAGAGACACTCTGCTGCAATGGGAACAGACACTCTGCTGCAGTGGGAACAGACACTCTGCTGCAATGGGAACAGACACTCTGCTGCAATTTGAACATACACTCTGCTGCAATGGGAACATACACTCTGCTGCAGTGGGAACAGACACTCTGCTGCAATGGGAACAGACACTCTGCTGCAATGGGAACAGACACTCTGCTGCAGTGGGAACAGACACTGCTGCAATGGGAACAGACATTCTACTGCAATGGGAACAGACACTCTGCTGCAATGGGAACAGACACTCTGCTGCAGTGGGAACAGACACTCTGCTGCAATGGGAACAGACACTCTGCTGCAGTGGGAACAGACACTATGCTGCAGTGGGAACAGACACTCTGCTGCAGTGGGAACAGACACTCTGCTGCAATGGGAACAGACACTCTGCTGCAGTGGGAACATACACTCTGCTGCAATGGGAACAGACACTCTGCTGCAGTGGGAACAGACACTATGCTGCAGTGGGACAGACACTCTGCTGCAGTGGGAACAGACACTCTGCTGCAATGGGAACAGACACTCTGCTGCAATGGGAACATACACTCTGCTGCAGTGGGAACAGACACTCTGCTGCAATGGGAACAGACACTCTGCTGCAGTGGGAACAGACACTCTGCTGCGATGGGAACAGACACTCTGCTGCAATGGGAACAGACACTCTGCTGCAATGGGAACAGACACTCTGCTGCAATGGGAACAGACACTCTGCTGCAGTGGGAACAGACACTCTGCTGCAGTGGGAACAGACACTCTGCTGCAGTGGGAACAGACACTCTGCTGCAATGGGAACAGACATTCTGCTGCAATGGGAACAGACACTCTGCTGCAATGGGAGCAGACACTCTGCTGCAATGGGAACAGTGTCCCTCCCGGGGCCGGGACAGGACAGTGCTTAATGGCCTATGTCTGCAGGGCAGTAGTATAGATACCCGCTCAGAGGATCAGACACAGAGGGGCAAAAGGGGACCAGGGGCTGCAATTCATCTTCATTTTAATTGAGAACATGTGTTTGATCCGCTATTACTCCTTATAAATAAACCATGGCCCACAGCACTTTCTCTCTATTTAATTAATGCCGTTCCAACTGATGGTGCAGAGCAGAGGGGTGAAAAAGCATCACAACAAAACAAAATCACCTGACAGGCTAGGCTCCAAATAAGGAGAATAGAAATAGAAACAAAGAAGGGGATATTAGCAGATGGACAAGGTCTAGGAAGACTTTATGGGAACGATTAGAAGAGAAGCCTTTCTAAAGATAGTGTTTCTGTGGGGTTTTGTTCCTGCCCACACGCTGAGCCAGTTATTGGTCATTGGCCCACAGCCTTTCTTTTGCGATTGGTACGCTCCTAGTCAACCAAAGGTTGGGCTGCTGCTGGTCGATTATCGATGCAGGGTATTCAGATGGGTTTTCTTCTTACCCCCCTTCGCTCTCCAGGCCAGCTTTTGTCTCTGTGAGGGGTAAGCCCCGGCACAAAAGCCCATGCCAGCTGGCATAGCAAAGGCTAGTGCTGGTTTAGGAATAAACAGAGTGCTGATTCCATGCTGATAAATTGATTCAATTTGGGTGTTGATAACCATTTTCTTTTATTCACATTCACTGAAAATTATTGAAAAAAGACCTGTGGAAGAGAGGCTTCTTTGCTTCGCTCTGTGAAAGTAGATTGAAATGCTATTTTAGGGGGGATGAATGGAGAATGTTTACAATGTCTACAAATTGCAATCTTTCAGTCTCAGAATTCTATTCCTATCAATAAGCAAGAAGAATTTTAAATGTTGGTGAATGAACACCAGCCTCTTACAGGACAAGGTGTTAAACACACATTACGATATTATTTGAAACAAACAAAAACAGTGTGAAACAGGTGCATGTCTGGGAAGCTTTTAAGGATACAACGATCAGCTACTACTAAGAAATTAGATGAATAGAAAATGTATCAAATTGAAACAGAGGTCAAAACTCTGGAGAGGAAATATTGGTCCGATCCGAACAACATTTCTATTGTAAACATGACAAAAACAAAATACGAGCTGAATACTTCATTCAGTAAAATATAGGAATATTCCCTGTACAGGCTGAAGCAGAGATGGTACGAATCAGGTGAAAAAACAGGGAAACTGTTGGCCAGTCAATTGAAATCTAGAGAAACAGATCGGCAAATAGGTGGAATCAGAAATAAGACAGGCAAGCTGATTACCAATCATAAAGATATAAACAATATATTTTGAGACTTCTATCAGGAACTTTCTACTTCAGACGGTCCTTTAGATATGCAGAAAGCAGAGGCATGGTTTCAGAATCTGAACCTTCCTAAACAAACAGAGGAAGACAGGAACTGGCTCGACCGCCCCATTACTTTGGAGGAATTGACCGAAACTACGAGACAAGCACCCAGTGGTAAAACTCTGGGGTTGGATGGGATACCCAGTGATTTCTATAAAAGGTTTGCAGAGACGCTTAGCCCAGAAATATTGAAAACATTGAACACATCAATTGACACAGGTGAGCTCCCACCTTCTATGAGTGATGCAGTAATCACCCTAATCATCAGAAAGAAAAAGGATCCCCATGAGTGTGGGAGCTACCATCCAATTTCTTTGATAAATTGTGATGGAAAATTGTTTGCAAAACTTCTGGCTATGAGGGTGAATCATGTCATTAAAAAAATCATAAATCCAGACCAGGTGGGATTTGTGAAAGGCATCAGACAATCTTAGACTCCTACTGCATGTCATCTGGAAAGCAAAAGATTTGGATACTTCAGTGGCAGCCTTATCCCTGGATGCAGAGAAAGCCTTTGATAGGGTGGGCTGGGACTACCTGCATTATACTATAAATATGTTTGATTTGGACAGGGCTTTTAGAATATTATTTAAGTTATGTACAACAACCCCAAATCCAATGGACTACGATCATCTCCATTTTCAGCAGGACAAGGCACAAAACAAGGTGACTGTCTCTCGCCTCTCATATTTATTACAGCATTAGAACCATTAGCCAAAGTTATTAGGCCGCATCAGTCAATCAAAGGGGTTAATATGGGAGGTAGGGAGAATAAACTACAGCTTTTATGCAGACGACTTATTACTAATAACGTCAGACCCCAACTCTCCATATCGTGGACTTTGGAAATTCATTTTCAGAGATATCGGGCTATAAAGTAAACTGGACCAAATCTGAAGTAATGCCGCATTCAAAACATTGTCTGAGAAATGACTTCCTCAGCTGGAGGTTTCAACAGGTCCCTAAAAACTTGAGGTACCTGGGGATCACTTTAAATCCTGGTCTAGAGAACATGATCTCTGAAAACCTTGACCCACCACTGAACAAAATTCAACTCCAGTTAAGAGTTGGTATAAGCTACAAATCTCATTATGGTGTAGGATACAGGTTATAAAGTTTTTCATAGATCCTAAACTGAATTATGTCATTAGCATGTTACCACTGTTCATACCTTTAAATCCAGAGACAAAAGTTTGTTTGGGCTGGTAAAAAGCCCATTAATGAAACTAGTGAGATGCCATGCAACGACTGAGAAGGGAGGATTAAAGCTCCCTAACATGCAATTATATCAAGAAGCCTTTGTAGCTGCCCAAATAGGCTCTCTCTTTACTGATACCTCGAATATGCTCTCTCTTTACTGATACCTCGAATATGCTCTCTCTTTACTGATACCTCGAATATGCTCTCTCTTTACTGATACCTCGAATATGCTCTCTCTTTACTGATACCTCGAATATGCTCTCTCTTTACTGAGAACTCTAATAGGCTCTCTCTCTTTACTGAGAACTCTAATAGGCTCTCTCTTTACTGAGAACTCTAATAGGCTCTCTCTTTACTGATACCTCTAATAGGCTCTCTCTTTACTGAGAACTCTAATGGGCTCTCTCTTTACTGAGAACTCTAATAGGCTCTCTCTTTACTGATACCTCGAATATGCTCTCTCTTTACTGAGAACTCTAATAGGCTCTCTCTTTACTGAGAACTCTAATAGGCTCTCTCTTTACTGAGAACTCTAATAGGCTCTCTCTTTACTGAGAACTCTAATAGGCTCTCTCTTTACTGATACCTCTAATAGGCTCTCTCTTTACTGAGAACTCTAATGGGCTCTCTCTTTACTGAGAACTCTAATAGGCTCTCTCTTTACTGATACCTCTAATAGGCTCTCTCTTTACTGAGAACTCTAATAGGCTCTCTCTTTACTTATACCTCTAATATGCTCTCTCTTTACTGAGAACTCTAATAGGCTCTCTCTTTACTGAGAACTCTAATAGGCTCTCTCTTTACTGAGAACTCTAATAGGCTCTCTCTTTACTGAGAACTCTAATAGGCTCTCTCTTTACTGAGAACTCTAATAGGCCAATTTGGGTGGACATGGAGGAAGAAGTTAATGCCCCATTCGGAGCATCAGATTATTTGAGTCAACAAAAGGTGGGACTGCAGAATCCAATAATACCCCAAACAATTATTGTGATAAATCTAAAATATTCACCTTTCCTGACAAGCTCTGCTTCATTATGGAACAACCCTAAATTGAAAATAGGGGGGAAAAGGTTTTCTGGAAAGATTGGTATAGAAAGGGGATAAAGGACATTCGTTGTCTAGATCAAGAAATCTCGTTTACCTAAGGTCCAAGAATAATTTACAGAAACAAGACTTTTGGAGATATCTCCAGGTTAGAGATTGTATGTTTAAGATAGGATAGAGTAACAACAAATGATGAGGCTGTTTCATTTTCGATCATCTTCACTGTACGTGCGGTGCAGGTCGGGGGTTTGGACACACTTACCCATTCAAATGAGTGGCTGTGTGTTTCCTGGCTTTTGACTGGTACTGTATATTAATGTCTGCCAAGTTATTATTTAGTGATAAATGTAATTCAATTGCACTGTTATATTGTGAAAGGAAAGAATAAAAACTATAAGAAATAAGCAAGTAGAATATTCGAAAGGATATAATATTTTCTTGGAGATTAATGTTCATCAAGCTGATTGATCTGTTATTGATATAGTGAATCCATATGTGTGTCTATATGTGTGTGTGTGTGTGTGTGTGAGTATTGTGTATGTGTTCATTCCTCAGAGCTTTTGCACCTGGTGTGTATCTGCATTGAGGGACATTAATGAAAATGGGAGGCTTTGACTGTTTCTTATCAGCTAGTCCAGTCCTTAGCAACACACACACACACACACACACACACACACACACACACACACACACACACACACACACACACACACACACACACACACACACACACACACACACACACACACACACACACACACACACACACACACACACACACACACACACACACACACGGCAAACAGCCAGACAGACCTCAAACAGCCAGAGCTACGGCCTCATCTCCTCCACCTCCACAAGACATCACAAAGGCTACCTGTGTTCTAGAAGTGTGCAGCTGGGGATGAAAAACATGAGGGTAGTCCTGACACAAGTCCTTTATCAACAAACAGGGGAGCCAGGAGATGAATGTGTCATGGTGTGTGCTTAGTTCTGGCTCGAAGAGGGATGTATCAATATAGCAGTGGTATTTCAGGAGGAGACGAATGTGCGTATGTGTGTCAGTGAGAGGTTGGAATAAACAGATCCATCTTTATTAGTTTGGATAGCTGTGTGCATCCCACCTGCTATCACATCCCCCACATATATCAATCCCACTCTGGCTTGCATTACAGCAGTAGACAAATCAATCTCTTTAAATCAACAAAGCACAGGCAGCCATGATTATACAAAAATTGAGCTCAAGTCAGTGTTACTATTGGCAATGTATGAAAGATGAACTCATACCGTTTTTGTTTTATGGGAAATTCATTTGCATGCAGAACTGCAGGAGATATATGAACGTCCAAAGAAATAATTACACACATCTTTCAAACAAAGCAGTCAATAAACAAATCTAATTCTGAACAAATTCAAAAGGAACGGTTCTCTGTTAAAGTTCTGAATAAAATCAGCATAAAACAAAACGGTTCAACACATTGTACTAACAAAGCAGAAGCTTTCTGAGAACATTTAGTCAATCTTAATATCCTGACTGAATGCTGGAAAAAAGTGAATGTGTTTTTGGAATCCAAAGATTAGAAAATGGAAATGAAAGAGTGATTAAATTGAATAAACCTAGAAGAAAAACCCTATAATGTTGAGTGAGGGCTGAGAGTGAGAGCCTATGCAATGTGTCAGGGCTTGAGTGCTGTGACGATGTAACGAGACCTCTCTGGTGCTGATAGGGCTGTGAGACTGAGGCATCAGGGTTGCCATAGGCCTGTCGCTCTCTCTAAGAGGAGGACACACATGCACACGCACACGCACACACTGTCACTCTCTGGGAAGATGACATACACACACAACGGGCACCCAGCCGTGGGAAGGAATGTCAACTTGTCTGAGTGAGAATGGCAGTCACCAGGGACATTGCGTCACACGCCCACATTGCCTGCAATACTGTAACAGTGCCATCACCAGCCGGAGTGTGTGTGTTTCACGTATTTTGATTCTGATGTGCTTATGTGAATAAAGTGCATTCGGAAATTTTTCAGACCCCTTGACTTTTTCCACATTTAATTACATTACAGACTTATTCTAAAATGAATTAAATAGTTTTTTTCCCTCCTTCATCTACACACAATACCCCATAATGACAAAGCAAAAGAATATATTAAAAAACGCACCTTTGGCAGCGATTACAGCCTCGAGTCTTCTTGGGTATGACGCTACAAGCTTGCACAACTGTATCTGGGAAGTTTCTCTCATTTTTCTCTGCAGATCCTCTCAACCTCTATGAGGTTGTATGGGGAGCGTCGCTGCACAGCTATTTTCAGGTCTCTCCAGAGATGTTTGATCCAATTCAAGTCCGGGCTCTGGCTGGGTCACTCAAGGACATTCAGAGACTTGTCCCGAAGCCCCTCCTGCGTTGTCTTGGCTGTGTCCTTAGGGTCGTTGTTGTGTTGGAGAACCTTCACCCCATTCTGAGGTCCTAAGCCCTCTGGAGCAGGTTTAATCATACCAGAGAATCTTGTTTCTCATTGTCTGAGAGTCTTTAGGTGCCTTTTGGCAAACTCCAAGCTGGCTGTCATGTGCCTTTTACTGAGGAGTGGCTTCCGTCTGGCCACCATAAAGGTCTGATTGGTGGAGTGCTGCAGAGATGGTTGTCCTTCTGAAAGGTTCTCCCATCTCCACAGAGGAACTCTGGAGCTCAGTCAGTGACCATTGCGTTCTTGGTCACCTCCCTGACCAAGGCCCTACTCCAGATTGCTCAGTTTGGCTGGGCGGCCAGCTCTAAGAAGGGTCTTGGTGGTTCCAAACTTCTGTGTTCTTGAGGACCTTCAATGCTGCAGAAATGTTGTGGTACCCTTCCCCAGATCTGTGCCTCAACACAATCCTATCTTGGATCTCTACGGACAATTCCTTCGACCTCATGGCTTTGTTTTTGCTCTGACATGCACGCTCAACTATGGGACCTTATAAGCCTTTCCAAATCATGTCTAATTAATTGAATTTACCCCAGGTGGACTCCAATCAAGTTGTAGAAACATCTCAAGGATGATCAATGGAAACAGGATGCATCTGAGCTCAATTTCGAGTCCCCGAGCAAAGGGTCTGAATACTTACGTAAATAAGGTATTTCTATTATTTTTGTATTTATTTTTTGCAAACATTTCTAAAAACCTGTTTTCACTTTGTCATTATGGGGTACTTTGTGAAGCTTGATGAGAGACATTGTTTATTTGATACATTTTAGAATAAGGCTGTAACGTAGCAACATTTGGAAAAGGTCAAGGGGCCTGAATACTTTCCGAGTACACTGTATGTATATAGTGATACATTATTTGGTTATGCGTGTACATAGATACTGTATCTGTGCCCCGGGCCTATTTACCATGGTATTGTTGTGACATTGTGTTACAATAACAAATCAGAACTCTGATACGCGTTACATAAGTACATTTTCCACCCGTGGTGACTTTTTGTTTTAGTGGCAGACTTGCACTATTGCAGTACGTAAGCAACCATCGAGAGAAGCAGATAATAACAATGGGACATTGAAGAACATAAGATACGGTTACGGTATTAAGAAGTCAACAATCAGTGTGTGCCGTAAAATATATAAAAACAGGTGCTAATTTCCTCCTTCATGAAATCTACTAACAGACAAGCTGGCTTTCATGGCTGAGGTCCTGAGTTCTTTTGCCAAAGTCAACTGTCTGTTTGTTGACCCACACTCCTGTCCTTACAGGTTCTCTGGTTCTCTTTAAGCACACACAGGGGTTTATTGAAATGATAAGCAGCAGGTTAAAGATCCTATATGACTATTTGAAGAACAGAGGATGAAAACAGCAGCCAAACAAGGCAAGCTAAGCCACTCTTCCTTGGAGTGCTGAGAGACAGGAAGCTAGAGTATATCAACAAGACAAGCTATGCAGCACTACACAAGTTTACACAAGTGTATATTTCCAATAAGTACCATAGCCTGAAGAAAAACATAGACACACAACATAAACAGAATCTTTTTCAAAACACAACTTTAATTAGAAAATATTTCCCCAAATTCTTCCCAAATCTATACAAAATATTTGCACCAAATAAGAGTTCTCCCAATGTTAGTCTGTAATATGTACAGTGCATCATCTCCTGTCACACTTGCTGTTAATGAGGTGGTCTAATATAACAAAATAAGCTGAATACAATTAATAATTCATCAGAGCCTATGTTCAGTTCTACAAGGAAATATAGCTATACATTTAGTTGCACATTCAGACCCAAGTCCTTTACCAAACATGTTTTTGAGTAAAAAACAACAACACATTCTTCACACTGCAGCAAAGCAATCTTCTCAAACCTGAATAAATTCGATGCATATTGTATGATCCATGCCTGCAATTTGTTATTACTGACTTCAATTTAATGGAAGAGGTTTTAATCTGACTTTGAAGTCCTTTTCCACTGACACACTCATCATCTGCTTTAGTGACGCACACAGGTCAAAATATCATTGCCTGTATTATCTGACAGACTCCATCCTGCTCCACTCACTCATATTTATAGAGGCCATATCGCTTAAATTACACCAATATAGAATCCAATATAAAATGCTACTGAACATGAAACAAGTTGAGCACAGCCTGAGCCTACTAAACTAAATATTGACTGAACATAAATATTGATAGGGGACCAGAGTAAAAGGGCAAGCCAACTATGAATAATGAGTTGTTGTTTATAGTCTTGACACAATGATTAAATCCTTGTTTGCTGTGTAACCTTTCATGCCACTCTGCAGCGAAGCACAAAAAACTCCACTGCTCAAATCAAAGCCCTACCGTAGCCTAAAGCCTACAACCATTCACATCATAACTGCATGTTGATTTTTAGAGCTATCAGACAGTGGCAAGACTTGAACCACCCGCGATGCCAGACGTTCCTTTTAACTGGCCTCTCTGAGCCACCTAATAGCAGTCCTAACAGGGTCCTAGGAATTTAATGAGATATTTTATTACATTTCAGCTTTAACATCAGCATGCCTGCCAGCTAGTAATAACCCTGTACTTGGATGCTGCTCTTAAGCACTCTCATTTGTTGGTTAATGTATACATTCACCGGCGTTGTTGTTCCCATATGAACTCAATGTATAGCAGGTGACTGGTCGTAAGGCAGGCACATTAGGGGAAGAGACTAAACAAAAGTATCCAGCAAAAACCAA